>NC_133327.1:399327107-399663444 GCF_042186555.1 Aquarana catesbeiana | reverse complement strand
CATAGTTACATAGTTACATAGTAGGTGAGGTTGAAAAAAGACATGAGTCCATCAAGTCCAACCTATATGTGTGATTATATGTCAGTATTACATTGTATATTCTTGTATGTTGCAGTCGTTCAGGTGCTTATATAATAGTTTCTTGAAATTATTGATGCTCCCCGCTGAGACCACCGCCTGTGGAATGACTGTGGGATGACTTTTCAAGGCCCTTGAAATTACAAGACAAGAGTTTTACATGTGAGAACAAGGATGTTGGCATTATGTGGTGTGGCCCTGTACAAGAGACGGGGCATATGTTCGGGAGGGAAGGGAAAGAGAGTGAGAAGAATGTGGTGAGAAGGAGGGAACTTGGTAGGAGAGGGGTGATACAGCAGAACCTAAAGAATAAGCTAAGGGTGCAAAGCACCTAAAATCTTAAAGACCCAGTAGGAAGGTTGATATGGATCCTAATTGGGGTGTATGGGTCATTATGTCCTTTAGCGGTATGAGCCCTGGGTGATCATATGGTTAGTTGTAAGCATAATTAAATCCCCTGGGGACAAATACAGTATCTCACAAAAGTGAGTACTCCCCTCATATTTTTGTAAATATTTTATTATATCTTTTCTTGTGACAACACTGAAGAAATGCAGCACTGTTGCCGCCACATACGCTTGACAACATCTGAACCAAATAAGTTTATCTTGGTCTCATCAGACCACAGGACATGGTTCCAGTAATCCATGTCCTTAGTCTGCTTGTCTTCAGCAAACTGTTTGCAGGCTTTCTTGTGCATCATCTTTAGAAGAGGCTTTTTTCTGGGACAACAGCCATGCAGACCACTTTGATGCAGCGTGCGACGTATGGTCTGAGCACTGACAGGCTGACCCCCCACCCCTTCAACCTCTGCAGCAATTCTGGCAGCACTCATATGTCTATTTCCCAAAGAAAACCTCTGGATATGATGCTGAGCACGTGCACTCAACTTCTTTGGTCGACCATGGCCAGGCCTGTTCTGAGTGGAACATGTCCTGTTAAACTGCTGTATGGTTTTGGTCACTGTGCTGCAGCTCAGTTTCAGGGTCTTGGCAATCTTCTTATAGCCTAGGCCATCTTTATTTAGAGCAACAGATCTTTTTTTTTGGTCCTCAGAGAGTTCTTTGCCATGAGGTGCCATGTTGAACTTCCAGTGACCAGTATGAGAGAGTGAGAGCGATAACACCATATGTAACACACCTGCTCCTCATTCACACCTGAGACCTTGTAACACTAACCAGTCACGTGACACTGGGGAGGGAAAATGGCTAAAGGGGCCCAAGTTGGACATTTTCACTTCACAGGGGTGTACTCACTTTTGTTGCCATTGGTTTAGACGTTAATGGCTGTTTGCTAAGTCATTTTGAGGGGACAGCAAATTTACACTGTTATACAAGCTGTACACTCACTACTTTACATTGTAGCAAAGTGTCATTTCTTCAGTGTTTTCATGTGAAAATTTATAAAATATTTACAAAAATGTGAAGGGTGTACTCACTTTTGTGAGATACTGTACAGCTCAGTACACCATTCATACATGTCAGAAAGTGCCTTATAACTTGTAAATGTGCGAGGAGCAATGCCTCATGGGACATGTAGTCCTCGGCAGGAGAAGGCAGTGAAATATTCTAAGGGCTGGTTCACACCATAAAAACGCACTCCAGATCCAATCGGGATGTGTTTCTGCATGCGCGTTTCCCAGATACATTCTAGGTGCTTTTTTTCTTTTTCCAGTGTGTTTGATGCATTCTGGTGCATTCCAGTGCGTTTTTGATACGTTTTACTGTGTTGCAGTACAATTCAGTTTAAGAAAAATGCAGCATGTTCTACTTTTTTTCTGGAATTGGAATGCCCTGGAACTGACCGCACTGGTGTGAACTATGCCATTGGAAACCATATAACCTACTTACCATTCAATTTTTGATGCAGAAAAATACGCTCTGGACTGCATGTGGTGTGAACTGGCTCTTAAGACAGATGTTTTTTGCTATAGGGGCACTCAGTACTATACTTTGCAGCTTGCTATAGGAGCACCCTGAAGGCAGGAGGAGCCAGTAACATCAGCGGGGGACCCTAAAAGAGGAGGAACGTTGCAAAACTATTACACAGAGTAGGTAAGTATGACAAATTAGTTGTTTATAAAAAAACTAAATTCAATGTTTACAATCACTAAATCAGAATCTGAACCCAGAGAAGCTGGAGGCTAATAGACTAGAGGTGATATAAGGCATTACAATCATATTTAAATTAAAAGTTTACCAGTATTATGCATTATATTTAACCATGTCCCGCCTGAACTATAGCATGACGGCTGGGCCGTGGTTCAGTTATCCTGACTGGGCGTCATATGACGTCCAGCGGGATAACATGCCAGCGCACGCCCACGGGGGCACGCAGCCCGGCGATCAGTGGTGCTGTGTGTCACTCTGACACATAGCATCTCTGATCATAGTAAGGAGCCTCTGACGGAGGCTCCTTACCATGTGATCAGCTGTGACCAATCACAGCTGATCATAGCGTGAGCCAGGAAGTGCCGATAAACGTGCTTGGTTCGCGCTGCCAGGGAAAGCCGATCGGTGGCTCTCCCTGGCAGCCCCCCAGAGGGGGGTCTGTGCTGATAATCAGCACATTAATTATCAGCACAGCCCCATCAGATGTGCCACCAACAATACCAATCAGTGCCCATCAGCTGCCAGTCATTGCCCCATTAGAAACGCCTGCCAGTTCCCATCAAAGTGCCAGTCAGTGCCCACCACAGTGCCAATCAGTGCCCATCACAGTGCCAATCAGTGCCCATCAGTAAAATCTGTCAGTACCTCATCATCAGTGCTGCCCATCAGTGCCATCTATTAGTGTATACCAGTGCCACCTGACGGTGCCAATTAGTGCCGCCTATCAGTGTCAGTCAGTGCTCATCAGTTCCACCTGTCAGTGCCCATCAGTGTCGCCTGTCAGTGCCCATCAGTGCCACCTATCAGTGCCCATCAGTGCTGCCTATCTGTGCCAGTCAGTGCTGAATATCAGGGCCGCCTATCAGTGCCCATCAATTCTACATATCAGTGCCCATCAATTCTACATATCAGTGCCCATCAATTCTACATATCTGTGCTTCCTCATCAGTGCCCATCAGTGCCACCTTATCAGTGCCAATTCATCAGTGCCTATCAGTGCCCGTCAGTGAAGGAGAAAACAATATTTTATAGCAGAAACAAAGAAAAACTTTTTTCTTTTAAAAAATGTTGGTCTTTTTTAGTTTGTTTAGCAACAAATAAAAAACCCAGTGGTGATCAAATACCACCAAAAAGAAAGCTCTATTTGTGGGAAGAAAATTATAAAAATTTTGTTTGGGTACAGTGTTGCATGACAGCGCAATTGTCATTCAAAGTGCGACAGCGCTGAAAGATGAAAATTGTCCTGGGCAGGAAGGGGGGAAAGTGTCCTGTATTGAAGTTGTTAAATGATTATACCATTAAAAAAAGTCTCAGCCTTTAGTACTACTTTAATATAAAAAGATTTATATCCCCCCACAGCTTTATGTCTGTCTCCCAGTTTAATATAACCTGTATATGCGGCCCAGTCTCCGAAGGGAGGGGATCATGCTCTGCTTCAGTAGGTCACAGTACATGTTGGCATTCATGGTTCCCTCAATGAACTGTAGCTCCCCAGTGCCGGCAGCACTTATGCAGCCCCAGATCATGAAGCTCCCACCACCATGCTTGACTGTAGGCAAGACAGACTTGTCTTTGTACTCCTCACTTGCTTGCCGCCACACATGCTTGACACCATCTGAACCAAATAAGTTTATCTTGGTCTCAGACCAAAGGATATGGTTCCAGTAATGCATGTCCTTAGTCTGCTTGTCTTCAGCAAACTGTTTGTGGGCTTACTTGTGCACCATCTTTAGAAGAGGCTTCCTTCTGGGGTGACAGCTATGCAGACCAATTTGATGCAGTGTGCGGCATATGGTCTGAGCACTGACAGGCTGACCCCCTCACTCCTTCAACCTCTGCAGCAATGCTGGCAGCACTCATATGTCTATTTCCCAAAGACAACCTCTGGATATGACGCTCAGCATGTGCACTCAACTTCTTTGGTCGACCATAGCGAAGCCTGCTCTGAGTAGAACCTGTCCTGTTAAACAGCTGTATGGTCTTGGCCACCGTGCTGCAGTTCAATTTCTGGGTCTTGGCAATCTTCTTATAGCCTAGGCCATCTTTATGTAGAGCAACAATTCTTTTTTTTCAGATTCTCAGAGAGTTCTTTGCCATGAGGTGCCATGTTGAACTTCCGGTGACCAGTATGAGAAAGTGAGAGCGATAACACCAAATTTAACCCATCTGCTTCCCATTCACACCTGAGACCTTGTAACAGTAACGAGTCACATGACACTGGGGGGGGGGGGGTGGCCAATTGGGCCCAATTTGGACATTTTGACTCAGGGGTGTACTCTCTTTTGTTGCCAGTGGTTTAGACGTTAATGGCTGTGTGTTGAGTTATTTTGAGGGGACAGTAAATTTACACTGTTAACAAGCTGTACACTCACTACTTTACATTGTAGCAAAGTGTAATTTCTTCAGTGTTGTCACAAGAAAAGATATAATAACATATTTACAAAAATGTGAGGGATGTACTCACATTTTATATACACACATACACATACACAAAGAGTATATATATAATTAATTTAGTATAAATTAACGCCTTATAGTAGTGATTATCAGATGTTTTTGTACTATAAGAAACAAATTCTTTTTTTTAACCACATCATGTCAGGTGATAAAAAATCTTTTAATGCCAAACAGGATTTATATAGCGTCAACAGTCTGCGCATCGCTTTACAACATGAGGGCAGACGAATCAGAGGAATCAGAGGGCCCTGCTCGTTAGAAAGGAGGGAGCTTCTGATACTAAATGTCTTATGCTGGCCATACGCGTATAGATTTTTGGACTAGAAAAGAATATTCATATTCTTGTAATGTACATTTGATGAATGTATGAATGTTTGAAAATTTCACTTACTTTTAACATTCAATTTTAAAATTATTTATTTTCTGAATGAAAACCACATACACTGTCCGAAAATTCAGACAAGAAAAGTTTTTTATTCTGCCCCTGCAAATTTTCCTGTCACTGTGGTTGAAAATGAACGTCATTGTGACCCCACCAACAATTACAAAATCAAACGAATACTCTTAAAGTGAACATTTTCGAAGGGAAAGTTTGTTCATGTAGAGCCAACATAAGTGACAGGAGGCAAAAGTAGTTTGTATTAAGCTACCTGCCTATGACAAGGGAGTCTGTCATGCATAATATATATATTTATATATACAGTGCCTTGAAAAAGTATTCATACTCCGTGAACTTTTCCACATTTTGTCATGTTACCACCAGAAATGTAAATGTATTTTATAGGGATTTTATCCAACACAAAGTGGCACATAATTGTGAAGTGGAAGGAAAATGATAAATGATTTTCAAAATTTTTGATTCTCAAAATATCTAAAAAGTGTGGGGTGCATTTGTATTCAGCCACCCTGAGTCAATACTTTGTAGAACCACCTGTAAGGATCAATTTCTGCTTAGATGTTTGGACCATCAGTGAAACTTCTCTGAGTCTCAGGAGACACTCAAATCAACACACACACGCACAGTAGAGTGGTTTCAATGAATGCTCAAATTTACTGTCAGGTGAGCGGAGTTTGATACAGGATATGGACAAAGAATATTGCACAAAGAAAAGGAAGGAGGGAGGAAGGACAGAGTTCATCACATGAGGCATAATTCCTATATAAACATGTAGCATCTCAGACACAGTCTAAACTAGTATTATAGCTGACGGTTGATATTGTCTGAAGACATAATATCAAAACCAGTTCTTATCAGACCTTATCTATCCTGTGGTCATTGTGACAAACAGGACCCTAAAATAAAGATATTCCTCTCTCAGCTATTTTAAAGTTTTAGTCATGTTAACTCTTTCTCACCCTTTAATCCCCTCTTAGATCACAAAGTGATTTCACCATGATCATTTAATGTTCTCTGTGTGGGGTCATTTAGTTGCGTTGTATAATCACAGATATATTGAATAAGCTTGAACAATATATATATAACAAGGATAAAAACCAGGCACATTAAAATTAACATTCCTGCCTGTCGGAACCAAGAGGAAATGGAACCAAAAAAATTGCAGAAACTTCCTAGTACCTTAAATGGGTTTCACCCATCTTTGGCAACATCTCTGGCTTCATCTTGGAAGTTTGACACCTCCTTTCAGTGTTTATCAATTATATGATAATAATCCAGAACTTCAATACTGGTATTATGAATCCATGTGCAGCACTCATAGTCCTCCATTACTTCACAGAGTGCAGTCAGAGCAGCACGTATGAATTTGATAGCAACTTCGTGCATATCTAGTTGTTTACGAATAGCCCTTTGTTCGATACTTAACAGTTTGATGTCTACAGAATTCTTTTCCAGAATTTCATCCATAATTTTGGAGTAGTTATTTATTCTTTTCATTATTTCTATTCCCCATCCAGTCCATGAGGGAAACCATGCCCAGGCTTGGTCTTTATCAGAACACAACTCTCTTTTCTCTGTGTGTTTAAGGGGGTACCTGGGGTATGCGCTAGCTTTCTAAAGATGTTGGTGCTTTCCTTTTTCATCCCCTATGATTCCCATCATCGTATCCATGGATAGCATTCCTTGCCACAACATACATATACACTATCCCCTAGGGAAAATGATTGTTGGCTTATAGTATAGTAAAGTATAGTATAGTATAGTATAGTATAGTATAGTATAGTATAGTATAGTAAAACTTTCAGAAATGGCGGCCATGGTCAACTGGTTCAAAACTAAACTCACAAGGTTGTTGGTACCAGCTCCCCGATTCAAGACAGTATTTAAATTTTTATTAAGTTCTGGTTTATTGATGTGCAACATGGAGGACAAATCTCTGTTTAAAGAGATATTAAACTGTGAGCTTCGGCATATCTTTTGACCTTTATTTAAGGAATTTCCTAAGTTAAAACACCAATCTGAAGAGTGGCTTCTACCAATTATCAGGAAGGAAATTGTGTTATTTGCATATATGGCCGATATATTGGTTATAGTTACAGAAGGAGTACCATTCAGAAACAGAGTTATGTTCACAGGGACGGCTAAGAGAGGAATTTGAAGTGTGCTCGGGTGCAATTTACTATATACCTGACATTTGTCATAACCTGACTTCTGAACATAAGAATACTTATACTAAGTAACAACATTTTATCAGTGGGGGGTATGAGTCATTTGGGCCCTCCATGTTGGATTCCCTCCTTTGTCTAGTTACTGTTCCATTAGAAGGGGGGCTGCATATGGCCTTTAGGGCGCCCAAGTCCTCAGGATGATAGATACAGTTAGTGATGATCCATGTGGGCAGAAACACCATCAGTTCCAGCATAAGGAGTAGGCACAAGGCTTTCCCAGAAGTCTGTGGTGAGAGAAGTGAGGTCATCTTTTTCAGAGTCTTCATCACCTCTTTCACTCGCTGTTCAAGGATTTGCATCCCCTGCTTCACCTCTTTTACTTGTGTCTTGCTTCGGGGTCCTTTGTGGTACTTTCTTTATCCTCTCGGTATGGATCCAGGCTCCCGATTGTTCCGTGAGGACAGCGGTTCTGGTCACTGCGACTACGCTAATGGGCGGGCCAAAAGGGTAATCTTTCTTCTTGGTCCAGTTCAGCTGGCAAATTACGACCACATCTCCAGGTTGGAACTCATGTGTTGGTTCCTGTGAGGGTAATGGAAAAGAAGAGAATACTTTACTGTAGATGTCATTCAGTTTCATAATCAAGTTTCTACAATATTCTTCCTGTATCTCACTAAGATCTCCCTGCTCTATTACCAAGAGTTTCTTAATCCAGGGCATGGGAAAAGGTCAACCCATCAGGATCTCAAAAGGGGACAAGTGATTGGTCTTGGAAGGGGTCATTCTTATTTCTGCTAAAACCGCAGGCAGCACAGTTTTCCATTTGGCAAATGTGCCACCTGTAGTCTTCCTTATTTTATCTTTAATTGTTCGGTTCCTTCTTTCCACTATACCTAAACTCTGTGGGTGATATGGAATGTGGAATTTCCACTCTATTTGCAAAGCCTTTACTAGTTCCTGACATACCTTGGAGACAAAGGCTGGGCCGTAATCTGAATTTATTTGCAATGGACATCCCCACCTGGATATTATTTCTTGTGTCAGGATGTCCTTGCATCTTCCTGGGTACATAGAAAAACTTCTACCCACCTGGAGAACATGTCCACTATCACTAACAAACATTCCTGTCTCTTGCCCAATTTTGGCATGTGAGTGAAATCAATTTGTAGATGTGTAAATGGAGAGGTAGTATACAGTAGATGTTCATGTTCGGGCTTGTTTGGTGTGTTTGGGTTATTTCTGATACATTCAATGCATCTGGACACAAAAGATTTACATAGGGGTAATAAATATAGAATGTGAAAGTCTTGTGTTAACATTTCAGCTGTAGCTTTCCATCCTTTATGTCCTATGCCATGTTACTGTGAGATGAATAAAGGTGCACTTGCTTTTGGTATGCATGGTTTCCCCTCTTTGGCAATGAGTCCAGTCTCAGGACTCGTTGTCAGACCCTGAAGAAGGACGGAACCATGGCTAGGCGCCCAAGACTGTAAGGTGGCCTGGAGAGCTATTGAGTAGATTGCAGGTGGGTCTATATATCCTTGTGGTAGACGATTCCAGGTTATTTGGCGCCCCTAAAAGAAAAAGTTAGTAGTAGTTGTGTCTCTTCGTCAACAGGAACAGAGAAAAAAGTGTTTCTTAAATCAGTAACTGAAAAACACACTGCCAAGGCAAGTATGGAGGTAATGAGAGATGGTACATCAGGTACAATAGGGGCAATTGGAATCACAAGGTTATTTATGGCTCGGAGATCCTGCACAAACCTGTATGATCCATCACTCTTTTTGACTGGGTTTATGGGGGTGTTATAAGGTGATATGATGGGCCTTAAAATGCCTTGTTTCAGGAATTGCTCAATAATGGGTCTGATGCCACCTTCTCCTTGGAAAGATGGTACTGCTTGTGGTAAACTGGGGATATTCCTTGTTTTAGTCTGGCTTTGTAAGGGGTACATGAAATGTAACCTACATCAAGGCGCTCTTTAGCCCAGAGGGGGTGGTCCTGTGGAAATGGGGGAGGGACTTCAGTTTGAAAGAACAGTGGTGATTCTATGGCTACTCCCCCTCTTCAAGTCAGGAAAATTTCAATTTCTAAGACTCCTATTAAATCTCTTTCTAAAAGATTTACCGCACATGAAGGTATTATCCTGAATGAATGATTTAAGAGTACAGTTTCAGTGACAAAGTCAGTAATGGGGAGTGGTGGTGTTTTGTAAGTTTTGGTTGGTATCCCATTAATTCCCATAGAAGGTTCAGCATCCATTCTCTCACCTCTATACATTTCTTCAGATTTGGTTGATTTTGCAGCGCCAGTATCTAGAAGATATGGTAGAATCTTCCTGTTTACCTCTAAATGGATAATAAGGGATTTAGTATGATTGTCGGTGAGGAGAAGTGGGAATGCTGGGACACCACCTTCTGGGCATCCCTATGCTTGATGTTGTTGTTGATTCCAAGCTAGGGGGTATCTGACTTTGCTGTGATGTTTGCTGTGTTGTGGGGGCAGGCTGAATAGTAGGTTGGGCTGGGGGAGGTCGTGTTCCCTGATTGGGGGGGTAAGGGCATGGGTTCTTCCAATGTCCTTCCTGTCCACAATTAAAACAGTGGTTCCCCCTTTGGGATCCGTGGCGATTGTTGAAAGTGCTCCATGATCCCTAGCCCCTGCCTCTACCTCTCCCTCTCCCCCCATGGCCCCCCTTGTCTAAACTCACCCATGTCTTCCCAGGGTCTAGCATCCAAACTGTTACAGTGTTGTAAACTTTCTTGGTAATGCATTGTGGTGACCCCTTTAAAGTCAAAACAACCTGCTGGTCTTTCTCCATTATTTTCGTAGTGAACTGTTTCACCATCATTTCGGGCCACTCTGAGATTAATTGTTTCATCTACCAGACCTATATCATTACTCAAACTAGAAATGAAAGTCTGGATGAACAGGGATCCCATTGTAGCCTCTGTTCCTAAACCTGCTTCTTCCTTCCACACTTTCATAAACCTTTTAAGAAAGTCTATTATCTCCTCCTTGGGTTTCTGTTTACAAGCTATGGCCATGGGGAGGGAGAATCGTTCTTTGAAAACAGTCTTAATTTCTGCCTCTAATTGGGTCCACATAGTAGTACGATCTGCCTCTGAGTTAAGGTCGTAGTCACTAGCTGCCGTGGTGGCAGGTTGTATAGTGTGTATACTGGCGACATTGTTCCATTCCCAACTGCTTTCTTGACCATATCCCATGATACCATCTATTATTAATTTGATGTCTTCTTGCATGTAATTCCTACCCTTGCATGCCCTCTTTAAGAAAGCGATGCAAGCCATGGGGTTGATTTGAGGTTTGAGGGTTCTTTTTATTATGGTGGTAAGTTCCTCAAAATCTAATGGCTTCAGAATCATTTGGTCTCCCATGATAAGATATGGCATGGCAAGACTTGCTTTAGCTGATGCAGACTCTTCTGTATCAGATGCTTCCAACCCGTCCACTTCCTCCTGTTCCTCACTATCAAGGATCGTGTCTGCCGAAGAGGTGGCTTCCTCTTGGCTTATTTGAGTGGTGGGGGATCCCTGTTATCTTTAAGTTCGTTTTTGCTTTGCTGCAATCTTTGCCGCTCTATGTCTAAGTTCACCCTTTCTCTCTGGGGTTAGACTACTCCCTGGGAAACTCTGTTTCTGTTGTAATTGAGTAACTTGATCTGAGATATTTTCTACTTTTTGCATAAGGCTTTCTAATATTTTCTTTTTAACAATTATTTCTGAGCCTGCCTCGCTTTCTACATCAGAGTCTCCGGAGCCTGAGCCACCACTTGCCTGTGCTTGTATAAGTACCTGTTGAGGCAAGGGTGGTGGTGCCAGTGCTGCGGGCGTGTGTGTGGGGTTACTTATAGAATGGGTGGCTATTTGGATTATTTCCTTGTCATCCCCTGAAACCTTGCAAACAGGTATGCTAGGATACAGGGGTGTGTAAGCGGGTGGTAGAGGAAGTGGAGGTGCATTAACTGTTGTTGGGAGGAACGGGTTGGTAGGTGAGAGGTCAGAAATGTTAATTAGATTGTATGGGGGGTTATTTTACCTTAGCCTCTAACAGTTGCAGTAAAAGGCAAGGAAAAAAGGTTTTTTATTTTAATTTTTCCTGATCCATTTAATTTTCTTCCTACCATTCCCCTTCCTATCCTCAGGTTCCGCGTCATACTAGTGAACAGCTACAGTTAACCAGTTTTCCCCTGCTTCCTTCATGTACTTAATGTCCCACTTGGGGTCTCCTGTGTACCATGGGAAAGCTTTCTTCTCCCCCAAACAGAGTCCCCTGACCATATCCATATGGAATTGGTCATTTGCGCATGTGTCCGGGAAGGGTGAGCTACTGTACATATTTTCAGTCCATGTGGCCAGATTGTCTATGAAAGGTTTTATCAAAAAATAATCAGTTCCATATACTCTGGCCATATAGTCTTTACATGTCTCTCCGGGATTAGGTGGGGGTATTCTTTACTTTCTCCCTTACCCATTCTTAATTTGCTTACAAACAACTTATACAAACTTACCAAGGGTTGTTTTCTCACCTTTTGCAATGTATAACAATAATATAAGCTCTAAACAATATTATTATACTCTATACAGAGATAGAAAGGAAAAGCAAAAAGGTTGGTAGAATTCCCCCGATTGCCCGTCTGGCTATTTTCTTAAGAGCCTCTATTTTACCATTTTCAAATCAGTCTCCCAAAGACTATTACTTTAATGTGCTTCCCAAAAGCACGGCAGTTTACAATTAACCTCTCTACAATTTTGCACTATACAAGAATGCGGTATTTTCAGAGCCAAGGTAAGAAGAACAGCATCAACAAAGCAGACACATTCTACATACCTCAGATGGACACCATATCTCAAACGCTGCCACCGGTGTTTGCAAGGATCAATTTCTGCTTAGATGTTTGGACGATCAGTAAAACTTCTCAGAGCCCTGGAAGACACTCAAATCAACACACACAAGCAGTAGAGTGGTTTCAATGAATGCTCAAATTTAATGGCAGGTGAGCAGAGTTTTTTACAGGATATGGACAAAGAATATTGCACAAAGAAAAGGAGGGAGGGAGGACAGAGTTCATTACATGAGGCATAATTCCTATATAAACATGCAGCATCTCAGACATAGTCTAAACTAGTATTATAGCTGACGGTTGATATTGTCTGAAGACATAATTTCAAAAACAGTTCTTACCAGACCTTATCTATCATGTGGTCATTGTGACAAACAGGACCCTAAAATAAAAATATTCCTCTGTCAGCTATTTTAAAGTTTTAGTCATGTTAACTTTTTCTCACCCTTCAGCACCTTTCACTGCAATTACAGCTGCAAGTGTTTTTGGGTATGTCTCTACCAGCTTTGCAGATCTAGAGAGTGAATTTCTTCCCATTCTTCTTTGCAAAATAGCTCAAGCTCTGTCAGATTGGATGGAGCGCTTCTGTGAACAGAAATGTTCAAGTCTTGCCACAGATTCTTAATTGGATTTAGGTCTGTACTTTGACTGGGCTATTCTAAAACATGAATATGCTTTGATCTAAACCATTCCATTGTAGCTCTGGCTGTATGTTTAGGATTGTTGTCCTGCTGGAAGGTGAACCTCTGCCCAATTCTCAGGTCTTTTGCAGACTCTAACAGGTTTTCTTCTAAGATTCCCCTGTATTTAGCTCAATCCATGTTCCTATCAACTCTGATCAGCTTCCCTGTCCCTGCTGAAGAAAAGCATCCCCACAACATGATGCTGCCACCACCAAGTTTCACGGTGGGGATGGTGTGTTCAGGGTGATGTGCAGTGTTAGTTTTCTACCATACAGAGCGTTTTGCTTTTAGGCCAAAAAGTTCAAATTTGGCTCACCTGACCAGAGCACCTTCTTCAACATGTTTCCTGTATCTCCCACATGGCTTCTCACAAACAGCAAGCGGGACTTCTTATGGCTTTCTTTCAACAATGGCTTTCTTCTTGCCACCCTTCCATAAAGGCCAGATTTGTGGAGTGCACCACTAATAGTTGTCCTGTCGACAGATTCTCCCACCTGAGCTGTGAATCTCTGCAGCTCCTGCAGAGTTACCATGGGCCTCTTGGCTGTCTCTCTGATTATTGCTCTCCTTGCCCAGCCTGTCAGTTTAGGTGGACGTTCAGGTCTTGGTAGGTTTGCAGTTGTTCTATAGTTATTCCATCTTCAAATGATGGATTGAACAGTGCTCTGTGAGATGTTTAAAGCTTGGTATATTTTTTTATAACCTAACCCTGCTTTAAACTTCTTCACAACTTTATCCCTAACCTGTCTGGTGTGTTCCTTGGCCTTCATGATGCTGTTTGTTCACTAAGGTTCTCTAACAAACCTATGAGGGCTTTACAGAACAGCTGTATTTATACTGAGATTAAATTACACACAGGTGGACTATATTTACTAATTAGGTGACTTCTGAAGGCAATTGGTTCCACTAGATTAGTTAGGGGTATCAGAGTAAAGGGGGCTGAATACAAATGCATGCCACACTTTTCAGATATTTATTTGTAAAAAATCTGTTATTCTCAGAGTAGATTAGATATTTTGTTCTCTAACTATTTAGCTGGTTGGTTATTTATATTAACTACTGCATATAGATCTTCAAGAATAACCCTTTCATGACTAAGCCTATTTTTGAAATTTGGTGTTTACAAGTTAAAATCCGTATTTTTTGCTAGAAAATTACTTAGAGTTCCCAAACATTATATATATTTTTTAGCAGAGAATCTAGAGAATAAAATGGAGATTGTTGCAATATTTTATATCACACGGTATTTGTGCTGCGGTGTTTTAAACGGAAATTTTTGGAAAAGGGACATTTTCATGAATTTTAAAAAATCCAAACAGTAAAGTTACCCCAATTTCTTTGTATAATGTGAAAGATGATGTTATGCCGAGTAAATAGATACCAAACATGTCACCCTTTATAATTGCACGCACTCGTGGAATGGCGACAAACTACGGTACCTATGAATTTACATAGGCGACGCTTTAAATTGTTTTAACGGTTACCAGGTTTGAGTTACAGAGGAGGTCTAGGGCTAGAATTATTGCTTTCGCTGTGACGATCGCGGCGATACCTCACATGTGTTATTTGAACACCGTTTACATATGCGGGCGCTACTTCCGTATGCGTTTTCTTCGCTGCGCAAGTGCGAAGCTTATAAATTGTGTTTAAAAAATGTATTTTTTTTTTTTACTTTTATTGCTGTCACAAGGAATGTAAACATCCCTTGTGACAGTAATAGGTGGTGACAGGTACTCTTTATGGGGGGGATCGGGGGTCTAAAAGACCCCCGATCCCTACTTTGCACTTCAAAGTATTCAGATCGCCGAAAACGGCAATTCTGAACACTGTATATTTTTTTAAAACCGGCTCCATTGGCAGCCGAGTAAATGGGACGTGACGTCATGACATCGCTTCCGCGTTTACATTGAGAAGGCTGGAACAAAGCTGCCCACAGCTTCGTTCCAGCCCGCCCCCAGCCGCCAAAGGCAGCCGATTTGACACCGGGCCTCCCGATCGCACGGGAGGCCCGGTAAGAGCGGCGGGAGGCGGCAGGAGGGGGGACGTCCCCTCCCGCTCCTCCGGTATAACAGCCGAGCGGCTTTTAGCCACATCGGTTGTTATACTCGGATAGCCGATCACCCGCTGTAAACAACGGTACTGGGATGATGCCTGCAGCTGCAGGCATCATCCCGGTATAACCCCGGAAAGCCGAGTACGCAGATCTGCGTACGGTCGGCGGGAAGGGGATAAATTGGCTTTTTTAAACTTTATATTTATAAATTAAATTATACACCACTATTATCCGATTAATCTATTAATTGAAACAATATTCTATTCTATTCTATATCCTATTATGAGAATAATCGTTAGTTGCAGTCCTAGAAGCAACAAAGCTACAGTTAATGAAGCTATGTCAGTGCAATTTAAACAGTCTACTAAGCACAATCCTGCGCCCAACCTCCATTCCATTAAATTCCTGGCATCTTTACACAATGGCTTTCCAGACTAATACCTTCAAATTCTCTGTATCAAGCTTCAACTCAGTAGGAGTCCCAGGAAAAAGATATAAATGCTGTGCACTGGTAACTGGACATCCTGCAGAATTCAAAAGCAAGGGAAAAGTCAATTTTGAAGCTGATGTGCTGCATGTGTGAAATGGCTTCCCCTTATATCTAGGAAGCAGAAATACCATCCTCGAAAGGACCTAGGCGAGAGGACATATGGGGTTGTCTCAGGGTATAAGAGTAACAAGTACATTGTGTCTGACTCAGCCTATAATGTGAAAAATGAAGCTGAAGGGTACAGCACAGATGATCAAAGGAGCTCCACTGGAATCAGTTGGAGGATCCCACCAATTAGGAACCTGTATGTGGTCCACCTCCAAGAATTGGAAAAGTTCAGGTAATTTTTCTGGGAAATACAAGGCTATGTACTGTATCTGCCTACATTCCTGATTTGCACATGAAACAGGTGATCCCGCTAAGCAGCAGCCTTAAGTAGCCTTTGCATAGAGAATGTGAGGTGAGAGAGAAAGTAGAAGTTGAATGGAAACTCCATCAAAGTCCACCGGGTTCATATACCGAGCTCTTTGTATTATTTCTTCATTAATAACAAATGAGTGGACCCTGCGGACGTGAAGCTGAGTTTTCCCTAGATCCTAGGACCTTATATACTCGTTCCAAATTCATGGCTTCTGCAGTTGGCTTTCCCAGAATGATATTTAGTATGGCCTTAAGCAGGGGCGGGCTGGGCCGGGGGGCAGGGTGGAAATTTCCCCCCAGGCCGCCTACCTTATCGTTAAAATGGCCGCGGCGCTGCCTTTTTTTTTCAGTCTGTGATGGGCTGGCCTGGGTTACACTAGAAGGTGGCCGCCAACTGGCTGGCTGCTGCTGCGCTGCACTATAGGAGTTGTAGTCTGACCGCGCTCAAGTTCCTGGTGATGGGAGGAACTTAGCAGCCTAGCAAACAACTTACACCCATATCGAGGCTGGAGTCACAAATCATAGTAAGGCTTGAATTGCAAGCCATGGGTGCCATCTTTACTAACCAGAAGTGGTCTGTTTATGGCTTTTTGGTGGACATGGAGCTGGCCGTCATTTGAGGTGATCATTTACCCTATAAATACGCAGTGGCTGCAGTGGACCAGCACCCCAGAGGATGCCTTATTAGGACGAAATGTCGGGACGGGCTCTGCTGATGCCACTGCGTTGCTTTGATTTTATCCAATGCTTTTAATGTCTTCTCAAATGTGAGTGACCATTTTATCACTTTTCAATAAATGCTTTATATTTTATGGTATTACACTATGTGGCCCTATTTTTTCTCCTTTTGCTATATGCCATATTGAGAGGAATCGTAATTCCGGTCACTATTCCTATGGTAGACAGCTACTGATGTCAAAACAGTCACGCATCCCTATCTGGTTTGGTCTATTTTGGAAGTCGTGGTTGCTGTACCTCCTTGGGTGTGTTACAGCAAAAGCTTGGTTGACTCATCAGGCATATGCCTAGTTGGGTTCAACCTGTCTGGTAAGCCTCTTTCCTTACGGTGCTGGAGTATCTACAGAGAACCTGTTCACACAGATTCACAGCCACTATATTTGATGTCATATATGGACTTTATGCACTTTATATGCACTGACACTGTGGGTTTATCCTATTTTATCATTATCGTTGTGATATTTTATTGCTTTGTATTTTTGTTTTGAATATTCATTTATCATATCCACTTTATATTGGTATAATTTTATTGCTTATTTAATTTTCATCAGCGCTGCACTATACTACTATACTACTTTATTTGTTCACTTACTCATAGATTATCTGATGTGCTGGCAGCTACCACTATTTGTACAAGACAGCGCCTTTTTTTCACAATTTTTCTACACATTAGCAAACAACTCCCACTTCCCAGAAGTCTCAGGAGGCCGGGTGAATGGCACGCCAGGGCAGGGGATGCGTCACGAGCGTCACGTGACATCACACGTGATCTGAGCGGTTGTGGGCTGAGGATGGGCGCTGGCTTGAGGAGTGGGCATGGCTCAGAGAAGACGCACCTAGAGATTCACCCCCCCCGGGGTGCAGTTGTGAGGCTGCACTGATGGGCACTGTCTGCACTGGTGAGGCTGCATTGATGGGCACTGGTGAGGCTGCACTCATGGGCGCTGGTGAAGCTGCATTGATGGGCACTGATCAGGCTGCACTGATGGGCACTGATCAGTCCACACTGATGGGTACTGTCTGCACTGGTGAGGCTGCATTGATGGGCACTGATCAGGCTGCACTGGTGAGGCTGCATTTATGGGCACTGATCAGGCTGCGTTGATGGGCACTGATCAGGCTGCACTGATGGGCACTGTCTGCACTGGTGAGGCTGCGTTGATGTGCACTGATCAGGCTGCAATTGATGGGCACTGTCTGCACTGGCGAGGCTGCATTGATGGGCACTGATCAGGCTGCGTTGATGGGCACTGATCAGGCTGCACTGGTGAGGCTGCACTGATGGGCACTAATCAGTCTGCACTGATGGGCACTGAGTGCACTGGTGAGGCTGTGTTAATGGGCACTGATCAGGCTTCGTTGATGGGCACTGATCAGGCTACAATGATGGGCACTGTCTGCACTGGTGAGGCTGCGTTGATGAGCACTGATCAGGCTGTGTTGATGGGCACTGATCAGGCTGCACTGATGGGCACTGTCTGCACTGGTGAGGCTGCATTGATGGGCACTGATCAGGCTGCGTTGATGGGCACTGATCAGTTCACACTGATGGGCACTGTCTGCACTTGTGAGGCTGCACTGATGGGCACTGTCTGCACTGGTGAGGCTGCGTTGATGAGCACTAATCAGGCTGCACTGATAGGCACTGTCTGCACTGATGAGGCTGCACTGATGGGCAATTGGAAAATGATTTGGGACCTCCAGTAGCACCAGCAGAGGGTGTTTAGTTGTATGGGGCTGCAATGTGGGCTACTTAGGCCAACATTTTCCATTTTCATTTTTCGCTTGCACTGCAGTGCACTGCCCATCAGTGCACTGATCAGGCTGCACTGATGGGCACTATCTGCACTGGTGGGGCTGCATTGATGGACACTGATCAGGCTGCACTGATGGGCACTGTCTGCACTGGTGAGGCTGCATTGATGAGCACTAATCAGGCTGTGTTGATGGGCATTGATCAGTTCACACTGATGGGCACTGTCTGCACTTGTGAGGCTGCGTTGATGGGCACTAATCAGGCTGCGTTGATGGGCACTGATTAGTTTACACTGATGGGCACTGTCTGCAGTTGTGAGGCTGCACTGATGGGCACTGTCTGCACTGGTGAGGCTGCATTGATGAGCACTAATCAGGCTGCACTGATGGGCACTGTCTGCACTGATGAGGGTGCACTAATGGGCACTGTCTGCACTGGTGAGGCTGTACTGATGGCCACTGATCAGGTTGCGTTGATGGGCACTGATGAGGCTGCACTGATGGGCACTGTCTGCACTGGTGAGGCTGCGTTGATGGGCACTAATCAGGCTGCACTGATGGGCACTGATCAGGCTGCACTGGTGAGGCTGCACTGATGGGCACTAATCAGGCCGCACTGATGGGCACTGGTGAGGCTGCGTTGACGGGCACTGATCAGGCTGCGTTGATGGGCACTGTCCAGGCTGCACTGAGGGGCACTGTCTGCACTGGTGAGGCTGCTTTGATGGGCACTGATCAGGCTCCACTGATGGACAATTGGAAAATAATTTGGGACCTCCAGTAGCACCCACACACAGAGGGTGTTTAGTTGTATGGGGCTGCAATGTGGACTACATGGGCTAACAATTTCCATTTTCATTTTTCTCTTTAGATAATATAATTTGCCCTCTTAAATGAAAGAGAAGATGTGACTGAGAGAGCGGCACTGCAGCCTACTTTGAGTGAGACGAGCAGGCAGCTGAGCAACAAGAGACAAGCAGAGCAGAGAGGCAGCTTGGAAGTTGTCATAATAACCCCCCCTCAAAGAGGCCGTGCACAGTGCAAAGACCTACAAAGGTGTGACAGACCCTCACACCCCCAGCTGACCCCCCGCATCCCATGGGCACTGTTCAGGCTGCACTTATGGGCACTGCATTGGTCAGGCTGCATTGATGGGTACTAATCAGGCTGCACTGATGGGCACTGTCTGCACTGGTGGGCACTGATCAGGCTGCGTCGATGGGCACTGATCAGACTGCATTGATGGGCACTGATCAGGCTGCATGGATTGGCACTGATCAGGCTGCACTGATGGGCACTGTCCGCTCTAGTGAGGCTGTGTTTATGGGCACTGATCAGGCTGCGTTGATGGGCACTGATCAGGCTGTGTTGATTCAATGGGCCACTTGACTGGATTTGCCCCCCAGGCCTAAGGCTGCCAGCCCTCCCCTGGCCTCAAGTGAAGTTCTTAAGCCAAAATTGGAGGTGGACAGGGGATAATGCAGCCTAGGTGGAAGTCTGGAAGAATTTGGACCTTTCAGATCCCACTGGGGAGGCCGGTTCTAGCAGTAAAGGTGTGGAGATCAGAAACCTGATAAACCTCAGTATTAAAATGCCATAGTTGAGTGATAGAGGGTTCTTTGCTACTTTTTCTTGGTGAAGTCATTTTGGTTCTCCCTGAAAACAACAATAGTGGTCAGAGCATGAAGATAGCTGAGCAAGTTCTGATGTGGTGAGGGTTGGGGTGCTCCCTGAAACTTTCTGAAACTTTTTGAACATGGGCAAATTTTGCTGGGCAGTCCAATGCCCCATACACACGATAGGATTTTCCGATGGAAAATGGTTTATGGGACCTTGTTGTCGGAAATTCCGACCGTGTGTAGGCTCCATCGGACATTTTCCATCGGAATTTCCGACACACAAAATTTGAGATCTGGATCTCAAATTTTCTGACAACAAACTCCGTTGTAAATTCCGACCGTGTGTACACAATTCCGACGCACAAAGTTCCACGCATGCTCGGAATCAAGCAGAAGAGCCGCACTGGCTATTGAACTTCATTTTTCTCAGCTCGTCGTACGTGTTGTACGTCACCGTGTTCTTAACGTTTGGAATTTCCGACAAGATTTGTGTGACCGTGTGTATGCAAGACAAGTTTGAGCCAACATCCGTTGGAAAAAAAACATGGATTTTGTTGTCGGAAAATCCTATCGTGTGTACAGGGCATAGTGTTACTAAGACCAGCTGACAAGTCGAGCAAAGAGTATGGAGATCTCTCCATCCATAGCCAGCCATGACCCCCTCTTTGCAACAATTTTTTTCCATAAAGACTTTCCCTTTCTCCTACCAAGAAAAGTTTGGGGCTATGGATTTAGGGCTCTAAACCAGGGTCCTGCTTATCTCATCCAAAAAAACTCATGACTGTCCTGTTCAGCACTGAAAGTGCTAATTTTCAGAAAGCCAAAAGGTAACTATAGTTCCATAATAGTACCTGCAGTGAATTTGTTGCTCTTCCCTGTAATGAGCAACAAACAGGTTGACTTTCATAGCTGTATTATGAGGATGTAAACAACAAATAAAAAACTGAGGGTTCATTTTGTAAATAACAGTGTTTTGATGGACAACGCTGCTATTTATGTAGCATTAAAGCACAGTCTGTAAATAAAAGGCAACCATGCATTTATGTAAAAAAAACAAAAACAAAAAAAAAAACAAAAACATAACACTTGGCAATAATGTAGTAAAATCTTGGCATTAGGAATTACTGTTTATCTTAAGTCATCAATTTTACTATCTTTTTGTTTTCCAATTATATCCCTTCATAACAGTAAATACACCTAATTTGTTAAAGCTAGAAACAACATTTTGGATGTGCGCTTAACACAGTGGACTAAACAGATGAGAGTTTTCATAAGTAGGAAAAAATCAGATGGCCTCATTTAATATGTACAGCTTGCTGGCTCCACTGTAAACACATTGATTTTATTGCTTTTCCTGTCAGTTTGATGTTTTAGCAGTTTGTCCTAAAGCAGTTGACACATCTGTAACGCATGACATAAGAGCAAAGGCTCTTTTCTCTCCTTAAAAGTGACCTGTCACGCGAATCTGCAAATCCAGTTATTCTAGTCTGAAATAAGCAATTTTGCAGTTTGTACTGGAAAACATAAAGTTAAACAATAACATTTATTGGTCAGTAGACAGGGGAGGGCTGGCAGCCTTAGTGGCCCATTGAAGTGGCCCATTGAACCAACCAATTGAAGCAACTAGTGAAGGACTACAAGTCCTACAAGTCCCAGCATGAACCCCTGAGATCTAAGGATGTGACCCCCCTTAGATCATTAGATCTCACGGGTTCATGCTGTGACCTGTAGTTCTTCACCAGTTGGGTGGGGGGCGGGTGTGTGTGACATATCCTGAGTTCTGAGGGGTTCATGCTGGGACCTGTAGTCCTTCACTTTTGGGGGGGGTGACATCCACTACATGTCCCAGCATGAACCCCTGAGATCTAAGGACGTGATCCCCTTAGATCTCATGGGTTAATGCTGTGACCTGTAGTCCTTCACTAGTTGGGGGGTGTGACACATCCTAAGCTCTGAGGGGTTCATGCTGGGACTTGTAGTCACCTATATTCCTTCACTTTTGGAAGGTTACATCCCCTCCAAAAGTAGTATATAGACAGGCTAGGGTAGTATATAGACAGGCTAGGGTAGTATACAAACAGGCTAGGGTAGTATACGGACAGGCTAGGGTAG
The DNA here is from genome assembly GCF_042186555.1 of Aquarana catesbeiana. NCBI lineage: Eukaryota > Metazoa > Chordata > Amphibia > Anura > Ranidae > Aquarana > Aquarana catesbeiana. Next base: position 399,641,499 of record NC_133327.1, on the reverse strand, counting down.
TATACGGACAGGCTAGGGTAGTATACAGACAGGCCAGGGTAGTATACAGACAGGCCAGGGTAGTATACAGACAGGCTAGGGTAGTATACAAACAGGCTAGGGTAGTATACTGACAGGCTAGGGAAGTATATGGACAGACTAGGGTAGTATATAGACAGACTAGGGTAGTATACAGACAGGCTAGGGTAGTATACAGACAGGCTAAGGTAGTATACGGACAGGCTAAGGTAGTATATAGACAGGCTAGGGTACTATACAGACAGGCTAGGGTACTATACAGACAGGCTAGGGTAGTATATTGACAGGCTAGGGTAGTATATAGATAGGTTAGGGTAGTATACAGACAGGCTAGGGTAGTATATAGACAGGCTAGGGTATACAGGCAGACTAGGGTAGTATATCGACAGGCTAGGGTAGTATAGACAGGTTATTGTAGTATACGAACAGGCTAGGGTAGTATACAGACAGGCTAGGGTAGTATATAGACAGGCTAGGGTAGTATATGGACAGACTAGGGTAGTCTACAGACAGGCTAGGGTAGTATACAGACAGGCTAGGGTAGTATATAGACAGGCTAGGGTAGTATATAGACAGGCTAGGGTAGTATATAGACAGGCTAGGGTAGTATATGGACAGATTAGGGTAGTATATGGACAGATTAGGGTAGTATACGAACAGGCTAGGGTAGTATATAGACAGGCACCCCGACTGATGTGCTCTTTCTAGGCCGGCGCCTACCTTGCATATAGGTAGCACCAGCCCTGACTTTGACAGCGGAGCTGCTGCTGTGGCAGCCTTTTCTAGTGGGGGAATCAGATCGGCCCAGGGGGAAATTGCCACCCTGCCCCTTGGTCCAGTAGAATATATTACAAGCTTTTAGGGCAACTCAGGTGTCTTCTTCATTCCTGTTAAGTGAATAATTAGCCAATTAGACTGTATGCACATGGCATTAAAATACATATATCCAAATGCTATTGAAGTTCTATTTTAAAGACATTTGGAGGCATATTATGCTTTGCTATGGCTGAATTGACACCGAGGTGTAGCTAAACCTGTAAACGCATGTAAACACATGCAAATGTAAATGTGAGCACATCTGGATACAAGAGAAATGCATACCTCCCAACTTTTTGAGATGGGAACGAGGGACACCTATTAGCAAACGTATGTAGGCATGGGTGGGACACACCCCCTGTCACACCCCCTTAAAGGAGAATTACACAAAAAAATGATTAGTTAAACCCAGAAATGCTTTTTTGACAACTACTATATATTTATACTGGCGTTTGAAATTTACAAATGCAGCAATTTAGAAATTGGATAAAAGGTTTTACACTGGGAAACACTTTTTGAAAGTTCATTTTATATACAACCATATAGATCAGACCAAAATGAGGGACAAATGAGGAGGGAAGAGGGACAGAGGGACTTTGTTCCAAATCAGGGACAGCCCCTCGAAATCAGAGACAGTTGGGAGCTATGGAAATGGATCTGGTTAACATATACTTCCCAGGTTTGTGTGGCTGGGATCTAAAGCAAAATTTTTATATTAACAGTACTTTTTCCTGGTGCAAAATTCTACTAGTGTGTAGTTTTGCCATCCATACTCTAGTGCACACTGGAAACAGGTCATACTGTAGTCACATAAACTTCCTGCTCCAATTCCTCCTACTATCTCCTAAAGTTCCTAAAGCAGAAATGTCATAACATTTTTTTAAAATGGCAATAAACTCAACTTAACAAATACACACCATTTTCACTCCCCCCCCCTCCCTCTCGTGTTATAATTCTAAACTTGCTAACATTATAAAGTACATAGTCATTCAGGTGCCTAGGTAAAGTTTTGGTGCTTTCTGAATTCCGCCAAGCTCCACCCTCCAGTTCTTGAGAGTGAGAGTTGTTGTCCAGGTTCCAGATATTTGTGGCTGTGTGGTAGACACATCATCTCAAATAAGCCAGTTAAGAGTAGTGTCCTCCCTGCCTGACTAAAGGATCTTGAACAGGTACCAATCATCTGTTCACATACCAAGTTGATCCATCCTCCAGCCTACAGTTTACAGGTCCCAATTGGTTTTGGATTCATGCAGGATTAGACAGGCTGGAATTAAACTTGGACTTGGTTGGAAACCCAAGGGGGGAAGTCAATAGGTTCTATAATATCCTATGATATACATTTTTGCAGCTCTTCCTCTACTGCAAAAAAAAAACTGCTAGGTGAGGCATGAGCCTTTGGTGAGTCTTAGAACCCATACACACTATTAGATTTTCTGCAGATTTTTGTCTTTAGATTTACCAAAACCATATAATATGAAGTCAATCCTTAGGGGTTTCAATTTGTATGCAATCATGTAGGCCCTTGCACTACATGGTTTTGGTAAATCTGAAGACAAAAATCTGCAGAAAATCTAATAGTGTGTATGGGGTCTAAAGGCCCATACACACGGTCAGAAAATCTGAAGATAAATTTTGTCCGATGAACGATCTGCCGATATTCTAATCGTTAGTATGCTGCTTTTGACAGACGATTATGAATTTTTGGCAGACAAAAACTGGATGTGCAGGCTTGAAAATTTTTGTTTGATGTGACCACAACGTACGATTTTCTTTTCATTAGTACAGTTTTCTGACAAAAAAAATCTGAAGAGCAAGACTAGGCATGCTCAGAAATGAAAGAACACATACAAAACAATTCAACACATTACATCACTTCTGACGAATTCTGTCGTCAGAAAATTTTCTGATGGTGAGTACCCTCTTCACATCCGATTTAAGACTAGCATCAAACAAGCATCAGACTAGCAAGTGGTCAGTCGGTTTAATCCTCGGCTGTTTTTTATGCTAGTTTTTTATGCTAGTCCTTTATCTGCTCCTTTTTTCCTGTTTATTTGTTCCTGTGGTTGGAATCTACAGTTTTATAGTTTATGGTGTGCTGTGGATTTTTTGCTGTGATTATCTGCTGTGAACTTTCAGTGAACCTTTTAAAATAAAAACTCCTTTGAGTATATCTGCAGGATGAAGTCTCCCCCTTTTTTTCTTCACTGAGGGGTTAAACTTCAGGACTGTCTCTGGAAAGAAAATCCTATTCAGGGTTATACATCATCTTCACCTGTGGATCCAGCTTGCCCTTTGTTCGTTGAAATCAAATGAGAACGTCCTTCTTCCTGGATCGAAGTAGAGGTGGAAACTATCGGTTCCGGCAGGCTAATGCACCAGGCACATACGATCTCTATAATTTGAGGGCCAACATATCTGGTAAGCGGCTCTTTAGAACACATTTTCTGGCTGGAAGAACACCGGTATCTTACCAAGTGCTGAGGAATTTTGGTTGATATTGTTCACTATAATAGGACTATTGTCCTCTTTTTTTCATCACTGCTTTTTTAGTTCACATGGACGTTTTAGCTGGCATTTTTTAAATCACACTGCTATAGATTAATTCATTGTTAATTTTTTCACTTGGATATATCACATTTGTCACTCTAAATGGGTTTGACTTAGTTGTAACATTTTTGTTTTAACTCATCACGCTACGATCTTTGCTTGTATACTTTAAGTATAGCAACATTGTTGCTCTTTTTTCTCACATTGGTCAATGTTTATCCTTAGTTACATTGTTTCACGTACATGTTTTTTGTATCTTTGTATCAGGGAATCACTTGTGGATGCGCGCTTGTACAATTTAAACAATACTTTTTGAGTCTTTTGTATTTTAGGCTTACACTAGCAGCTGCACCTTTTCCTCTTTATTATATGGTTAGCGCAAAAAACACTTTCCTAAGTATTTTCATCAAAGAAGACCCACAAAAGCAGTGAGAGCTCAGCTGATCACTAGTGAAGGGCCGAAAACCCTCTGGTCGGTTCGCACCAGAACTCCCGAACATGGAAAAAGTTCGTACCCAAGCCGTGAACCCTATTAAAGTCTATGGGACTCAAAGGTGAATTATCGAAAGTCCCCGTGTGTAAAGCTTATACGCCAGTTATTGGCCATAAAATGTGTATGGGGGCCCGGATACTGCCCTGGGGGACAAATATCAATGCCAAAAGTTTTTTTTTTAAAAGATCGTTTTTAAAGGAGCAGTGATTGTAATGATGCTTAAAGGAGAAATCCAGCCAAAGCTCATTTGGCTAGGCTTCTCCTATGGGTCACAGGAGTGCAATTCCTTTTGCACTCTTGTGACCAGTTTTCAGCAGAGAGCAGTCTCAAGTCTGCTCTCTGCTGACGTCACTGGAATCAGTCCAGGCACCGGGTCATCACGACAATAAAGTCTAGATCCACCAGGTGTCTGGACTGATACCCGTGGCGCCGCTCCCCGCCCCTCCACAGCTCAGAGCTCCAGCGAACATGGAGGTGCAGGTCGGAGAGCTGCAGATTGACAGTCAGCAGCTCTCCTCTTGGGGATCTGTGAGAACCGAGGCATTTGTGATGGCTTGGTTCTCAGTGTAGAGACGTATAAAAGGGGGAAAAAAACCCTTCTCTTTTAAAGTGAAACATTTAAAAAAAAAATCCTTTAAATATAGTGCCGGGGGTCCCCATAGTCTGACTGTAAAGTGGCGCATCTTTACCGTGTATAGGACCTGCTGCAGCAAAACTGACATATATAAAGTAAGAAATATATATAAAAAAAAAAAAAACATTTATATTGATTTTCCCAGCTGCAAGCCATTGCCGGCAATACAGAAATGTAAAAAAAAAACGGTGTGGGGGTCCCCCTTAATCCATACCAGGCACTTTGGGTCTGGTATGGATTTTAGGGGGAACCCCACGCTACAATTAAAAAAAAAACTGTGTGGGGTTACCCACCAAAATCCAAACCAGACCCTTATCCAATCATGCAGCCTGGCAGGCCAGGAAAGGGGGAACGAGTGAGCAGCCTCCCCTCCTGAACTATACCAGACCACATCTCCTCAACATAGATAGGTAGCTTTGAACAGTGGGGCTCTGACCCCCACCCACCCCAAAGCACCTTGGGCCTCTTCCCCACAACCCTGGACTGTGGTTGTGGAGGTCTGTGGGCAGGAGGCTTAATGGAATCTGGAAGCCCCCTTTAACAGTGGAGCTTTTATTGTTCTTTTTTCAGGTCGGCAGTGTAGTGATTGATGATGGATCTACATCATCATAACATTATAAAGGAATTGTGAAAAACTGTGCGTGTGTTTTTATTTCTTTTTGACATTTTTTTTGGTGAATGAGTATTGGTGCAATGTCCCTCCCCTTTCCTGGCCTGCCAGAGGGCATGCTCAGATAAGGGTCTGGTATGGAATTTGGAGGGGACCCCACACTGTTTTTTTGAAAAAAATTGGTTTGCGGTTCCCCTTAAAATCCATACCCAAAAGGCCTGGTATGGATTGAGGGGGACCCCCACTGCATTTTTTTCACATTTTTGTATTGTGTGAATCCATAAAACACTTTTATTAAAAGTAAATGTAAAATTACTCACATCTGTCATAAACATAGCACTCTAAATAAAGGGCATTCCCAAGCGATGTAACAAGTGATTCCAGGTAATACAAACAATTCGAACAGGCGTGGCAACATCACATGCATTAGCCAACGTGTTTTGTAACTGACATCATCAGGGGCATGTGAGCAGTTAAACATTTACTTTTAGTAAAAGTGTTTTAGGGATTCACACTATATGGGCATTTCTATTTTGATTTTATGGAGGAATCATGCATCACTAGTGTTGCCATGTATATCTAATATATCACTGGTGAATTGGAGATATCATGAGTATCTGTCTAAACCATTTGGGTCTTAGCATCGTATAATAGGATTATGCTTGCAGGCCAATTCGACTCTGTAATAGAGTCCATTGATTCTGGTAAGAGTCAACTTAGTTGCTGGTGATGGCCCACTTAGTGAATATGGAAGTTTGTAGACACCTTCTATCACACAGCGGTGTATGCATGATTTATTTCAGTTTGGGCAGTGTGACCACCTAAAAACTGACACACCAGTTGAAAGCTGAAATAAAGTACAATATATAGCTACAATTTAGGCAGATGGTTGTAAGGGTTGCGACATTTGGGTAGGCTTAAAGGAGTGAGAGGGCTTGGAATAGGTAACACCTATGCGGTGACAGTAACTAATGTAGCGCTACCTCCCCCCTTAGTAGATTTAACAGATTCTTTCCCAAAACAGTGCAAAGGCAGTTAGGCATACAGCAACAGTCCGTTCACTCCAGCCCAGTAAACAGTCTAGGGGATATCTTTTTAGTATTTATTGCTGAAGAAACTTGTAACAGGAGGAGGACAATGGGGCATGGGATATTTCAAAACGCTTGATCACAGTTCTGCAGAGGACACTTCTCTCCCAAAGCAGCAGTAACACAGTCTTTCACTCACAACCCGGGACCATAAAAAAAAAATTCAGCACATACAATGACGGACTGAAACAATACAATTCCTTACAGCTGGGGACCACAATGGTAAATTGGTAGCACAAATATGCAGACTGGAACAGTCCCAACATCCACGACTGAAGACCATGAATGGACTGTGGCACAGGGATTAGACTTTACTCACAGATCCCAAAGCAAGAAAGGTTTATAGGCCCCGTTCGCAGGAAAGCAGGCCAGCAGCCAGTCCAGGAGTGCAACAGTGGCAAACAGCCCCCTGAAGCTTGCAAATCAGTTCCCTCTTGGGGAAAGACCATCTGACCAGGGCTCCAGCCAATTTACAACCTCTCTGACCACACCTCCCTAGGGATGGGCCAGAGTTTGGAAAATATGCAGCTTAAGCTAAATTTGAATTTCCCACCCTAAGCTTGGGAAAATTCTTCACAGAGACAGGGAAAACCATCAAATCCCCAGGCTGTAGAGTTGTGAGCAGACCCAGGCAATCAATCTAAGCTGCTCTGATTACAGAGCAAGCCAAATACATTTGCCTGGTATCCTATCCATCCTTTTAGGGTGCTAGACTAATAATCCAGATAGCTGGAGGTAGAATTGCGACATCTCTATTCAGTGTAAACATATATGGCAGAGGTGGATGGATGATAAAAACGAATTCCGTATGCCATGCTGTAAATCACTTTATCACATTGCCTCTGCTCATATGCTATGCTGTATGTTCCCAGTTCTGTAATGCCTCATTTTGTATGCCATGGTGTATGTTGCTTATTCCACACCATCTCTTTCTTAGTCATTATCAGTGGCGACTAGTGCTCAATATTTTTTTTGGGGGGGGGGATGTTAAACAAACCTGGCCCCCTTTACTCCCTCTACCCCCCCAGCACTCGCTTGATCGATCGGGAAGGTGGCGATTCACTCGCACTACCCCCCGGCGCTCGATCGAAGGATCGGGAAGGAGGAGATCCATGGCCTTTCCTTATGATGCAGTGGAGGTGCGGGGAGAAGGATAATGATGAGGTGATGGTGTTGGTGCACTGCTGAATCCAGGGAAGGGCTGCTGGAAGAGGCAGTTGCTGCCCCTCCACCTGCTGCTAAAAGACAAAAACAAAAAATTCCATAGCTCAAATCACCAACCAGTCTGCTGATCAACCAGATTAACCTGTCCAACAGTCTGCGTTAAAAACGGGGGTTTAGTTAGTATGCATTTGCAAACTGCTGCTCCTCGCAGCTTGCTGAGGGAAGAGCCAAGGCCATTACTTCTCCTCCTAGCCAAACAGGAAGCGGGTCCTGAGACCCAATTGGCCCAGGACACTCTTCCTGATTGTCCGGGAGGAGAAGCAAGAAGACATTAGTGAATATTAATTTGCTAATGTCACACAAGTGGGTGGGCTTGGGGGGCAGTGCTCTACACCCCGAGCCAACTCTTTTTGATGCCAATTAGAGCCTAATCATGTGCTTCAAAAAAAAAAAACCCACATTGAAATCCATGCGTCCAGCACCCTGCATGGAGATTAGGGGCTGGGTGCATGGATTGGGGGGGTGCTCCTGCGCCCCTAATGAGCGAGCCGCCACTAGTCATTATGTTAAGTTAATGAGAGGGTCGCTTTAAAGTATAAGTGTCCTTTTTTAAACAATGTGCATGTTTCCTTCTTCTCTAGCTCCCTGGCTGAATAAGACCCAATGGTCCCTGTCCAATGATCTGTACTCATGTCAGTATTACAGACGTATCCTCTTCAGCCATTTGTTATCTGCTGAGGTAAATAGGATGTTGTAAAATGTTGTTGTTGTTTTTTTTTTTTGCTATAGGTCCCTGTGATTTCTAGTTGTGCCCCTGATTTTAAGTAATGACAAAGTTATTGCTGAATCAATAGATCCATAGCAGAAATGTAGAATTGTAATTTGATTGAAATTCCACCAAGAAGGAAATCAATAATTTGATATGTAAATCAATTTAGCTGAAATCACTCTCCGCTCATCCCTACCTGTGAGACTATATACCTGAATAAATGTAAGCAATAACAACTGGGTTACCAAAACACATTCAGGAAGTCGCTATCTGTAATATTACATTTGGTACACAAAAGGTGGACTGGGAGGAGCATCTTTTATTTAGGTAGTATGAAATATTTTATGCTGAAAGTCATTAGCTGTAGCATTGCAATGTCTCCAAAAAAAAAATAAAGGTTTTAGCACAAAGAGAAAGGAAAATCAATTTAGTTTGACAATTGTAACCAGACAAGTAGGTGAAGTCAATCTTCTAATCTACATATTTCAGTTACTGTTCTGCCCCAATTTAATGTCATTTTACTGTGTTGTATTGAACTGCAGCAGGTTATTGTTGTTTTGTAGTATGCTGACATCTAGTGGCGGTTTTGGGCCACTACAACTTGGTTTCTTTTGGTTTTTCCCTCTGTCCTCCCCATCTGTATAGTGTTTGTCAGTTTAGTCTTAGCTAGACCCTCCCTGTTTCATTCATGTTCCTTAAGTCAGAGTTAGTATTTTGAAGAGGCAAGGCTTAGGAAAGTCATTGGGGTTGATTTACTAAACTGGAAAATGCAAAATCTGGCGCAGCTGTGCATGGTAGCCAATACGCTTCTAACTTCAACCTGTACAATTAAGATTTGACAAAAAAATGAAAGCTGATTGGTTTCTCTGCAGAGCTGCACCAGATTTTGTACTCTCCAGTTTTGGTAAATTAACCCCATAGTCTTCTTATACTTCTGAAAAACATTCTTTTTTTACTGCAATCAGCTGAAATAAAATTGCATTGGATTCAATTTCTGTGTCTTATTGAAGAGTTAAGCTGCCTGTGGATGATGCTAAGTCAGCAGGTGACCATACGTTCCAGATAGATTGGGTCTAGGAGGTATGTCAATGCATAAAGCTCCATTTAAAACAGAACAGTGACAGCCTTACATCTTGTTGTACCTGTTATCAATATAAAAGGGAAAAAAAAAAAAAAAAAAGTGTTGGCTTTTGAAATACTTTTATGTTTTAGGAAAAGTATCCTAAGATCTTGGAACTGTAGTTCACAGAGTTGTTAAAAGTACAGCATTGAAGTATGGAGAAAAGGTATTAAATGCATGGGAAGGAACACAAGAACATACCATTTAATGCCCTGTACACACGACCGGTTTTCCCGTCAGAATAAACTCTGAAGGTTTTTCCAACGGAATTCCGCTGAAACTGTCTTGCATACACACGATCACACCAAATTCCGACCGTAAGGAACCGGTGATGTACAACACGTATGACGGGACTAGAAAAAGGAAGTTCAATACCCAGTGCGCCACCCTTTGGGCTCCTTCTGCTAATCTTGTGTTTATCTCATGTTAGTAGTGGTTTGGTGAGAGACGATTCGCGCTTTTCAGATTCGTGACTATAAAAAATAATTCTAAACATTATTATGGAGATCGAGCATTTAAAAATTAAAAGATTATTCATGAGATCACGAGAAAAAATCAAGAAACAAGTTTGTGAGAAGTCTGTGTTAATATGAGCAGCAAAACAACTTAATTATTCTAGCATTATAAAGAAGAAAAGAATGAGTGAGGAATGTGCTATCTCCATTACGAACGCTAGTTTTACCACAACGAGCGCTTCCGTCTCGTACTTGCCTCAGATCGTGCGTCGTTTTTGGTATGTCAGAACAGCATACAGACGAGCGGTTTTCCCGATAGGAATTGGTTCCGTCGGAGAAATTTAGAACACGTTCTCTTTCTAGGTCTGTCAGAATTTTCGACGTAAAAAGTCCGATGGGGCATACACACGATCGGAATATATGATGAAAAGTTCCCGTCTGACTTTTTCTGTCGGACATTCCGCTCGTGTGTACACGGCATCAGGGGTAGAGAATAAGCCCAGACATCGAAGAGAGAGGGATTCCAACTGCTCATGAGTAGGAGACAAGGTGATTCCTTACCATGCTTTTTTCCTTTAGACATCAGGGCAAACCTCATTAACTACTACTACTAAACTCTTGACACTTGGTGCTTCGTTCACATATCTATTGAAAAATTACTCTAGCATGTTAACTTCTTTTTGGCATTTGGGCTGGCTAATAATTGCATAGCAGTATCCTATAAATGCACCCCAGAAAGATGGTATTGGCTTTCTAGGCTGTATTTAGTCAAAAACCCCAGTTGCTGCATTTACCATTACGGAAATTCATGTCAGCGCTTTTTGAATTAAACTTTTTTCTTTTCCCAAGAACAATTTAATAAAAAGCCACAAAAAATAAGAACATCGTTCCTGTACAGGACATGAAAGAAGAAACAACTTGCATGTTTTTCCTGTTCATAAGTTGCCTTTTTATTACAGCTTTAGACATTTTCTCAAGAGGCCGAAAACATCAAACATAAAACAAGGAGAAAATAAGAGTCGGCATCATGATTTTTCCATTAAAACCAGCCCTGCATGGTCTTTTTTCCCCCCAATTTCACAATGGCTTTCTCTGTTCCTAGCAGAGCAACACAAAAATCTTTTCTCTATGATTTTCTTATAATTTAGAACCTAAATATCCTTTTCACAAGAAGTTTAGTCAAATTGAAACTAACAGAACGCTTATTAAGGAAAATGTGCAGACAGCTGTCAAAGGAATAAAATTGTTTTGCCTATCAGAGTTAAAAAAATAAAACCTGAAATGTCTCGTCTATAATAATGTAAGCTAAAGTGTATATCTTTCTGGAATCAAAGATATACCAGCAGCTAACAATACTGTTTTCTGGTATTTCCTATTACTACACTCAGATGAGAGAGAGTCACTTATTGTTCATTGTAGAGGTATGCAATACTATCTAGCCACTCTGGGGCATTTTGAACTGTCTAAGGTTAAACTACATTCACAGCATTAAAGCGGATATAAAGTCTAATTTTTTTTCTCCAAAATTATAAACATGTTATACTTACCTGTTCTGTCAAATGGTATTGCACAGAGCAGCTCCAAACCCCCTTTTCTGGGGTCCCCTGCAGGTGCACTTTGTTTCACTTCTTTTGCGTACACCACCTTGGGAAGCCGCTTGTTATGGGATCACACGTGGGAGCTCACTCCCAAGCTGCATTCATAGACACACAGCCCTCTCACAGAATTTGATTGGCAGTAGCAGGAGCCAATGGCTCCCACTGCTGCCTCTCTGTCCTGTGAGGAAAGAGAGAGACCAGTGCCACCGCAGGACTCATAATTATACCTGTAAGGGGGGTGGGGGGGCAGCAGGAATCCACTAAGGTAAAAAAAAGCCTTACCTTTACAACCACTTTAAGGTAAAAATGCCCCCCCCCCAGTACTTGTATTACCCCCAGTCACAAAGCACTTACCTGGTGTCCTTCCCATAACCTCCACAAACTGCAATGTTTCCCAAACCACCTGCTGATTGAAGGTGAAGGGAGGTCAGCAATTGGTTTCTGCAGCTATCTGTCAGGAGCTAGGGGTTTAGCTTACTGGGCATTGCGTGTGTTGATGGACATATATAGGGGCAGTGGCTGTAGGACTGAACAGCTAAACAAAAATACAAACATTCAAAGAAGCAGACTATATGGTGACTATACAAAAAAAATGGTTTTAGTATCACTTTAAAGCTGGCTCAGAGAGCTTAAAGCAACAACACATTATTTTATGCAAATTACATTTTGTATTCGAGAGAGGATACCTGTCAAATGTTTCTATAAATATACAGCTAATAGAAAAAAAATTAAGAATTTCATGGATTACTGGTGTAAGCAGTTCACTAAAAGTTTAGAGCTTTAAGGACATCACCACTTGCTTTTCCTTCGTTTAAGGGCTGGTTTTGCCCATTTTTATTCAAAAGAAAGTTCAACAAATACAGTAGATTCCGTCGCAGGGGTATTCAGCATTCCAGTTCTGCTACAGAAATAAACAACATTAAGCCCGCTTGGCTAATAACCACAGCTCTCCTGCTCAGGTCTTACACTTTAGGCCTTGATCTGTCTCCCACAAACTGGACGCTCAGCAACTTTGTGCTTATCACTAGCAGCCTCGTGCTACACTGGCTCCCACCTCTCCTCTAGCTGGAGCCTTCCTGACTCCTGGGCCAGACTTCCTATCTGCCGGGGTGGAGCTCAGAACCATGGTCAGGTTGTTGCTAAAAGCCCAGCACACACTTGACCAATTAGTATGCTGGCTGTTCTCAAAATCAGGACCCAGGACTGGAGATTTCATCCCATCTGGATCTCTAAGAAATCCCCGGGCTCCATGTCCCAAAGTGGACTTTTCTAAGAAATGAGGAAACTGAAAAGCCAGTTTCCTCCCAAACACGCAAATCCCCTGGAGCCCCTCAACCTGCCGGGTTAAGAATCCTGCATCGTTACTCTGGTGGGGTACCACACTCTCACACTGGCTAGATGTATAATGGCAATTGGGAGTTTTAGGTGCCCTACCCAGGGTCGTGGCAAAGCAAAGGCATTGGGTGCTGTGCTGTGGGGGGGGGGCACACAAATGAGGTAGGAGCCTCTCAAGCCTTTTCCTAGCCATCTGCTGCACTGTGCAGGACTGACCTTTCAAACTGATAGCTCAGTCCTGTAGATTAGATTGTGAGTCCTCTTGTCTAACCTGCTGCACTTTGCTCTGCTGTCAGTTTGACAGCTGCCTGCTCTGTATCAGATCTGTGTGCTCCTAATAGACAGAGCACTGTGCCTGTTTTTTGTAGAGCCCATATGATTACACAGGAAGGACCCCATTATCCCTGTGTAATCTGCAGGACTGAGCTGTCAGTCTGCATTTATTCAGGTTCAGGTGAACCAATTTGCTTATCTTTATTTATACCCTGTTTTGAAAATACATTAATGTTAATTTACTAATGTAGCAACCTGGTCCTAAACAGGGCTGCTAATAAATCTAGTTGTGCTAGGTGGTAACAAGCCTGGCTGATTGATAGATTGATCCACTGATTTCTGTCCTAAGTCTGAGTTTAATTGGTAGTCTCTCTTTTCTGTCAATAGGTGGCACTGTTGCCTTTGGAGTTTGGATGATGGATTACAGTAAATTCAGGTGATGGATAAATAAGTTGTCTCAGCCAAACAGTAGGAGTTTCTTCTGGGTGCTGTGCATGCTGGGATAGGGTATTTATTCAGGAGGGGTCAGGTGATCCCGGCTCTTCCCGCCTGGGGCTGAGGGCTGAGCGGGCGTGTGTTGAGTAACTCCTGGTTGCTAGGCCTGAAGCCAGAGGTCTGTCCAGGAGTCATACTGGCTGCTAGGTCTACGTAAGGCCTATCCAGTAGTTCAGGGTTCCGCAAAGGAGGAGCAGAAAAGGTTAAGCCCGAAGCCTGGGGCGGAACCACATGTGTTTGAGGCTCAGCCAGAGGGGAGCCTGATCCTTGTCGGAGGTAAAAGAGAAGCAGTTGCCACAAAGGGACGACCACTCCTGTTACCAGAGGCAAGTTTGGAAGGGATGAAGTTCTGAAGGAGTACCAGAGCAGACACTTCACTAGTCGGGGATGGAAAAGTAAGTGGGAAAGCTTCAGTGGAGACTCATCCAGAAATACAGCTGTAAGCTGTGAGTAAAGCTTGAAGGAGTATGGCTGGTTAGCTGGTAGCTGTAAGTAAAGCTTATAGATAAGTACAGTGGTTAGCTTTGGATGAAGCTCGAGGGATCCAGCAGGTAGCTTAGATTCCAAAAAGTCAAGTGGGAGATGGTGAGCTGAGCTTAAGGATCTACAGTGGGATACTGTGATACCTCTCTCCCACCGGTTCCTGTTAAGAGAAATAAAACTATATATATATATATATATATATATATATCTCAATCTTCTATTGTAAAACAAAACAAAACATCATATATACGTGATAATATCCCTCATGATCATATAAACACAGTTCATAATGATTAAGCCCAGGTTCACACTATAGCGAACACAGACATCGCATGTGATTCACACCTGCACTGCTGTGCCGACCACATGCAATGTCTGTGCAATGCAAGTTCAGCCATACAATTGTATGGCTGAACTCGCATTGGATTTGCAGAAAAAAGGTGCAGGGACTTTTTTTTCCCGCACTGGAATCAAAATTGCATGGGTGTTCACACCCATGCAATCCGATTCCTGTCCAAATCCACAGTTCGCACTGCAATCTGGGAACTGATCTGGGGGTGTCATTAACATTGTATTGACACCGTTCGCAGAGAGCAGTGTGAACTGCCTGCGGGAAACATGCGATGGAGGAACTGGAACTGGAATTTCTCCGGTTCCCGGAGTCCACACTAACTTTGCATTGATATCATGCATAAAGCTGTCGTGCGTGTTCCAAAACTCATGTGCCAGAAACAACATAAATGCAGCAGTGCTCCCATGCTGTGTGCCCACCACCAGTCTCTGCTGCCTCTTAGCTTCACGGTCAACCTACACAACGGTAAGGTCAACCAAAGCTGTCCCTGACACCTGGGTGTATAATGCTGAAGCAATCCTCCAAACAGTACGTGAGACTCTCTGTCTAAACAATGCCTTAGGAAATGTTTCACTCAGCAGACAAAATAGAGCAAAAAGCCCTCCATAGTGTAGCATATTCTCAAGTTATTAATCAAAAGATAAAATTGTACTCACAAACACAGTGCACTGTAAGATCCAGTGCACAGGATGTAATCACTTTTTTCAAATACATGTACATTGCCCCCTTAAGCATGGGCATCTGGAGAGGATAGGTCAAAATGTGTGCTCCACAATTTTCAGGCGTGATGACATCACGTGGCTCCGCCTATGGCGCATTTCGTCATGTTGTAATGTGACTTCCTCATAGAAATCTGCCTTCCTTCTTCTACTACAGCACACAGGCTGCACGGAGAGCACAGCTTGGAACTGCAACAAGAACTGACCTGGCCAAGATAATATAAATAGTATATGGGAATTGAATGGGAAGTTTTTGGAATACAAAAAGAAATACCAATGTGCTGGATGGAACATCTGAACATGTGATATAATACTAGCAAATTTTGCCAATCATTTTTATGTGAGGCAAAATTATCTGGTGCGCGTAACTCACATGGGGGAATAGAGGAGTACTTTTGGGTGATCAACTGAAGTGAAAGATCTGCATTCTGGGTCTTTTCCTCATCATTGGTTGAGACAGCATGAGCCATTGGCTAGACACACAGAGGCGGCTCAGGAGCGAACACGCATGAATGTGCCCAGAGCAAGCAGTTTGCTCTAGGGCACTCAGCAGGGGGACCCTTTAGTATTGCTTTAAGCCTTTAATAAATATTTAACACACTACTATAGAACATTTCATCATCACTACTTATTTTATGGGGCTGTTTGACACTTATTATAGTTTAGAAACACTTAATATCCAGCGCCTCTCAAATCTATTGATTTCTCGTTTTACTAATTTTTTTTGATGTTGTTGCGCTGCACTTTTTTGTTATTAACACATTAAGGCTGGATTAACTTTTGCAAACTTTTGAAGTCCATTAATGCATGCTGAGTAACACATTAAGGTGCATTATGTTAAAGCAGCTCATTTATTATGACTGATTGCTGCTAATGCATCAAGACCCTTTTTTAGCAATGCAACTCAAACATTATGCGCTTTGTAGTGCTCTGTGCTGTGTTGCCCTCTATTGTACAGTACATTTGGGTGCCATTCATTGTGACGGCAGCCCATTCATTATGGCTTATTGCTGCTCCTGCACGGAAATAGATAAAAAAAAAAAAAAAAAAGCACCTGACCCTTTTTAGCAATGCAACGCACATGTTATATGCGTTGTGGTGCTCTGCAGTGTGTTGCCCTCTATTGTAAAGTGAATTGAGGTGCCATTGACAATGAATGGCAAAACAAATGGCACCACAGCATCCTGCACATAATGTAGGTTCTTTGTTATGTGTTGCAGTAAAAAGCTTGAATCACTGCATGGTACTGCATTGTCCAAATAGGCACTGGCTAATGTATGTCCTGTTTGTTGTGGTGCAGCAAGCCACAATGCACAAAAATTGCATTGTGGTGTTATGCGCTGCTACAAAGGGGTCATGTAGATTTTGATCTGTTGGCGTGAAATAGCAGACAATTTATAAGGAATGGGCTGCCTTAACATAATGCATGTGTGGGCGGGGCCTACTCACTCTGTATGTGGGGGTACCTTTCTTGTCTACGTGCTCACTAACAATTCCCCTCGACCAGGTGGGGCCGCATTCATGTGAAAGTCATCATTAAGGCAATACCCCGCATTAGAAGTGAGCTGTACACCAGCCGTGAAGCAACATACAGGTTCCTTCTTTAACACACTCTGTCCCATTTTGCTGCACACTTGCCTTGCAAAATGTAGCATTTAGAGGGGGACACTGCGGAGCCTGTGTCCCGCTCCACCAGTCCAGCTTTCCTCTGTCATCTCACTCCCAGTAACAGAATGGGGTCCCACCATGCATTAGGGGGGACCACATGCGTGCACTTAGTTAACTTCTTTAGCTCTCCTATTCCTCGCGGCTAGGTTCATGGGCTCAGTCATAGGGTCATAGGGTTCAGTCTCAATTGCTTTTGGGGACTCGAATGCTAGGGAGGGAGTCAGAGCACCGACTCCCTCGCTACCGGACCACCTGTCATCCATGCCTGGTACCACTTTGTGCTGTCTGGCTGCTATTACATTCCCATCAGTCCATGGTTACCCGTAGCAAACCCTTGAGCAGAGCCATCCCCTTATTTACTTACACCACAGGGTGGAGGACAGTGCCCAGAAAATGCCTGGGAAATAGAACAGAAAGATTAAGGGAACCTTCCTGAACAAGGACTTCACCTTTTAAGTACTTATTTAAAGGGGTGCATAGAGGTACATGGCATATCCAGAAGAACTGGACCTGCAAAGCACACATGGTGTGAGGAGTAAGGAATGGAAGGCCACCACAAAAGGTTAACTCAGCAAAGGAGTTGGCAGGAGAAATGTGGTTGCTACGGGTAACCATGGACTGATGGGAGTGTAATAGCAGCCAGACAGCACAAAGTGGTACCCGTACAACAGATTCCAACCTTCAGCCCTTCATCTTGCTTTCCAGCAGGGCCTCCTCTTCTCTAATGATCTTCATTAGTTCAGTGTAAGTGAAAGAGTCACTCAAACCCCAGGCTCGAAGTTGTAGCACAATAGGATCCAGCGACTGGGCTCCTCTTTGCATCTGTCATATGAGGGCCCTACTTGCAGCTTTGGCTTCCATTCCACCCTTCATTATGAATCTGAATCTATCCACGTGACATAGGCTGATAGCATCTCACCCCCCATTTGGTAAGTATGGTTAAAGAGATAGATTAACTCTGCACCATATTCAGTTCTTCTATAGACCTCATGGAGTGCTCCTAAACACTCGAAAGTAGTGTAGCTGGGCTTGTCTTGCTTCAGATTCCTAATCACATCCAAAGCTGGGGCCCGCAGATTTCCAACCACTCTCTGCCTCTTTACTATGTTGGCCACTTCCCACTCTTCAGCTGCTCGGACAGCTTGATCAATCCAGGTGTTGAAATCATCCTCTCCTGGGGGTGTGTGAAGTTTCCCCGAGAAGAACTGTAGCTTGCGATAACTGCAATCGGTCAGCATTGCTGGCTTCTTAAGGAGCCCTTTGACCAGTTTCCCAAACTCGGCTACTAGGGGGGAAAAGAGATCTTCAGAGGATGTAGCTGGCATGGAGGTGGTAGCCTCTGGATCTGGTTTGATATGCCCTGAGCTCTCTGGGTTGGAATTCAATTCAATTCAATCTGGACAGATTAGCAAGACGTTGACATTTGTTGTTAATTGGAAGATAGTCCCTTGCAAGGCGTCAGGAACTCCCTTCTTCCACTCCGTCAGTACAATCGGAGCTAGGATCTGCCTTCACATCTAAGATGTATACTCTTTGGCCTAGATCTAAGGTATCTAGGGCTTGACGGACCCGATCCTCAGTCCAATCACCACCAGGAACACACAGCTCCACTTGGCTGTTTTCTTTTGCTCACCACTCTTTAGGGGTGCTGTCTTGAGGAGTTGATTGCCGAGTAAAGGTATCCTGGACAAGACCCCATGTGTAGCGTTTCCCCAAGGAGGAGCCACTTGAGTATATTTGGTTCTTCATTCAGCTTCTCAACCCCAAGAACAGTCCCAGCCCCCCTGGCACACTTGGCAATAATGTTAGTTCAACACCACCAATGAAAGAATCAAGTTGTTGCAAAACACAGAAACAGACTTTACTGTGACATTTCTTTGAAATGGTAACAAACAGTAGCAGTATATTTGAATAGTAGGCATGTATATCTCAAGTGAATTAACTGTATAGTAATGACTGAGAATCAAGAGCAATAAAACTCATTGGTACTGTTAGGCTGCTTTCAGTGGATTCCTTAACAGCGAATAACCCAGAGAGTAGAGGTAAACAATGATAAATCACAAGATGTTAAACTCTGTAACAGAGGTCTGGTCTTCTCCCTCCCCTTGTGGTGTCTCCCTGGCTCCAGGCAGACAAGATGGTGTCCTTACTTCTCTCCCCCAGAGCATGCTGGAAAATGTGGTCCTGTTTCCATAGAGGGCTCTGAGGCTACTTGTATTGGGGACTACATGTCCCAAGATGCCTTGCTCCAGTCCTGCTGGCTCTCCATTGGTTAGCTCCCTCCTCTAGTGAGGAAGCAGGGGAGGGAACAGGACGGGTGGCTGGATCCCTGTGAGCGCTGCTTAGTGTGCTATATCGAGAAGAGGAGAGGGAGGGGGAAAAATCCCCTGCAGGAGCTGACAGGCTCTGCTCTCCCTGAGGGCCTGTGTAAAATCCGGCCCCCAGGACACCCGCTACATATACAATATACACTATATTAACAAAAGTACGCCTGCCTTTACACGAACATGAACTTTAATGGCATCCCAGTCTTAGTCCGTAGAGTTCAATATTGAGTTGGCCCACCCTTTGCAGCTATAACAGCTTCAACTCTTCTGAGAAGGCTGTCCACAAGATTTAGGAGGCTGTCTATGGGAATTTTTGACCATTCTTCCAGAAATCCAGAAATGCATTTGTAAGGTCAGGCACTGATGTGGATGAGAAGGCCTGGTTTGCAGTTTTTGCTCTAATTCATCTCAAAGGTGTTCTATTGGGTTGAGGTCAGAACTCTGTGCAGGCCAGTCAAGTTCCTAAACCCCAAATTCACTCATCCATGTATTTATGGTCCTTCTTTGTGCACTGGCTCGCAGTTATGTTGGAACAGGAAGGTGCCATCCCCAAACTGTTCCCACAAAGTTGGGAGCATGAAATTGTCCAAAATGTCTTGGTATGCTGACGCCTTTAGAGTTCCCTTCACTGGAACTAAGGGGCCAAGCCCAACCCCTGAAAAATAACCCCACACCGTAGCCTCCCCCCTCCGCCAAATGATTTGGACATGGATGAACCTTTTGAGCCTTTTGGACAGCCTTCCCAGAAGAGTTGAAGCTGTTATAGCTGCAAAGGGTGGGCCATCTCAATATTGAGCCCTACAGACTAAGACTGGGATGCCATTAAAGTGCATGTGCGTGTAAAGGCCCCAATATTTTTGGAAATATAGTGTATAATAGTGAAGTCAAATAATAGTGAAGTGCCACTCTTGGCACATGCAATGTTGTTTTTATATAACATGCCTCACTCATTCACAGCGCTCTGTGAATGGAAAACTACAAGGTCTGGCAGCCTTTGCAGCTGTTGGCTTGTAGTTTTCAATGAACTACCACGACGCAGTGAGCGCTGTGGTAGTTCATTCATTCTTCCTGCAAAAAAAATGTGAATTTATTATGTTTTCTGAAAAGGTGAACTTATCCTTTAATAATGTGACATGCTTTATGCACTAAAAAATGTTTTTTGTGGAGATTTTTTAATGATTTACTGATCATTGATTATTGCACTTTGGTATTTATTACATTTGTAATCAGGAGCACTTTACTACTTTTTGACTTTTATACATTTTTGGTGTGGTGACTAATTGGAGTTTACTTAAAAGTATGCATTGGCAGCTACCTTTTATAGAAAGGTGTGCGGCTTTCCTAATCATGTCCAATCAATTAAATTTACCACAGGTGGACTCCAATCAAGGTATAGACACATCTCAGTAATGGCCAAGACATATGGGAGACACCTAAGCTAAATTTCAAGTGTTGTTGCAAAGGGTCTGAATACTTATGCCAATGTGAAGTCAGTTTTTCGTTTTTAATAAATTCACAGACATTTCTAAAATTCTGTTTTCACTTTGTCATTATGGGGTACTGAGTGTAGTTTAATGAGAAAAAAATGGATTTAAACAACTGTATCAGAAGCAACGTAACAAAACTGAAAAAAGTCAAGAGGGTCTGAACACATTATGAATGCACTATATGTACTGTATATATATTGTTTTCTGTGTCACTGCTCAGGTAGCTATTGTAAAAGGGAATGTAAAATGCCCTTAAATTTAATGTAAAGCCAAAACAAATGAACGTCTCTTATTTGCTCTCCTTCTGTTCTGTAATTGCAACAAATATTTCTTGATAATGCCAGAAATTCAGTGCTGTCCTGTGCATCCTGATGTTCATTCAAGCAGTGTTATGAGGCTTGTTGAGTTTACTTCTGTGAGGTACAGAACACCTTCCCCTGTATTATCAAGTTGAGTGAAGGTGGAGTGGTCCTAACATACCTTCTGTCCTAGGGTGACAAGCCTACTTCCCCATAAATACAGTACAGTTGTCATCCTAGCCATAGGTGTGCGCAGCCTATTGTATTAGGGTGTGCACCCCAAAGCTCAAACACACACACCTTTCTCTGCAGCCTCAGCTGCACGGGACAGTTAATGAATGGGAAGTGCTCTGTGCTGAGCGTCTTCCTGTTCATTCACAAACTGAAGCATAGTAAATACAGTTTTTCTATGCTTCCGTTTTGAATGGACACAGTGAGTGAGTGTATATACTGTGTTCATTTAGAAAAGGAAGGGGTCGTTAAATTACATATTTACTAGCCCCTTCCCCTGCTGTTCATCCTGAAACATCCTCCATGGGGAGAGGGGACGAGAGAAGCCAGCAGCACTGCAGGGCAGGGGGGCCAACAGTAAAGGGGGAAGCCCGGGCAGTAGGGGGAATTGGCACCTCACATAGTGATTAGGGTGTGCCCAGGCACACCTGGCACACCCCCTGCGCACGCCTATGAACCTAGCGTTGTCATCCTAGGACAGTAAGTGAGTCACATCTTTACTGTTCACATCCTGGAGGCAGGTCAATATCCTAGCTGTAATGCTTAAAGTTTAACTCCACTTTCGTGGGGGAAAAAATAGCAAATAAAGAAAAAATAATATAGCTTATATAATTGCGACACTAGTCATTTTGTAATTGAATGTTATTAAAAATTACCTTTCCTTTTCAATCTGCAGCCAATGTAATTTTCTGAGAATTCAATGCAATATGGCTACCTGGAGTTTTTTGTACAGAGTGTGTACTGACCACTCCCCAGAAACATAATTTCCTGCTCGTGTGATTGTCTCACCAATTTTCCCGGGAGTCTGCCTAAGATACAAGTCAGATTTCAGGCATCCCCTGCAACAAAAATTTCATTTTTTGAGAGATAGTTTCAATAGGAACCCGTCTAAAGGGATGCAGGCCCAGCAGATTTCCTCATTAGTGCCTTGCAGCTGCACACCTGATAGTTAATTAAGAAACCACTCCCATTAGACCTATTCAGAACAGAGGCACATGGATTTCTTCAGAATAACAAAAGGTAGGAATCTGCAACAAAGTATGTTATAATCCTTGCAATGTACATTGATCACCCAGAGGGGAATGTTTTTTCTCAACAAAGGTGTAGTTACGCTTTAACTGCAACAGGAAAGTCATCACCAACCTGTCTGAGTTGTCTGTATGTGTAAAGCATAGGACTGAATGGAAGCATATACAAAACCTTTGGCCAGTAAAACAGCTTTAGTATATGTATGATATGTATTCATCATTTTTTTCCCCCTGGAATCCATATTTATAGTAAACCTTTTATTTATATGCATAGGTTCCAACCAGTACTTTGACCATTGATTTTTTAGTCATAATGAACCCTTTTGTATAATACCCCGCTTTTCAAGGTACTGATGCTAATAGGAAAGTTTAGTTCTTGAAAATGAATCTAAAATTTACCAAATGGCTATATTAGACATGCAAACTAAATCACCTTGATCTCTACAAGTTGTTATAGTCTACATATATACTAAAAAAAAAAAAAAGTAACAGCAAGTTGTTACCTAGATTCTGTGTACTGTAAGCTGCTGATTGCAGTTTAAGAACTGAAATTAAAATATCTGTGTGCCTGCCATACATTTCCGCTAAGGAGACATGCCAGAACACTTCATTCTATGTGTGACATCAGAATTTGTATGTTGTATCTATTGTAAAGACAGGGAAAATACGTTAATTATGTGGTCTTAAGCTCTGTCATCTATGTATCTGGAAATACCATTTAACACTGAGCTCTGAAAGAGATTCATTCATTGAAAAAGAAAACAGGAAGGGAAGTAGGAGGCAGTATAGTCATGTTGCTTATTTTTGTGACCGTACGAAGCCTGCCAAACATTAGCTTAATGGCTGAAATGATTCTTCATCACGTGGAGGCAAAGCAACATCTTTATTAGGTTAAAAGCATTTACAATAACGTATTCTAAGCTTTCCATTTTTCTTTCAATGCCTTCAACAAAGGGATTTCCTGATAGGCAACAGAGAAAGTTTCCTTATTTAAAATTTCGCTGTGTAAGTTAAATGTTGCAGGGTTGCAGACACATGGATGCCACACTAGAGATTTCTTACAGGAATATTATTTTTTATCGGTTAGAAAGGCAACATTGATGAATGACGTGAACACTGATTTAAAGACAGAAAAATCAAATTTCATCATAACATAATACTGTGTAGCGCTACCCCTGGGGAAGCCTTTGGATATAATGTATCTGTATACCTGGAGATAATACACCTTGCTCACCCAACATTTACCAACATACCTTGAGGTATTACTAAAATAATTTATTTGAACAGAAATAGCCTAAGGGAAAACAATTAGTTACTCAAAGTGCCAACAGACAATAAAAAATATATTGACCCAAAGAGAAAATTGGCTAAATAATTATATTTAACTATCTTGCAATATACAGCTAGTGAATAAAAGCTATTTGGAACAGCTAAATAGTCTCTGTCCTCACTGATCAGTTGTAGGCGGAGTAAGTGCATTGGCTGGCAATGATGGGGCCCTTGAAGTAGTATCAACAGTCCCATTAGGAAGGGAAGTCTGCTTGCAAGGGGATAAACCCTTACTAGCCTGGGTGTCACGTCCTGGGTCTCTGTATGCTTATGAGGACTTAGTTTAGTTTAATGGACAGGAAGAAAGGTTGTTAAGATCACACTCCTTTTTTAGCTAAAGCAATCTTTCTTTATCTTAAATATGAGCAGTGGGAGGGAAGGATCTCTAATACAGTTCAGACTCATACCCTCCCAGGGAGTAGATTCTCAATCTCCAAGTCAAAAGTCTGAGTGAGAGTCTGTCTCTGGGCTTCTTGGAAGTGCCGCTCAGCAGCAGTCACCAGAAACAGGGTCCTGGTCTCACGCTGAGGCAGTCCCCAGCAGCAGGGTCACTTGGTAGCAGTTACACAAGTTGTACTCCAGTCTCACTTGAAAGCTGTCACCGACAGCAGGATTCCAGTCTCACCTCTCAGTGGTCACCAGCAGTGGGTGTTCCTTACAGGTCCACTCCTTCTCTTGTGTCCATTCACAATGTTCTCTATTCTTCCATTCCTTTTTCCTGTTCCCACGTCACTGCCCCTTCAGAGTGATCCAGACATGGTCAAAATAGCTGCTGCTTGTGGTCTTTTTAAAGATGGCTTCCACACTCTCGTAATACTGAATGCTCAACTAGTGATCTTCTTAAAGAACCAGAACTTAGAATACATAAGTAACTGCTCAACTCAACTCTGTCAGTTCCACAGTAGAGTAATGCAGCAACAATAAAAGAATCAACGTTCTGCAACAACTATAATCCTGGTTACAGCAGTATTTATAGACAATATTTCATCATACATAATGCTGTACTTATGACCCCCCAAAAATATGTAAAAGCAGCTAGGGATAAACATTGGCGAGCATTTGTGAGAATCTCCCCAAGTGTGCTTGCTGATCATTTTGCAAGATTTCTTTTTCGTGGTTACAGCTTTTTAAAATTTAAAGGACCCAGTCGCTTTGTTGGGTACTCCATTGTGATTGGGAAGTCGACGCACCCTAGCGCATGAAGTAATAATGTACCTAAGTTACTTATGGCAATGCAGCACACAACAATGCATAGAGTTGTAACTCCTGCATTGGGGTAGTGGGGTGGACTCACCCCAGCAGAGAGAAGGCTAGCATTTACCTTAGGATGGATCCATAGCCGCAGTGGTGAGCATCACACAACAATGAAGGGTGCCAGTCACTTTAGTCTTTTCAAGTTTTTTTGCTCAAGCTTCACAGGGAGAGAGGGTTAGGTTTAGGTCTCCAATAGCAACTAAAGCATCGAGACTCTATTAGTCCAAGGGAGTGTCAAGACACACCAATTTCCTTTCAGCAGACATCCATTGGGCTCTTCCACCTTGAAAGGCATACCCTCCTCGACCAGACAGTTTCAAGAATTCTGTGCTTGGACCCATAAGACCCAGGTCTACACAGCCTAGACTTTGCACACATCCTCCCCAGGCCAAAGCCCAGGGGAAAGCAAGCTAACCAGGCCACTCCTCAAGCTCTTAAAGCCTCCCAAAGCATGCACCACTGAAGTGGTAGCCAGAAGGCACACAAAGACCCAATAGCACAAGATTTGCTACCATCCCAGAATGATGGCCCTAAGTGCCACCCAGTGGCTTCAGTAGGGTACTGCAGCAATTTTAGAACACAGGAGAGAAGCCAAATAAGAAAGCTACAAATTATCCCAAGGAAACTTTTTTATAATTGTATTTTTATTAGAATTTTTAACATTGTAAAATGCACAAATACAGCAATATTGCACATTATAAAATATAAAGTTATTGAAAACATCTGGATATCAAAGCAAGATGAGTACATAGGAACAGAATTCACAATTACAGAGCACAGAGGTGCTCTGCACATTATGTCCAGGATATAGAAAATAAACAATCCTAAAATAGAAGTGCAGGATCAAAACCATAAGTTAATTGCATAAAAAAGAAGAACAAAGATTCCATGGAGGATATGTGGTATGGAATAATAAGTTCTAAATAACATATGTGAACAAATGTAGGGTGGAAACTCATGATCACATGGAAAGCCTATGCCAGTAAAAGTTTAAAAAAGGGTATTTGGCATAGGGGTCCCAAATTCCTACCTATCCCAGGGTTCCCACAATTTTTCAAATTGGGGGATAGTGTCATGTACTGAGGCCGTTAGATATTCCATCCTTCGGATGTCAGCCACTAGTTGTAAAAATTTGGGCCAAGGAGGTGGGGCGTTGGACAGCCAACACAGGGGAATAAGTCGTTTGGCAGCCAGCAGTATGTAAGAAAGAAGCCAGTTTGCTCTTTTGGTTAAGCCAGGAAAAGGAAGGCTCAACAAATAATGTAAGGGGTCGAGTGGGGGAGATTTATCCAACACTTTCTGTAGCAGGAGCCTCACCTCACCCCAAAAAGGCTGTATCATTGAACACTGCCAAAATATATGGATTAAGGAACCCGTGTCAGTCTCACAATGCCAACAGCGTGGCGAAACTGAAGGATCATATTTATGAATAACATCAGGGGTTCTATACCAAAACATAAGGATTTTCATAGAAGTCTCCCGTTGGGTCACACACTTGGAAGACTTGGAAACAGAAGACCAAATCTTATCCCACATCTGAATTGAAATAGATCTGCCTATCAAATGGGTCCACTTTCCCATATAATTATGCGTGGTCTCAGTAAGAGGTGTCGACTCATGAAGGATACGATGGATAGAGACTGTTAAGTGTAGTTGGTGGGGACCTTGAGCGCATATGTATTTGAAGGTAGTTGGACTGTCGAGAGTTAAAGTTGAAGATTTAGAGTGAAAAAAATGTCTAACCTGCAGGTAGAAGTAGAAAAGTTGGGGAGAATATTGAATTTCTCACGTAAAGTGTCAAAGGGATGTAGCCTTCGCGTAGCAGGGTGCACTAAGTTTCGAAGTTGGAAAAGGGAGGCGTTAAGCCATGGGAAGATCCTGCCCAAGTACAAGTTGTCTGGTATAAGTGGGTTAAACAATACATTAGTGAGCGGGGAGCAAGGCGAGGCAAGATGATATTCTTTAAAACATTTACGCCAAATGGTTAAGGTAAAATTCATTGGGGCAGTGCACTGGTGTTTGAAAGTGGGATCCAAAGATAAGGAACCCTCCTAAACCGAGGAACTCGGGTGAACTGGGTAAATCACACCTTTTTCAATAGCGGTCCATTGATTTGGAGCAAATAGAGAGGACTAAGATATAATAGGTCTTAAATGTGAAGTATAATAATATTTGATAATGTCCGGTGCACCCATTCCACCCCTGGACCTCGGAGCAAACACCACTGAACTTGCTATATGATGAGCCCTATCACCCCATATAAACTTTAGAAAGTTACGCTGAAGTGTCTTTAATTGGGATGAGGGCAAGGCAACTGGTAACGTTTCAAAATGGTATAGCAGTCTAGGTAAAATAGACATTTTTAAAACGTTTATCCTGCCCAACAAGGACAACAGGTACTTAGCCCAAGTCATCAAGGATTTATTAATTTCCAGAACCAAGGGTGGAAAGTTAGCAGAGTAAGGAGAAGAGTAGGATGGGGTGAGAAGAATACCTAAGTATTTGAGGGAAGTTTTGCACCACTTGTAGGGATATGATTCTTTGAGCTGTGATAATATGTGTAATGGGATATGTATGGGCAGGGCTTCAGTTTTGGACGTGTAAACCTTATAGCCCGAGATGGCCCCGAAGGAGGACAACAATCTGTGTAGAGAGGGGAGAGAAATCAATGGATTGGTGATCGTGAGCAAGATGTCATCCGCGAAAAGTGATAATTTATATTCCCCCTGCCGCATTACCACCCCCCGAATATCCGGATGAGTGCGGATGGACTCCGCCAAGGGTTCCAAACAGAGAATAAAAAGTAATGGTGATAAGGGACAACCCT
Source organism: Aquarana catesbeiana (assembly GCF_042186555.1). NCBI lineage: Eukaryota > Metazoa > Chordata > Amphibia > Anura > Ranidae > Aquarana > Aquarana catesbeiana. Next base: position 399,614,080 of record NC_133327.1, on the reverse strand, counting down.
GCCGCGTACCATTAGTCAGGGGAAAGCTTGGTGACAGGAAAGGTGACATCTGTACTTGAGCTGTAATTGTTGAATATATAGCCTCCAAACCCTTCAAATAAGGACCCCCAAAGCCATACATCTTTAAAACATTAAACATATAAGGCCAGCTTAACCTATCGAAGGCCTTTTGTGCATCTGGACTTAAGACCAGTGCCTGTCTAGAGGTTCTATCCAAAAGATCTATCAGATCTATTGTATGACGGGTATTGTCTCCCGCATGTCTACCAGGCACAAAACCCACCTGATCCTTATGAATCAATTTAGGAATAATCCTAGATAATCTGGATGCAAGAATTTTTGTAAAAATCTTATAATCTGAATTTAGAAGAGCTATCGGCCTATAATTATCTGGGATAGAGGGGTCCTTACCCGGCTTCGGGATGACAGAGATAAATGAATGAGAGAATTGTGAAAGAGGAGATATACCCTTAAGCAGGGACTTATAGAGGGTTAGCATGTGTGGAGATAGAATATCAAAAAAAGATTTGTAGTAAAATCCCAAGGAAACTACTACCCACGAATGGTAAATTTACTAGACACCCATGAAATAAGGGCAGGTACAGAATGTTCGCATGAGTTTTTTGCAATACATTATAGTGCAGGTGCATTTTGCTTTACTATGTATGTGTGTTGGGGTGCCTTCAAAAGAAATAGCATTGGACCTGAGCACAACACAATAGACATGTACACATGTGTTAATGTGTGTTTCGGTGGTGCCTGTTAAAACTTGCATTTTTCTGAATGCCATTTTAGTGTACACACGCAAATGTTGCCTAGAAGTCTAGACAAACAGCTAAATGCAGAAATGAAATATGTATCTGTGAATTGTCTTACCTACCAAGAAGGTGTAATTCTGTTCAACCAGTTTTCTAATGCAGACACCCTTACCAGGTAATATAGCCATGTCCTAAACCACTTTTCCCCACGCCTGTTAAATCAATACAGATTAGTTAAGCCAGTGATTATATAGTAAAAGAAGAGAAACTCAGTGCACGCTTGTCTCTGTGCTTTCTCCCCCTTTAGCAAATTCCACTTGTTTGATTTGAACACAGTACTATGCTAGTAAGTTTGGAATAGTTCAGAGTGCTGCGTCCTCTTCCAATCTGATGCAGATCTGCTGGGAATATAGAGGCTAACAAGAAGACTGACTGAAACACTATTTAAAAATATATATTCCGATTTTTAAAGCAGTCTTTTCGCCATACAAAGCTTTTGAAAATAAGCCATACCTGTAAAAAGAAGAGTGTAAATAATTTGCTTATTGCTCGGACAGGCAAGCTGTTGGTCACTTAGCCCTAGCATTACAGATCACACATGTGCAGTGCCCTCTCTTCCTGTCAGCAGCAAAGCCCTAGGAAAAAAATCTGTGACATCAGTGGTCCAATCTCGGCTTTGCTGTGGACAGGGAGACGCAGGGATTTGAATAAGTAATGCAACTCACTTCTTTAATGCTGGGAGTGATCAAATGACCTACAGGTATGACCGTTTTATTAAACAAAATTTTACCAAATTTCACAGTATGTTTTCACCTACTAGGGACCCTTGTTTGCAGAGACAATTTTCCTAAAAAAATATGAATACAGCCTTAAATTCTTACTGGCTGCAGTAAGAAACCAAGAAAATTTGGCCATTTTATATATAAGAATTTCTGTATGGACTAGACACCAAAACACCTGCAGTGAGTATGTTTGGGACTGCTTCCATTACATTAAAAAAGAGTAAGCATAAGGGGTTCCCAGGCTAACAGCTTACTATTCAAACAAGAGTAAGATGAAAGGATGCCCTATTGCTATGATAGAATGAATTTGGGTGATCTTAGCATGTAAGCTATTTACCAATATGCATCTCAAGGGCTAAATGATACATTTTACTGGAGTCTACCTTTAACCACTTAATGGCTGCCCTATAACAGTTTTACTGCTACAGGGCGGCACCTCTACGCCGGACTACGTAAAGTATCTTGCATTTTTGTACATATTTTATTATATCTTTTCATGTGACAACACTGAAGAAATGAAACTTTGCTACACTGTAAAGTAGTGAGTGTACAGATTGTATAACAGTGTAAAATTGTGTAAAACAGTGTATAACAGATTGTATAACAGTGTAAAACACACAACCATTAATGTCTAAACTGCTGGCAACAAAAGTGAGTATACCCCTAAGTGAAAATGTCCAAATTGGGCCCAAAGTGTCAATATTTTGTGTGGCCACCATTATTTTCCAGCACTGCCTTAACCCTCTTGGGTACGGAGTTCACCAGAGCTTCACAGGTTGCCACTGGAGTCCTCTTCCACTCCTCCATGATGACATCACAGAGCTGGTGGATGTTAGAGACCTTGCGCTCATCCACCTTCTGTTTGAGGATGCCCCACAGATGCTCAATAGGGTTTAGGTCTGGAGACATGCTTAGCCAGTCCATCACCTTTACCCTCAGCTTCTTTAGTAAGGCAGTGGTTGTCTTGGAGGTGTGTCATTATCATGTTGGAATACTGCCCTGCGAACCAGTCTCTGAAGGGAGGGGCTCATGCCCTGCTTCAGTATGTCACAGTACATGTTGGAATTCATGGTTCCCTCAATGAACTGTAGCTCCCCAGTGCCGGCAGCACTCGTGCAGCCCCAGACCATGACACTCCCACCACCATGCTTGACTGTAGGCAAGAACACTTGTCTTTGTACCTGGTTGCCGCCACACACACTGGACACCATCTGAACCAAATAAGTTTATCTTGGTCTCATCAGACCACAGGACATGGTTCCAGTAATCCATGTCCTTAGTCTGCTTGTCTTCAGCAAACTGTTTGTGGGCTTATTTGTGCATCATCTTTAGAATAAGCTTCTTTCTGGGGTGACAGCCATGCAGACCAATTTGATGCAGTGTGCAGCATATGGTCTGAGACAGACTGACCCCCCACCCCTTTAACCTCTTCAGCAAAGCTGGCAGCACTCATATGTCTATTTCTCAAAGACCACTTGGATATAACGCTGAGCGGGTGCACTCAACGCCTCTGGTCGATCATAGCGAGGCCTGTTCTGATTGGAGTCTGTCCTGTTAAATCCTTGTATGGTCTTGGCCGCCATGCTGCAGCTCAGTTTCAGGGTCCTGGCAATCTTCTTATAGCCTAGGTCATCTTTAATTAGAGCAACAGTTCTTTTTTCAGATCCTCAGAGAGTTCTTTGTGATGAGGTGCCATGTTGAACTTCCAGTGACCAGTATGAGAGAGTGAGAGCGATAACACCAAATTTAACACACCTGCTCCCCATTCACACCTGAGACCTTGTAACAGTAATGAGTCACATGACACCGTGGAGGGAAAATGGCTAATTCAGCTAATTTGGACATTTTTGCTTAGGGGTGTACTCACTTTTGTTGCCAGCGGTTTAGACATTAATGGCTGTGTGTTGAGTTATTTTGAAGGGACAGCAAATTTACACTGTTATACAAGCTGTACACTCACTAATTTACATTGTAGCAAAGTGTAATTTCTTCAGTGTTGTCACATGACAAGATATAGTAAAATATTTACAAAAATGTGAGGGGTGTGCTCACTTTTGTGAGATACTGTATATATACAGGTGCATCTCCAAAAATTAAAATATTATCAAAAAGTTAATTTATTTCAGTAATTCAGTTCAAAAAGTGAAACTCATATTTTATATAGTTGCGTTACACACAGAGTGATATATTTCAAGCATTTCTTTCTTTTAATTTTGATGATTGTGGCTTACAGCTAGTGAAAACCCAAAATTCAGTATCTCATAAAATTAGAATATTACATAAGACCAATAAAAAAAAAAAGGATTTTTAACCACTTAGCCCCGGAAGGATTTACCTCCTTAATGACAAGGCCATTTTTTCTGATACGGCACTGCGTTGCTTTAACTGACAATTATGCATGCGTGCAATGCTGTACACAAATAAAATTGATGTCCTTTTTTTCCCATAATTAGAGCTTTCTTTTGGTGGTATTTAATCACCTCTGCGGTTTTTATTTTTATGCCCTATAAACAAAAAAAGAGCGACAATTTTGAAAAAAACAACAACATTTTTTACTTTCTGCTATTATACATATCCAAAAACAAAATGTAAAAAATCGAATTTCTTCATCAATTTAGGCCAATATGTATTCTGCTGCATATTTTTGGTAAAAAATCCCAATAAACGTATATTGATTGGTTTGCGCAAACATTATAGCATCTACAAAATAGGGGATAGATTTAGGGACTTTTCTTTTTTTTTAATTGTTTTTACTGGTAATGCCGGTGAGCTACGAGTTTTAGTGGGACTGCGACATTGCGGAGGACAAATCTGACCCTAAATGACAATTTTTGGGGACCAGTGACGTTATTACATTGATCAGTGCTATAAAAATGCAATGCATAAATGACATCGGCAGGGAAGGGGTTAACACTAGGGGGCGATCAAGGGGTTTAAATGTGTTCCCTCAGTGTGTTATAACTGTAGGGGGGATGGGCTCCCTGGGACATGATAGAGATCGCAGGTTCCCGATCACTAGGAACAGCAGATCTCTGACATGTCCCGTGTCAGAATGGAGATCCGCTTTGTTTACAAAGCCAGATCCCTGTTCTGCCTCTATGTACAGCGATCGCGGGCGGCCGGCGGACATTGAGTTCAGCGGACCCACAGGCACGCTCCCGCGGTGCACGCCAGCAATCTCACATGCACCGACTGATGTACAGGTACGTCGGTTCGCGCAGGTGAGCCGACTTGCCGCAGTATATGTGCGGCTGGTCAGCAAGTGGTTTAAAATATTTCGCTCTTTGTGTAATGAATCTATATAATATATGTGTTTCACTTTTTTAATTGAATTACTGAAATAAATTACCTTTATGATATTCTAATTTTTTGAGATGCACCTGTACGTGATCCGGCTCTTCTGGGTTGAGGGGCACGGTACAGCACACCCGATGTCCACCGACACCCACCGATGATTCAGCAGGAAGGCAGAACAGCAGGCTGCCTATGTAAACAAGGCAGATCGCCGTTCTGTTAATAGGGAAGGCATGGATCCTGTGTTCCTGCAAAGCAGGGACATGGATCCATGCCCTCCCCTAGCAAAAGCACCTCGCACACAGTGAAAAAACACTTGCTAGGAACAAAGTTAACCCTTTGATCGCCCCTGATGTTAACCCCTTCCCAGACAGTTTCATTAGTACAGTGACATATTTTTTAGCACTGATCACTGTATTAGTGTCACTGGTCCCCAAAAAGTGTCAAAAGTGTCAGTTAGCCTCCGAATGTCCACCACAATATCACAGTCCTGCTATAAGTCACTGATCTCTGCCATTACTAGTAAAAAATAAATAAATAAAAATAAATAAAATATCTCATAGTTAGTAGACGCTGTGCCATATCGGAAAAATTGGCCTGGTCAGGAAGGAGGGTAAACCTTCTGGGGCTGAAGTGGTTAAAGAAGGAAGGAATCAGGTACTTAAATTACCTTAAAAGCCTTTTTTTTTGTAAAATTAGATATTGATAGCAGGGCTTACATGCTCTTGTCCTTTTTTTTAATTGTCCTCTGTGATTTATCTGCATACTGTCCCCAGCACTTCTGCTCAACTTTAGGTACCAAAGCCAAATCTCAGGAGCCACTGTCAATCACCACTATGAAGGAGTGAAGGAGGAGAAGGAGAGGTGTGGCTTAACGAAAAGCTTAGGAATCCCTGTCATGGCTGGTCAAATGAGAAAGTACTTCCTTATTAGGATATCTATCTATGGTTTTGTATTATAGGGAGACACCCTATAAGGTACATATATTCATAAATATTAACAACACACTGGGGTTGATTTACCCATTACCTCCCCCTCACCATAATATTTTTAGAATGGGCCACCAGAGGAGGTGAGGAATCAGATAAGTTGACCTTTCACTTTTGTCACTAAATACTCCTTTAAGTTTTATACTTATATTGGCCAAAAATGTTTGTGTCAAATCTGCTTGGAATATTATGTGCAGAAGTAGTAATTTATTTTTCCTTTTTCAGTTTCCTTCCAACCCACAGCAATTGCAGGACATTGCAGCCCAGTTCCAGCATCAGTGGGATTTTCCCAACTGTGGTGGTGCTATTGATGGAAAACATCATTGTCCCACCACCCAACGTGAGCTCATATTATTTCAACTAAAAGGGCTTTTGCAGCATAGTCCTGCTAGCTGTAGTGTCTGGCACATATGAGTTCTTGTTTCTGGATGTTGGGATGAACAGGCCGCAACTCTGATGGAGGAGTCATTATGCAGGCAGAGTTCTACAAGCGGCTCCAGAATGGCACCTTAAACTTGCCACCTGCTGAGGAGAATGTTGAGGGCCTCAGTTTTGTTTTTGTTGCAGATGAAGCCTTTGCTCTGGGGGAACATCTTATGAAGCCGTTTCCTATGAGGAACCTCATACCAGAGCAGAGAATCTACAATTACAGGCTCTCTCGTGCCAGAAGGGTGGTTGAAAATGCTTTTGGCATCCTCTCCAGTCGTTTCAGGCTGTTTTTAACACCATCTAACCTGCCACTATACGAAATAAACCATGTGGTATTGTGCTGCTGCATCCTCCCTAATTTTTTATAGAGCAATGCTAGTGGCTACCTTGCCTCAGTGCCAACTGATGTGGACCCTGCAGTGTCAGGCCCAGCTGAAGAGACTGCAGCTCGTCCGTCTGTGGGTGTGATGACGGCTCTAGAAACTGTCTGTACTCTCCCAAGATGCCAGAGATATCCGACAAAAATACCTGGAATATTTTGTGGGTAGAGGAGCAGTGGCTTGGCAGTAAATTGTAGCTGATTATGCCTAATCTAATTTTGAGATCATAAACTCATATTTCATATGAACTACTGTTGTCTGTGTTTCTTATCTGTCTAATATGTTCACAAATGGGCTTTACTTTGGCCACTTTCTCCAATAGTGTAAATGTACGTCTTTTTGCTACATGAGGTGACAATCTCTTCTTCAGCTAACTATTATGGTGTGCTGTAGGTCTGCTACACACACACACAATGTTTTTGTTCTTAATGGATCTAATGCATGAATTTCAAAAACATTATGCCTTTTGAACTCCTTTATTTTTGTTAGGCCCAAAAATGTGCGGAGTTGCCCACATTTAAGAGCACATCGTCACTGTAACTACAACAACTTAACTAATACACTGGTATTGAGCATTGAAATAATAAGCCACACATTGTTTAGTAAAAAACATTTTACTCCAAGCACATTCACATGTGTGTTTTAAGGTTTTAAAACAAACCAACATCTTGGTGTATAACATGTATGTTTGCAATTATTTTGCCTTTTTTGTGGCTAAACGGGCATGTTAGAAAACATAGGATACACATCCCCAACTCAGGAACTTACAAAGTTCGACTTTGATAAAGTGAAGGCCAAATGAGACATTACTATCCCAAGACTGTGTGGATGTTGCCTTCCTCAGATAGGGTGATCTCACCCCTCTAAAAGCCAAAATTTGAAGCCACGTACACGTAGAGGCATAACTATTAAATGTCCCTTATGATCCCTAATGAAAATATGTGTAGTTCCAAACATGTTAGTTTCTAAACCCCCAAAACACACAGAGTGTCAACCTACTTTAGTGATGATGAAGGGTTTTGCATCCCCAAAACGCGTCCATTGCTAACATGTGCTATCTCCCATCACGGGGTATCAATGGACATGTTTTGGGGTGCAACCCCTTCCTCATAAATAAAGTAAGGAAGGAGATGCACCCCCGAAACACATCCATTGATACCCCATGATGGGAGCTAGCACATGTTGACACACTGTGTATTTTGGGGCTTTAGCAAACTAGATGTAGGGAAAGACACACATTTTAGGCATGGGATCATGAGGGAAATAAGAATTTTAAGGCACAATTTGTGGGCATCTTCAATTTTTGGCTTTGCGATTCTTAAAAACACATTACAATTATCATTACTTAGGGCAGTGTTTCCCAACTCTCCTGCTCAAGATGCATTCCCAGGTCATGTTTTCTATATTTGTTGATTTTGGCACAGGTGATGTTGTCATTTTCTAGGTTAGTAATTCACACAGTCATTTTATTTTTTGCGAAAAATACATAAAACAGGACCTGGTGGTGCACCTAGAGAAGTGGAGTGGAGAAACACTGACCTCGAACACTAAAGCCTAGGTTCACATTGGAGCAATTTGTCATGCGATTTGAGAGATCAAATCGCATGACGAATCGCAGCCTATTGGAGGCAATGGCACTGTTCTAATATATGCAACACCAATTTTTCAAAAGTAGCTCCTGCACTACTTTTGCCGATTTCAGGTGCGACTTGAATAGACATCTGTGCATGAAGCCACACAAATGTCTATTAAGTAGCACCTGAAATCGCGTTGACCTTGCTACTTAGATATTGCGCTACTTCAAGTGAAGTAGCGCAATTTCAAAGTAGCATCAATGTGAACCAGGCGTAGAAGTCCTAAAAATATGTAAATATGAAAAGTGCAAACAGGAGCCAACAAGTTGTACAAGAAACTTCAGCCGAGGCCAGATGAACTCAACATTTGGCAAGCATGTCTACATAATCATGTATTCTTCTCTGTAAAGCAGTGGCAGCCTCCTTTATTTGCTCAACATCATTCAAACACTGCATCATATCTGCATTCGGCCAATTGGCCAATCATTCGGCCAATTGTGCTTCTTGGTAGTTTGTGACCTTGTAAGAAGAGAAAAAAAGTATTAAGGGAATGATGGTCAGGTGGCTGAGGACCTACATAGTTAAGTATGGTCAAGTTACTAGTCAATTTCTGGAAATACTTACCTACCCAGTCTATTGTTGTTTGCAACCTGCTTGCCCTTCAGACACCTTCACTACTAGGAATGTACACACTGCAACTACTGTGTAATCTTGGCCCTGGTGCCTGGGTCTACAAAACTCGGGTACCTAGCAACACTGCCAGCTCCTTCCACCCCTTCTTTCTCCATGCTAATGTTAAGGCACTACATAGTTTGCTAATGTGTGGAGTGGGTGTTTGGGTTGGACATCTAAACACTTAACATGTATACACAGTTGAAGCCAGATTCAAAGAATACTTACTTGCGCAAACAACATGCTCACGAATAGTTTCATCCACTTCTGGGTCTCTTTGGCCTTCTGTTTGACTTCAGGGGATGTTACGTCAACAAGTGTAAGGTCTGTGCTTCGTCCAGGTGTCAGATCCCATGCCTCAAATCAACATCCTGGTTGAGCTGACCACACTCACTTTCCTCTAAAAAAAAACAATACACCATTCATTAAGCCACCCAAGTCACATCTGTTTCTAGCATCCATTTTGCTGCATTAGTTGACCAACCTTGCACTTGGTCTGATGACAATGTTTGCTCCTGACTAGTGGACTCCACCATGCTGCACTGTAATTTTACAGAGGGCAAACATTGGACAAGTGCCAACATTGATAAACACCTGCAGTTGCCCCCCACCCCTCTTGCCTCCTATGGGATAGGGGATATATGATGATCACTCTAGCAGGCGTGACTCTGTGTGACTGTGATGCCCGGGGCCTCTCCTCTACCCATGTCTACACTGGCAAGACTGCGTTAATGGGCACTGATGAGCCAGGCAGCAACCAGAAAGTGTTCTTTACTCCTTAAGTTTCGGCTAAAGCCCATGGCCTTTGGCCCACCTAGAATCAGTGGCTAAATGAGTGTGTTTGATGTTGTCACTTACGTTTTTGGGGGGAAGATGGCCTTGTTGTCTCCCCTGTTGGGGCCCAAGTGAGGGTAGCCTCCCCTCTGGTGACTTGTCTGTAGCTTCATTTTTTTGTGCCTCCCTGTTGAAAGAAGAGAAAAAAAAGTTTCAAAAATAAATACATGGCAAAACAAATAAAAATTTAAAAATGTTCATATCTGCTTTATATTTAACTTCATATTTAAAATACAAATTCAGACAAAGATTAGAGAAAACATTATCTCGATTTATCGGTACCTACTTGGAGAAAACACATATACAGACAGCTAATTTACACATATACATATTCATTAGATACAAATATTGCTTACTTTTTTTGATTATGTGATGGATGGACTCCATCTGGTCTTGCTCGCGGTGCTTTAGATCAGACCATCGCTTTCTGATTTGGTCCTTCGTTCGTTGCACCGAAAATTCTCCCTGCAAAATGGCGTTGACCTTCTCCAAAATGAGATCCTTTCGGTTGTTGGGCCTTTCGTAGCTGCGCAGCTTGCAGTCGTAGTCATGCTTCTCAAAGATGTGCACCATCTCTACCATCTCACCCTTGCCCATGGGGGTGGCTTTGTGCCTCCTATAAGCTCCACCACCGCGGAGCTGCAAATAATTCTGCCCTGTGTGTTGCATGCAGAAGAGAGATGGTCACACCCCAGACGCACTGAGAGCGGAGAGAGCGAAGTTTCACGCAAGCGCAGTGTATATAAAGCCATAACACACAGTCGATGTAAGGGCCATAGGAACGATCTTGGAGTGGAGGATGAATGATCGCCATCGCCATCACGCGAAAGGAGATAGAAAACAAAGGTACAAATGGAAATTGGGGTATAGGTGGTTAGTGGCCTATACTGCTTAGATTGAGGCCTATACTGGGACCAGTTTATGAGTTATGCCAGACATTATGTTTTATCTTGTGTTCTGTCTTGCAGGCATCTGATCATTTATCATGGTTGATAAATTTACATTGCCAGATTTTTTGCCACGCTTCATTGACCTGTAGCTGCCCTGTCTGTGGAAGGTCAAAAGTCAAGACTACTCGAATAAAATCTTGAGGAAGGCAGCGTTGGAAAAACTCCTCGAGTTGGTCCAACCAGTGCAACCCAGGGCAGACATCACATATATCTCAAATCTGAGAAGTACCTTTAAAAGAGAGCTCAAGAATGTCCAGGAATCACAGAGATTGGGAGCATCAGCTGATGATATCTATGTCCCCAGGCTGTGGTATTACCACAGCCTGTGGTTTTTGACCGACCAGACCAAACCCAGGCCATCGCTGTCAATGCTCCCTTCCACATCGGCTGAGGCCATGGCCCCTGAGGTCCACCCTGGTCTTTCTACACAGGATAAGGATGTGGAGGAGCCCAGCTTGACCCAGGTATAGCATTGTTGAACATATTTTTATCCAAAAATACAAGGATGATAACTAGACGTTATTGTTAAAATATTTCTGCCTTAACAAAGTGGTTTCCATATCAATAGACAGTAGTGCCCAAAAATGATTTGTACAAGAATAAAAAATGCTGGGGTCAGAATGATAATCTTTTCCATTTGTCCACATTCAATTTGCAACAGTCAGGAGACCAAAATTGTGTGTGATTGATGACCAAAAACAAAAACAAAAACTAATTATGTCCCATATTCATCCACAGGAAAGTTTCAGTCAGGAGTAGCCCGTGGCCAGCAGCCACACAGAGTCCCAGATCCCTCCCCTATACCCTCCTGCTAAAAGGGCCAGGAAGAGCAGGAACCTGGACAAGGCCACAGCTGCCTTCCTCAGCCACGCCACTAGTGCCATCAGAATGGACCCAGATGCAGCTGAGACATTTGGGTGTCTGACGGCAAATAAGTTAAGGGAGATGGATGTGTATCAAAGGAGAATGTGTGAGGAACTCATGCTGCAGCTCCTCAACAAAGGGGGAGGGGACAAATTATATCAAAAACCTACATTTCGGATTTGGATGCCCCACCTCCACCACCTCCACAACTACCACAGCCACCCCACCTACCACAGCAACCCCACACACCACAGCAGCATGGTGGACAGTGGCAATTCCAGCCACAAGGCTGCTGGGCTGGAGGTTTTCAGCCCTTCAATTACTAATTGTCTTCATTTTTTTTTTTAATTATAATTTTATTTGTTATACTTTATTTATTTTTGTATGCATAGAATGCATTTTTTGGTTAAGTTATTTAGATTTGTATGGCAGATAGCATGTCTAATTTATTTTATTTAAGTTTTTTGAATAATGCACAATAAAAAACAATTGTGTAGAACAATACTTGGCTATGTGTTTTACTTCAAATGACAGTTTGGGAGTAGGCAGTTACATTTAAAAAGTACAATGTAAAATTAACAAAGGACACCAACATAGTTGTATCTTTGATCTAAAAAACTATGGGATAATGGTGTACTGGTAACTTGACCAAAAAAAAAAAATATATATAATATTATTCTTGATATCACTAGAAAAAAAAGCCGTTTTAAATACGTTTGGCATCCGTCGGTATCACCAGCAAAGCTGCTTCATTATTATCCCATTAAAGAAGAAGAGAAGGTGCGCTGCATTTCGAGATGTCATAATTTGCAGCATCACGAATGTTAATTCTCCATTATGAGCGCTAGTTTACAAGACCGACCACTTCCGGCTTGTCCTTGCTTCCGAGCATGCGTGTTTGTACTTTGGACTTTTGTATGACGGACTTGTTAACACACGATAGGAAAATCCGACAACAGACCGTTGTCCGCGGAAAATTTATAATGCTGTCATCCAACATTTGTCGGCGGAAAGTCTGACAACAATTGTCCGATGGAGCGTACAAACAATCAGATTTCAGGCCAACAGTCTGTCAACACACAATTCCCGTCAGAAAATCCGTACGAGGCTTTAGGGTCGATTCACATCTATGCATGTTGCTTTTGAGTGTTTCTGCAGTGTTTTTACTGTGATTTTACCATGATTTTACAGTGATTTTGCCACAATTTGCGGTTTTTATGTTTTTTTTTTTGTTGGGGGAGGGGGGAATTTGTTGTTGGGCAGATTTTAAAATGCAAATTGCAGCAAAATTGCGGTAAAAACGCACTGCATGCTTTTCTGCAGCTTCTCCATTGAAGCCTTTTGAACCAAAAAACGCAAAAAAGTACTATTTTGCATTTAAAAAAGTCCCTGACCCTTTCCAAAAATGCAGAGGCACAAAAATGCATTGGTGTGAACATGTTCCATGGGAAACCCATGTTAAAAAAATGTCCCGCATTTCTGCAAAAAGGCATTAAAAAAACGCAATGGTGTGAACGGAGCCTGAAAGTACTATACTTACCTTACTGATAAACTGGAGAGAATACAATAAATCCACCACAGTGTGAAAAAAATGAGTCCATAAAAGCAGGTCCTAATACATCTTCAATTTTGATAGAACAGCATGCTTGCAAAGGGGTGATTCCAGGTGCCCACCACCACGGTAACAAATGGCCTCTCACCTGATGATGTGGACCCTTTAATTATAGAGGGTCAAAAAGCGCCTTTATCATATCACCAAATGGTATGCAGCATACATAGATCTCCGTCAGGGACCCGGTACAGAACACTCCAATATGGCCATATAAGAAATAAAATGGCAAAGAGATAGTGCTCTCCGTATATAAAACTCTTTATTCAGTGTATAAAATCATAACACTCACATGTGTAGCACTTGGTACAAGCAAACAAACAGCGGTGACGATCTTCCGAAAGACAGAGCGGATGCGCAGTGGCCGCGGGTGACGTCACGGAGTATCCTTGTTCTGGACGCGTTGCGTCCCAGTGGGCGGGGACTTCATCAGCAGATGAGGAACGACGTGAGCACACGCGCTTTATACCAGGTACGTAACCTTGGCAACGGTAAACAAAGCATGATCAACCTCAAGCTAACCCGGAAGTCAATCCGGATATAACCCCTTATAAAGGAATATGCAATAAACGGAAGTATCTCTTCCAATTCATATAAAACAATTAAAAAGGGGAAAAATAAAAAATAAAAATGCATCAATCCTGAAGAGGACATGTGCACCAATCCCAGAAGGAATATATACAAGACAAACCCTGAAAAGAGTTTAACAGTAATTGCAAAATATCAAAAAATACATGTATCAAAATATGTTTTTAAAATATTATTTAAAATGTGACGTCACCCACGGCCACAACAAACAGCGGTGACGATCTTCCGAAAGACAGAGCGGATGCGCAGTGGCCGCGGGTGACGTCACATTTTAAATAATATTTTAAAAACATATTTTGATACATGTATTTTTTGATATTTTGCAATTACTGTTAAACTCTTTTCAGGGTTTGTCTTGTATATATTCCTTCTGGGATTGGTGCACATGTCCTCTTCAGGATTGATGCATTTTTATTTTTTATTTTTCCCCTTTTTAATTGTTTTATATGAATTGGAAGAGATACTTCCGTTTATTGCATATTCCTTTATAAGGGGTTATATCCGGATTGACTTCCGGGTTAGCTTGAGGTTGATCATGCTTTGTTTACCGTTGCCAAGGTTACGTACCTGGTATAAAGCGTGGGTGCTCACGTCGTTCCTCATCTGCTGATGAAGTCCCTGCCCACTGGGACGCAACGCGTCCAGAACGAGGATACGCCGTGACGTCACCCGCGCCACTGCGCATCCGCTCTGTCTTTCGGAAGATCGTCACCGCTGTTTGTTTGCTTGTACCAAGTGCTACACGTGAGTGTTATGATTTTATACACTGAATAAAGAGTTTTATATACGGAGAGCACTATCTCTTTGCCATTTTATTTCTTATATGGCCATATTGGAGTGTCCTGTACCGGGTCCCTGACGGAGATCTATGTATGCTGCATACCATTTGGTGATATGATAAAGGCGCTTTTTGACCCTCTATAATTAAAGGGTCCACATCATCAGGTGAGAGGCCATTTGTTACCGTGGTGGTGGGCACCTGGAATCACCTCTTTGCAAGCATGCTGTTCTATCAGAATTGAAGATGTATTAGGACCTGCTTTTATGGACTCATTTTTTTCACACTGTGGTGGATTTATTGTATTCTCTCCTGTTTTTATTTTTATTTTCTAGCGCTGCACTGCCTGTTGTTTTATGTTTGTTGAGGGATTTGAATTTTGACCCTAGTGTTCAGCTGCTGCATCTGTTGTTTACCACTTCGCGCTGATTCATTTTTTCTTTCTAGTTACTGATAAACTGACTTATGAGTGCTGAATCCTAAGAATCTCATTGCTGAAAACCATGAATTAAAGTGTTTGTTGGCCCAACAATTCATATTCCTGAAATGTGCCTGCTATACCATGTACTTGTATGAAAAAGTATCCTGTTCTCTTTGTATTGCTTCCTTTGTGTGACATCCCTGGTGTTCCTGCCAGGCCCCATGCATTCCTATTAAAACTGACCACACTAAGCAGGAGAGCACACTGTGGTCAGTTCTCTAGCTATGCTGGGAACTCAGTGTGCTCTCCTCCAATGATCAGACTTGTCCTGACATGCCTCCACTTCACAGCCATTCATTGTTAAGTTCAGTGTATTGTTGTTTCTCCTCCCCCCAGCTCTTATGCAGCTGAGAACAGACGGAATGTGATCCCTTATAAAAAAGGGAAAAAAAGGTATTTATATATATATATATATATATATATATATATATATATATATATATATATATATATTTTTTTTTTTGTTTTGCCTTTAATTTCTTTTTTAAATGGAATGGGTTATTTTACAAGGTGATCATTTACAATCACTTTTAGTCACTAACTCAGAAATTATTGATGACATTGGATCAGCTTGAATTTTCAAAAGTAGCGGTCAGTAATAAAAGCTTATATATTTCTTTCACCACAGGTTTCCTGACAATTGACTATTCCCTTTAAGTGCTTTAAATGTACTAACAGGGAAACACAGCTAGTAAACAAAAGGCTTTTGATAAGTAGGAAATCTACTTAAAATGATGATGCTGGAGCACATATTGCATTAGGTGATAATGTGAGAATTGAATTACAATTTTATGCCTGGAAAAATACAGCTGCAGGCTAAGAGAATTCCACTTGAACCAAGCAGCAACCTGTGCCAAGTGCCAATCTCAGAAAGGGCACAGGCACATAGCACATTATTTTTTACCAGACAGATGGTTTACATCATGGGCATGGCTTTAGTCTTACGAATATGTTACACCATTTTGTTTTGCATTTTCTAAAAGGCTAAAATATTTTCAATCATGATGAAGTTAGTTAAAGTAGACAAGACTAAAAAAAAAATGACTTTGGTTTGTTTTCCCAGACATTAGGGAAGTAACAGAAGAAAGTGCTGTGCCTGTGTCTGAGACCAAGATAAGCTGGACAGTTGAACGGACACGAGGCACAACTAGTGACCAAGGGAAGAAATTCCCAGGGGAACTCATCATGTGAAAGCACCGGATAGCTCTTTCCCATTTGAGACATATGACTGGGCAAGTTCTGTCCAACTCTGATACATTCCTGAATTACTGAGCAACATGGTACAAAATCACTTATTAAAAGAAGATAAGGAATTCTGTAAGATATACAGTCTTTATATAGAATATTTTAATATATACACATACTGACATCCTGTATTTACAAATGCACACTTACATGAACATTCTATAAAAGAGTATCCAGACAGGGACATCAGCAGACCATGCTCTGATGCTTTTGTGATGTTACTGAATGCTTGCTTCCTGGTGGTGTTTTGAGTGTTAACTTGTATTGCTGCTTAGCATGAATATTGTGATATGCTACAGCACGGGTGTGTTGCCACCTACTGTAATTGTGCATTGGGGTGTCATTCTAAATGAAAGCAACATGAATTAGTGTGCATTGTAGTAAACGTGCATTTTACCTCCAGTTACTGCAACACATAGCTTTGAAGCCAGTCTAACATGCTTGATAGATATGCCATAGCCATATATTTTTTGTACATGCACAAGGAAATATAATGGGTACATGAGGCATTGTGACATAGTGGGCAAGTACCAGTCTATAATGATGTTGATGTCAGTGGTTGAATAGGGAGTGCAGAGGTGCCATATCCTCAAATACAGATACTAGCCACTAGTTGTTTGAGGAAATGCATCATAAGACATTGTAGAGCATAATTTCATAAACTTAATGGGACATTTCCAACCAGGACAGCGGCTTTTGGAGGGGACTTCAGGGTTGCCTCTTGCCTATGTGCCCTGGCTTCTAGGGAGGTGTGTGCCTGGGGGACATCTGGAGTGGTCTTGCTTCAAATTCAGGTCCATGTCTCACCAAAACACACAGACTCTGGGAATCTAGGACCGGGATACAGATTTAGGACCTTTGTGCCCAAACCAGTAATGACTGCTTTAGACGGTGTGAGCAGATGTTAATATAATCAGCTCAACCCAACCTGATGATGGGGTTTCCTGCTATAATCTGTTTACTAAGGTGTCTTTCTCCCATGGTATAATTTCCCAAGTGTTCCCCTCTTAGGTGTGA
The DNA here is from genome assembly GCF_042186555.1 of Aquarana catesbeiana. NCBI lineage: Eukaryota > Metazoa > Chordata > Amphibia > Anura > Ranidae > Aquarana > Aquarana catesbeiana. Next base: position 399,596,836 of record NC_133327.1, on the reverse strand, counting down.
ATTCCCATTGTAATTGAGTCACCCATCGTTTCTGTCTGTCAGCTCATCTCTTGGAGATGTGATTAATATTTCTTCCTTTCTTACCTTGTTGTCAAGCCATTGTGGGATGTTTATGTGTTTATGCTTATGATAATATAATGTACTCTTTGTATCCTGGGTTGTGGGCTTTTTGCCCGACGGTCTGAGCACCTAGGCTTGTTTAGTGACTAGTTGTTAATTAGTTCATGTTAATCAGATCGCTGTGAGCTCTATGACCCATGACCCCGCCAAGCTGGCTGCAACAATGTACACAGGCTTGAGTTAGGGAGAGCTGCCTACCAGCAGCTGCAAGGGGGGGTTTTACCCCCCCTCCTTCTTCCTGTTTCACTGACTGAGTTTAATGTAATGTGAGCTGACACACACAGAGCTGTGCATTCAGTAGCCTCTTTTGTGCTCCTATTTTGCAGGAAGAAGAAAGCCAATTAAAGGCACAGTTACAGCAGCCAATCGGACAGACTGTACTGAACTGCAGAAAGCAGCTGCAATGGATTCTGGGACAAGCAGTTTCCTCACAAAAAACGTCTCTATAGCCTGGTATAAAGGAAGGAACTACAAGGCCCATAATGATCTGCTGACAGGAAAGTAAAAGACTCCCTTTTGTGTCCTGAGGGGATTTTTCAGTCAGCCATGGGGAAGTGAAAGAGACCAGACCTGAGGGAGAGATGCTGTCTTTCAGATGATCTCCCAGCACGATTCAGGCCTCCACCGCCAGTTGGGAATTCCAGCCTGAGAGAGGGGGATCCCAAATGAATATTGAGGCGCATCTCCACCAACAGTGAACTGTTCCAGCGTGAGGAGACCGGTCGGGTCGCCATGAAAGCCTGCCTGTTCCAGGATGTTCGCTTGGGCCTTGATCGCAGGATGTGGTGAGAGGGCATTTTTGGCCATCTGCAGGGAACAGAGACACTGCACTACAGAAGGAAGGAGTTATTTGAACACTGTATACAGACATCATTGCTGGTAGTCATATCGCTGACACTTGTAGTACTACAGGGATAAGAGATAAGACTGTCCACTTCTGGGACACTGTATACAGATATCATTGTCCTTGCACCTTGCTGAGAAAGATTCTGCCTGTTTCACTTGTCTGGGCCAGTTGTGTTGTTTGGACCTGTTATCCAGGAGTTTAAGTGCACCAACGAAAGTGGCTAGCTAAAGACACCAAATCTTATCTTTGCTTCAAAAGGACTGAAGCTAATAGTGCCATAGGGATCCATTTCGTACACACATATTCAGGGTTCTGCATATGCATTGGGTGTGTAGGACAGTTTATCTATAAAGTTAAGCCATTACTTGTTGACTTGAATAGGTGTTTAAAGCTGGGCCTGTGGTATCAGGGGACAGTAGATAGAGGCCTGACACAAAGGAAGTCATTCCTCTGCTCTCCTCCTGCCTGGACTCATAGAGCCAATCTGAGTAAATATGAAGTGTCATATTGTGCTTTTTTTACCATAAAAGTGTGCCTCTGCTCTTGGGGACATTCTCAGGTTTGGAATCCCCTGAAAGCAGCTTGAATATAGGAATATGAGCTATATTGCTCTTAAATATCAGTTATTGATCTCTATTTGATTACTTGATTATATATTGTTACTGTCTGTTATTCTTCCACAGAAATGTTGCAGTAAATACAATTTCTGTGTTTTATTATAATGTGTGTATTTCTCATTGGTCATTGCACTTACACTATTTAGAGGTGTGCCAGAGGGGGCTGAGGCTGTTATTAGTATTGGAAGGCAGAGTAACGGACAGAACAAACTTGAGCAGCTCCTTCGGGGGTATCGCTACATGCAGATTAGCATACTTTTTATGTTGGCTGTTCCTTAGAAGTGCTAATTGCTTACAATATCATGATCAGACCCTTACTTGATCTTGTGTGGTATAAATTCTGAGTGAGTTTACAATAAAGTGAGTACCAATTTGCACCTAAGCTAATGTTGTCTAGTCCTTGGGTGCTCAGCTATAAAACCTGGTTTCCTGGTCCAGACTAGAGGAAGCTGTATCTTGACAGAGGCACCCAGGCTGGATGCTGGATGGTTCAGTCACAGTAAACTTTCATGAGCCAAGTACCTAGTGCTAGTTGGCTGGCTGTTATGCTGACTTACTGGCTTCAATGCCATCAATCTGGAACAAGTATGTAGAACAGGAAATTTGGAGAAAAGTCAGAAGTCTTTATCTGCATACTCGTTTCAGGTCAATGGATTAACATATTGAAGCTACCAGGTCAGCATGACTGCTAAACAACTAGCATTTAGAAGGAAAGGTAAAAAATGGTAGCCTCTATACTCTCATGATGTTAATCTTTTAATTATTATTATTATTAAAACAAATTATTCTTTTAATGCCTTCACTTTGGAAATATAGAAAATATGTTTCTATTTTGTTTTTATATTGAGGGTTCAAAGTGCCCCTGACTATACAGCATACATGTCAATTTAATATCCACAATACACTGTGATGTTTGGAAACTAGCAAGCGAACATGGCTTCCCTCAACTTGTCTAAATCTGATGTTGCAAAGATATCTGTGTCCACTGTTATCAGTCATTGTAAACAAACACATCTGCTCATTAGGTGTTATATTTACCTTCAGCCATCTTCACTGTGTGGTCCTAATGAGAGCCACAAAGCCCTTTTTCTAAAATAGCCAGTTCATAGTCGACGTGCGGCCCCATTAACAGCTATGAAACAGTCATACTCTGAGCAACAAAATACAATTATCCTTCGAATCAGCTAGATACAACCAAATACATCCAGTGTGCATCACAACAAAAGGTATGCAAAGTTTTACAGTTTTTACTTTATAAAAGTGACCTAGCCTGAGTAGAAAATACTGTCCCCTGACAGCATGCTGCAGAGAAGGACCCTTTCTCTATGTGGAAGCAGTGGTCTCTCTGCTGAAGTCTGGCACAACACTTGCTGGGTCAGAGCAGGAGCTTTCCAAGCAGCAAAAATCAAATCCTCTGCTGATTAGAGGACGTTAGCTCTGGCTTGCAGGGGGTGTGTCAAATTTCTACAAAGAGGCTACTGCTTCCACACAGAAAGTGTGGCAGAGGGCTACTCTACTCAAATTGTTGCCTCTTTCTAAAGAAAATAAACTAATAAACTATGACTTTGAACACTTACTGTTCTGACTTTGTTTTAACTTTCTTCACCTATCTGGGTCACTTTAAACTATCTTTCAGTATGTAAGAACTTTGTTTTTGGCAGTTTGTTTAAAAGCAGCAACAGTGATAGTTGGTTATGGGTTGGGTTTGGTCCATATAAGGGCCCTTTCACACTGGGGCGGGCGTCGGCGGTAAAGCGCTGCTATAGTAAGCAGCGCTTTACTGTCGATATGCGGTCGCTAGCGGGGCGGTTTTACCCCCGCTAGGGGCCGAGAAAGGGTTAAAACCACCGCAAAGCACCTCTGCAGAGGCACTTTGCCGGCGGTATAGCCGCGCCGTCCCATTGATTTCAATGGGCAGGAGCGGTGAAGGAGCGGTATACACTCCGCTCCTTCACCGCTCCGAAGATGCTTCTAGCAGGACTTTTTTTACCGTCCTGCTAGCGCACCGCTCCAGTGTGAAAGCCTTCGGGGCTTTCACACTGGAATGAAAGCAGCTGCACTTTCGGGTCGGTTTGCAGGCTCTATTATTAGCGCAATAGCGCCTGCAAACTGCCCCAGTGTGAAAGGACCCTAAGGGACACGGTGTCCCCTTGGTGACCACTGCAATTTAAGTAATCCTTACATTTTTATGGCCCTGGGTATAAGATATGACTAATCTTGGTAATGTAATATGGTTTTGATTGAGATGTTGGGTCATTAAATATTGACACTGTTCATAGCAAGATGTACAGTATATCACTTCCTTTTCACCTGTGTTTTTGCTTTATTTTTTACTTATTTGTATCAAAAACCCAAAACACTAATGATATGAAAGGAAACCAGTCATTATCATTATTATTATGCAGGATTTACAGTGCCTTGCAAAAGTATTCACTCCCCTTGGCTTTTTACCTATTTTGTTACACAATAGTCTTTTTACCTATTTTGAACACAATAGTCTAAGTTGGTGAAGTAAAATTTTAAAAAATATATACATAAAACTATTTTTCAGAAATAAAAAACTGAATTGGCATGTGCATATGTATTTACCCCCTTTGTTATGAAGCCCATAAAAAGCTCTGGTGCAACCAATTACCTTCAGAAGTCACATAATTAGTGAAATGATGTCCACCTGTGTGCAATCTAAGTGTCACATGATCAGTCATTACATATACACACCTTTTTGAAAGGCCCCAGAGGCTGCAACACCTAAGCAAGAGGCACCACTAACCAAACACTGCCATGATGACCAAGGAACTCTCCAAACAAGTAAGGGACAATGCTGTTGAGAAGTCAGGGTTAGGTTATAAAAAAATATCCAAATCTTTGATGATCCCTAGGAGCACCATCAAACCTATCATAACCAAATGGAAAGAACATGGCACAACAGCAAACCTCCCAAGAAACGGCCGCACATCAAAACTCACAGACCGGGCAAGGAGGGCATTAATCAGAGAGGCAGCACAGCGACCTAAGGTAACCCAGCAGGAGCTGCAGAGTTCCACAGCAGAGACTGGAGTATCTGTACATAGGACGACAATAAGCCGTACGCTCCAGAGTGGCCAGAAGACAGCCATTACTTTCAGCAAAAAACAAAATGGCACGTTTTGAGTTTGCGAAAATGCATGTGGGAGACTCCCAAAATGTATGGAGGAAGGTGCTCTGGTCTGATGAGACTAAAATTTAACTTTTTTGCCATCAAAGAAAACGCTATGTCTGGCACAAACCCAACACATCACATCACCCAAAGAACACCATCCCCAGAGTGAAACATGGTGGTGGCTGCATCATGCTGTGGGGATATTTTTCAGCAGTCGGGACTGGGAAACTGGTCAGAGTTGAGGGAAAGATGGATGGTGCTAAATACAGGAATATTCTTGAACAAAACCTGTATCACTCTGTGTGTGATTTGAGGCTAGGATGGAAGTTCACATTCCAGCAAGACAATGACCCCAAACACACTGCTAAAGCAACACTTCAGTGGTTTAAGGGCAAATATGTAAATGTGTTGAAATGGCCTAGTCAAAGCCCAGACCTCAATCCAATAGAAAATCTGTGTTTAGACTTAAAGATTGCTGTTCACAAGTGCAAACCATCCAACTTGAAGGAGCTGGAGCAGTTTTGCAAGGAGGAATGGGCAAAAATCCAAGTGGTAAGATGTGGCAAGCTCATAGAGACTTATCCAAAAGGTGGCTCTACAAAGTATTGACTTTAGGGGGTGAATAGTTATGCACATTGACTTTTTCTGTTATTTTGTCCTATTTTTTGTTTGCTTCACAATAAAAAAAAAAAACATCTTCAAAGTTGTGGGCATGTTCTGTAAATTTAATGATGCAAATCCTCACACAATCCATGTTAATTCCAGGTTGTGAGGCAACAAACACGAAAAATGCCAAGGGGGGTGAATACTTTTGCAAGGCACTGCATATAGTGCCAACAGTTTGCGCAACACAATATCAATAGTGTAAAACCTATCCACAGTGTTCTCAAGATATAATAATAGACTGGGCAATTTTGGCCAAATTTATAAAGTAGAAAACATGACATGACATTCACCAAACATTGACTGAAGGCAAATTACTGTAATATAAACACATGCACCAGAAAGATACACCTAATTGAATGTTTGGTCGGTGTCACAACACCTTAAACTTAATATCATATGCCTGTTAAACACCCTCTGAAAAGCAATGCACTATGGATTGTTTTTAAAAGCAAAAGAAGCTCCGCTTTTTTAATCTTCCTACCCTAATATTTTTGTAACTTTTTTCGTTTAGGGGCCGAGTACCTATTTGTGGCATGTACCTGCTTCTACTTCCACTTGGAACGCCTAGGCGTTCTGGGTGGAAGTTCGTCAACCTCCCGGGACACGTCACAGGTCCCAGGATGCTGCAGGTCCATTCACAAAGTACAGCGGGACTCACACATGTAGAGTGGGGTGCTGACTGTAAAGCTGCAGGAAGTAACAGCGGGCTTCCCACATCCAAGATGGCAGTGGCGGGGACCCGAAGGCCAGTGAAGAACCAGCCCAGGTGAAGACAGTGCTGTATCTCTGAACTGGTAAGTGTCTGTTTATTAACAGTCAGCAGCTATGGTATTTTTTAACATTTGTATAAACAAGCCCTTTCTGTGCAAAGAACATCAAAAATGTCATAGGCACTCACAGAAATCAAGAGAAACTGGAACGGGCACTTAGTTTGTCTAAGAAAAAAGATGGCATAGGGTCAATTAAAAAAAAAGAAGGGATACCAACCAGTTGTTAATCAATAACATGGTCATATAATTTTTTTAAACTTTTTTCTTTAACAATTTTAAAAGAACAAATACAAAAATCAGAGTTTTTTCCAGAATAATCTTCATCATACTCCGCTACAATATTTCTACAAAGAAAAGTTACTCTAATTAAAACAATTAAGATATAAATAGCTTTATTATTTCATCTACTTTGATTAGAAGAAAGGGAAACGGAGATTAAAAATACTCTAAGAAGTTGCCACTCCCCTCAGCCACTGTTCAGAAACTTAGAATTAACTCATCATCACATATAATTTACCTGTATGAGACGTGAACAGAGCGGATCACTACAGAAAAGCATGTACATGTACACATTCTGCACAGAGATGTCAATATTTCCCTGCTGCATTTACCAAAGAAGTAAATGCAGGTTGCATGTACACACTAATATTCCTCTGTAAATCATAACAGCGAAATGTGGTAAAATGTATCTGATGAAAAGATGCAACAATTTTGCCTGTGTCCAAAGACCCTAAGGCCCATGAGCCAGCACTACGGCTTTGGTATTACAATTACTACAAAACTATTTTGGATTGAGTAAATGCAACATACATTCATAATCACAGAATAAAAATCAAATCTAATGAAAGCGAAAAAAAAAGAAAAAAGAAAAAAAAATGAATTGATGAATTCTTAGCAAATAATCATTACTAGGCATACTATACAACTCTTGATGTATTATTTAGGCAGGTATTGCCAATTACTCATCAGTAAGCTGTAAGGAGATAGATGCCTGAAGAATGTCCTGTTTCTGTGTAGGACAATGACCTCCAATGGAGGAGGAAGCCACCACTGAGACAGCTTCCAGCCCCACTGCCTGGAACTGGCTGTTAATGAGTCTTTCAGGACTCAGCGTCTGTTCTCATCAGACTTACTTGTTTTTACAGGCCACCCATTGTTGACATAAGGCTTATGTTCCCTGCCAGGCCATAGACATATTCTCAGGCGTTAAGCTTTTACTTGCCCCTTTGCCCTCTTGTCGTTTTAAGCCTTTGCAAGAGCTAGATGTACAGTTTATTTACAACCTAACTGAAAAGAAAAAGTAAAGTGAAACTTTGTGTAGAGGGATTTCCCTTGTCACAAGGGTCTCGAAACAATTAATTTAATCGAATGTATTAAATAAACATCATTATACTGGTTAGCCAGTGATGAATGAAATCACATATTGCCTCTAATCTCTCCAGGTATTGGTAAAACTGTAAAAACATAAGAATAAAAGTGTTCTCTGATCCAGTTCTTGAAAATGTAGAATAACTTTTAGTGATGTGAAATATCAACACCCAACACTGGAAACACTATTGGAGGTAAGAGCAGTGTATACAATATGATTGTGATTATTAATATTGCATAATAGTAATAATAATAATACAATTAGTGCACTATTGATTTTTCTTTTCTTCTTTTTTTTAGGAGCTGGTTTGCGTATTCAGGTGTATATGTAATGATCAATGGCTACTTACAATAAAATGCTTCTCGATACGACAACAAAACATAATAAACCCAGAAACGAATGTTTCAGAATTTGGATTTGTTAGTTGACATAAAAATAGCAAATATCCTTTTAGTGGACTAACTCCTTACATTCACAGCTCTGGGAATGATTAGACATCATATTAACATCTAGTAACTAATAAGTTAAATTCTGATTCTCACTCAAACATGCTCAGTTATTAAGAATGTCACCTGCTGTCAAGCTGAGGTCAGTCACTGCAAGCAGCACAGGTCAACATTCTTAAGAGGGATCAAACACAATGCAGATGAAGGGTTGCCTACAAAAGGGCTTCTTACAGATTGACGTAAATGCCTTTCACTTTCTTTTCCCAGTTAGATTCTCTTGAATAAGGGTTTGTGAGACGAGTATGTGAAAAGTTCTTTTTGGAGGATTGCCAAGTTAGGCTGCACAGACATTTCACAGGACCTCTCTAGATGCACTGCTAACCCATAGCCAGCATCAATTGCTGCTTGTGTTTCTGCCTTCAAGGGCTCTCTGCCTCCCACCCTAAGGCCACCTCTGTGCCTTATGCTGCCTATATAATAGTAGAGCTTGGCTCTGCCAAACCAGCTGTCTGTTATGAAAAAAAACGTAAATGGTAGGGGGGAGCATATAGCTAAGGCTGCAAACTATATACACAATTTTTGTAAATACCATAAAAAATTATTAATTAAATGTAACTGTTTCAAGAGTGAAGTAGACCTGAACATATCTCAGATACATTTTTTAATATTTCAAGCAACATATTTTCTAACTTCCTTTAGAGTAATGTCATTTATTTATTATATTTTATTTCAGGTACTTATATAGCGCTGTCAATTTACGCAATTATTATACATTCACATCAGTCCCTACCCTCAAGGCGCTTACAATCTAAGGTCCCTAACTCATATTTATACATATACATACTAGGGCCAATTTAGACTGGATCCAATTAACCTACCAGCATGTCTTTGGAGTGTTGGAGGAAACCGGAGAACCTGGAGGAAACCCACGCAGGCACAGGGAAAACATGCAAACTCCAGGCAGGTGGTGTCGTGGTTGGGATTCAAACCTTTTTCCTGCTAGGTCAAAGTGCTAACCACTACACCACTGTGCCACCCTTGTTATTGAACTCCTTTAGTTTATATTAGCTGTTGCTAAAAAAATTAGACAAATGGTCACATCACCCAAAACTGTTATTTCAGATATGAGCAAATGCATGCACATTGACTTCTTTTATTACTCTGGAATTCTCTGGAGAGGTCTCTGCACTTGTAATACACACTTTATATATTACAAGGAATATCACATTCCTTGTTGGAGTTCTGATTTATTTTTTAGGCTGGGTTCACACTTGTATGACAAACACTCCGACATTGGGAGCTCATGTCGCATGACGTGTGAAAATCAATGTTTCCCTATGACAGCCATCTTAATTGGTCTGACACAAGTCTGTCCGACTTTGAAAATGCTCCCTGCACTACTTTGGTCCGACTTTGATCCTACTTCAGCCCATTGAATATCACTGAAGTCGAATCAAAGTCAAATCGCCGTCTTAACTGATCCAACTTTGGCATGCGACTTGTGCTCTGATGATCTTGAAGGGGAACCCCACGCCAAATAAAAAAATAAAACGGCATGGGTTCCCCCTTCTAGGACCATACCAGACCCTTATCTGAGCATGCAGTATGGCAGGTCAGGAAAGGGGTGGGGACGAGCGAGCGCCACTGCCCCTCCTGAACCGTACCAGGCTGCATGCCCTCAATATGAGGGAGTTGGTGCTTTGGGGCAGGGAGGCAGAGAGCGGAGAAAACCCAGAGAGGGGAGAAGAACCGGCAGAGGGAGAAGACATAAGCCGAGGAGGCAGAAGAGCCGGAGAGGGGAGAAGAAATCGGAAGAGACGCTGGAGCCGCCTTATTAAAATACTTATAAAACCTGTGTACTGTGTTTATTTTTGACACTCTTTTTTTAGGTGAATGAATAGGGATACAATGTATCCCATGCTCATTCACATAGGGTGGGGAGCCGGGATCTGGGGGCACCCTTGTTAAAGGGGGCTTCCAGATCCCAATAAGCCCCCCAACCGCAGACTCCGACAACCAACGGCCAGGGTTGTCGGGAAGAGACCCTTGTCCTCATCAACATGGGGGCAAGGTGCTTTGGGGTGGGGGGACACAGGGCCCCCCCTGCCCCAAAGCACAAACCCCCCCATGTTGAGGGCATGCAGCCTGGTACGGTTCAGGGGGTATGGTCTTGGAGGGGGAACCCATGCCTTTTTTTTTTTAATTTGGCGTGAGTTTCCCTGAAAGATTCATACCAGACACAAAGTACCTGGCATTGTTGGGATCAAAGTCAGATCCCCATTCATTGAAGTCGGAGGGATGTCAGACTTCAAGTCGCAGGGCAAAGTCAGATCCAGTGTCGTACCAGTGTGAACCTGGCCTTATAGGGTCCTTTCACATGGGCATCCCATTTGTATATTTTTCATCCGTCCGTTGATGGATGAAAAACGGACACCAATGTATTTCTATGGGCAAGCAGATGTTGGTGGATGATTATCCGCTGACTTCTGCCCCTGTTAACATCTGTTTTTTTAAACGGAAGAAAGCCCTATTTCCTACAGAGATATGGCCACCTCCAATATCCAGCATTTCTAGGTAGATGCTGCACCCCCTACTGTGCTGTGGTATAGTGAGAAAGCAGCTGTGAAAATAATGAGGTCTGAAAAGCCCCTAATTGTGGAGGGACTGGGGAAATCAAACTTAACACACTGCCACCCTCATTTCTACAAAATGCACAAGCCAGTGATTCTTATGTCTGGGGCAGACAGCCAGAGAAGGTGAGACACTTCATATAAACCCTATTAGAATACAGATCAGCCTTAGTTGACACTGGAAAAGATGACAAGTTTATTAAGCAGTGACAGCTCAGCGCTGAAGGACTTTGTTTCACAGGTAAGTCATAATATGCTAATATGCAGTGCATACAAGCACACTATGGCATAAACTACCTGGGCCTGTTAAAAATAAAAAAAAACCACATGCCTATACTTACCTGCTCTGTGCAATTATTTTGCACAGAGCAGCCCCAATCCTCTTCTTCTGGGGTCCCCCGCCAGCACTCCAAGCCTCTCCTCTTCATCGGGTGGTCCCCATGGGGGCACCCGTGTGGGCTCGCTCCCGAGTCCTGCTGCTGCATCCACTGACACAGATAGCAGGATCTGGTCCTGTCTCCCGCTCCCTTATCACAGCTTTTGATTTACAGAAGTGGGTGCCAATGGCTCCTGCTACTATCAGTCTTTCCAATAGGGAGAGCGACAGCGGCTGGAGCCGCTCCGCTCGTGCACAACGCTGGATCGGATCGGGCTCAGGTAAGAAAAAAAGGGGGGTCCTGGGGGGAAGCTGCAGCAAAGAAGGATTTTCACCTTAATGCATAGACTGCATTAAAGCAGAACTCTGTGATCGGCAAACAATCCCCCATTAGTACACCCCCCACACAAAACACTAAACAGCTCTTACATTTGTGAAATTCCTTACCAATCAAGAGAAAAGTTGAATTTAATTTTCAGGAAGTCAGCTCTGCAGTTCAAAAAATGCTGCCTGTTTTATGGCAAGGAGGAGGTGTTAGAATAGGGATTGCATCATATCCTCTGCCCTCTCTTTACACTGTCATTAAACTACATTTCCCATTATGCTTTGCATATTGCACTGAATGTGGAAGGTACACATTTTTCGATTGATGCCCGAAGGAAGGATAGATCGAAAAAAAGGAAGAATTGGTCAAAGGAAAAATCGGTCGGTCAATCGCAGGAAGCAAAAGTTGACTGCAAGAAGGATCAAAGAATCGATTGAAGGCAGGATCGATTGCAGGAAGGATCGGTCGATGGAGCGCAGGAAGGATCAAAGTAAGAAAGGATCAGTCGATCGCAGGAAGGATCAAAGTAAGGATCGGTCAATCAATCAAAGACAGATTGATAGAACGAAGGAAGGATCGGTCAATTGATCGCAGGAAGCTAAGGTTGATCGAAAGAAGGATCAAATGAAGGAAGGATAAAAGTAAGAAAGGATTGGTTGGTCTATCGCAGGAAGGATCAAAGTGAGGAAGGATTGTTCAATCGAACGAAGGAAATATTGGTTGGTTGATTGCAGGAAGGATTGGTAGGTCAATTGGTTGGTCCATTGTTTATCCCTTGTGAAAGCAATAAGGTTGATCAAAAAAATTAAAGAGACAGTGTAAAAAAAAGTTTTGAGTAAAATGAATAATAAAAATAATAATAAAAAAAAATGTAAGTGGCCGCCCCCTTTTCCAGTGCTTACGTGTAAACGTAAACGTATAAGTAAGCCCTGCACACCTATGTAAACGGTGATCGCGCCACACATGTGAGATATCATTGCGAACATCACAGTGAGAGCAATAAATCTAGCTCCAGAATTCTGTGTAATTCTTAAATGGTGACCTGTAAAGGCTTTTAAAGCGTTGCTAATAGAAGTACCGTAGTTTGGTGCCATTCCACGTTTTAAGCAAATTACTCGGTGTAACATCATCTTTTATATTTTAACAAAAAAATGGGTATTATATAGTGTTTGTGTGCAAACAAATTCATTAAAGTGTAGTGTATTTTTTTCAAAAAATTGCGTTTGAAAAACCGCTGCGCAAATACTGTGTGACATACAAAATTGTAGCTCCCACAATTTTATTCTAGTCTCTGCTCAAAAAATACATATGTTTGGGGGTTCTAAGTAATAAATACAGATTTTTACATGTAGAAGAGAAAAAGCAAATAGAATTGGCCTGGGTGGGAGCTGGTTAACAAAGAGGAGGGGAGGAGTAGCTTCGGGGGAATGACGTTGCTCTATCTAGGCAGGAAGAGAGAGGAAGGCAGGAAGGAGATCGGCTCTCACACAGACTATGGAAGAGACAGGGAGAGAGGGAGGGGGAGAGGGGGAGAATGGGAGATGCAGGGACACTGAGGAGATAGCTGGATGACAGAGGAATGTAAACTGACCAATCTATCGGAGATCGGAAGCCTTGATAAACATGGTCAGTTTACAGAGGGGAAGACAGGAACAGGCGGGATCAGCCAGGTATTGTACAGCATGGAAAGGGATAACTGACATGGCAAAAGCACTATGCTATATCTTGTGCCCTAAAGGGTCAGGAACATTTTTTTTTTAGGGTTACAACCACTTTACCACACAAGGTGGCAGCTACCTTGCTTGTGTAAAAGGTTCACTTTTCCGTTAAACTGCTCCAGTGATGTCCACTCACAGTCCGCTAACATGTTTGCCGGCCAAATACGGGGCAAATTTCTTTCCTGCAAACACTGTCTTCTTCTGGTGAGGGGGGGAGGACAGTAATTATCACTAGCATCTATAGCAGCCACTAGTGATAATCACACAAGAATATAACAGCCTAGTTGTACCCAGGTTGATCGATCTATTAACTTATGTAGCGCTGACAACTGTTGTTTTTAGCCATATGTGTGTTATACAGGACAAGAGTTGTTATAGCGCCATCTTGTGGATGATTGAAAAGGTACAATACTTTTACGTTTCATGATTAAGTGAAGTGACATGGAAGTGATTGATTGTTTACTTCGGAACTTTAGCTGTGACCCACCCACAATGCTCCTGGACAAGAGGAGAACTGAACTGCATTGTGGGAGGATATAAAAGGGTAAGGAGTGGCCATCTTAGCTTTCTTGTTCCTGGGACGCGTGGCCTGCCAGCAGGACTCTGTGGGTGTGTGTGTGAAGGAGCGGAGCAGCTGCAAGGATCCTGTCGTCGTATCACAGTGTGCTGGAGCAGCAAAAGTGATCGTTCTGGAGACCCGTGGGGAGGTAACCGAGGACTCCTGGTCGTTAGTGAACGGAACAGTGTGACGGCGTGGTGGTGCCTCCATACGGACTGAGAACTGCTGAAACGGAGACATCCATCTGCCTGGATCCCGTGTGGTGAGAGGGTTAACACCTGGAAGTTTGTTTAATACTACACACACACTTAGAACTGTTACAGAGTGTTGCTGGGACTGATAGTCCCACAGAACAAGTTAAGTTGAAAACAGTACATCTGCATAGACTTCAGTATTCAAGAACGGATGCTAGATATTTGTCTTCTTCATATAAGGATACTTAGTCAGTCTGCCTGATTATAACTGCCTTAGTGTATTACCTTACACTGCGTAACACCCAAGAGGAACCCCTTGTGGATTACAATTACAAGTTCTTAGCTAGCGAAGACTGAAGACGTCAAGACTATCTTTTTCATTGCAGGGCTCTGCATTTAGTTACCAAGGATAGTGACTTTACAGTTTAGAGCAGGGGGAGCTCCCTGGTATAGATATATACAATTAGGTATATTTGTGTATGTTACCAATTGTCATAACTATTTACTATACTATTGCACTACGTTGGTGTGATAGTGTAGTCATTGTAATAACCCTTTATATAAATATACTACTTACTCAAAGAAAGAAATTTTTTCTGGTTATAATTGAAGTTTGTGTGCAGTGTTGTTATTTCTCCTGCAGGTGGAGCTACAGACACCCAGGTAGAGGTAAATATAAATATAAGTGTATATTGTGGGTTAAAGTCAATACTCATATCATTACAACACTGCACTACAGCTGTGCCAAGGGGATTGAACAATTTAAGAGGGGTAAAGAGATAAGAGGACAGGCCCGCTTTAAACCAGCAGCTCCACCGAGAGTTATTGCTAAACTTGGTACATTCACCCTGCCCATTAACAGTTTGAATCTTGGCCAGTTCAACAGGAACCAAGGCTAGAGATGACCAGGGAGTGGATTAGAAGCTTTGTGGTGACAGTGATTAGGAAGGGGCGTATCTTGGGGATGTTGTGGGGCGTTGAGGCGGCAAGCTTTGGACAGCGTTTGGATGTAGGGCCGAAAGGATAATTCAGAGTCCAGGATTACACCTAGGACCTTGGCATAGGGGGGGACAGGTTGATGGTTGAGCCGTTGATTTTGACAGAGAAATCAGGGGAAGAGGCAGATGGAGGAGGAAATATCATGAGCTCTGTTTTGTATAGGTTGAGTTTGAGGAACTGATGTGACATCCAGGCTGATATGTCTGTTAGTAAGTTGGTGATGCAGATGGAGTGAGCTGGGGGGGTGGAGAGATAGATTTGGGTGTCGTCAGTGTAGAGATGATATTGAAAGCCATGGGAGGCAATCAACTGACCCAGGGTGGAGGTATAGATTGAGAAAAGGAGAGGTCCAGGAACAGAACCTTAAAAGGCCCAGATGGAGAAAGATAGAGGACTCCTCGTTTGGCCTGTATAGTTCGATCCTTTTTTCTTTGTTTTTGGTTTAGGTCTAAAGTATTTGTGTATGTCTTGATAGGAGATGTTAGCATTACCAACTACTTCTATGCCCTCTTGTTAATACTTCCCTTTGTCTTTGTATGGCATTCCTTCATAGTTACATAGTTAGTCAGATTGAAATCTATTTCAACCAAAAAAAAAAATCATACAATCCCATATACACAATCCTATACCCACAGTTGATCCAGAGCAAGACGAAAAACCCCAGCAAAGCATGATCCAATTTGCTTACAGCAGTGGAAAAAAAATTCTTCCTGATCCCCCGAGAGGCAATTGGATACTCCCTGGATCAACTTTACTTATAAATGTTAGTACCCAGTTTTATTACGTACATTTAGGAAAGAATCCAGGCCTTTTTTAAAGCAATCTACTGAGTTGGCCAGAACCACCTCTGGAGGGAGTCTATTCCACATTTTCACAGCTCCTACTGTGAAGAAACCTTTCCGTATTTGGAGATGAAATCTATTTTCCTCTCGACGAAGAGTGCCCCCTTGTCCTCTGTGATGACCTTAAAGTGAATAACTCAAAACCAAGCTCACTGTATGGACTCCTTATGTATTTGTACATGTTGATCATATCCCCCCTTTATCTCCTCTTCTCAAGAATAAATTCAGTTCCTCCAATCTTTCCTCATAGCCGAGCTCCTCCATGCCTCTTATCGGTTTGGTTGCCCTTATTTGCAGTTTCTCCAGTTTCCCGATATCCTTTTAGAGAAATGGTGCCCATATCTGAACTGAAGTATATTCCAGATGAAGTCTTACTAATGAAAATAAAAATAAATAACAAACATGTCATACTTACCTCCTTTGTGCAGTGGTTTTGCACAGGGCAGCCTGGATCCTCCGCTTCTAGGGTCCCTCTTTGCTGCTCCTGGCCCCTCCCTTCTGTTGAGTGCCTCAACAGCAAGCAGCTTGCTATGGGGGCACCCGAGCCAAGCTGCAGCTCTGTGTGTCCATTCAGACACGGAGCTGCCATTCGGCCCTGCCCCCTTTCTCTCCCGATTGGCTAACTGACTTTAACAGCCGCGGGAGTCATGGGCACTGCTGCTGTGTCTCAGCCATTTAGAAGGGAGAGTCAGAGATGGCCAAGGGACTCGTGGACATCGCTGGACAGAGATGGGGCTCAGGTATTAGGGGGTGCTGGGGAGGCTGCTACACACAGAAGGTTTTTTATCTTAAAGTGGAGTTCCACCCAAAAGTAGAACTTCCACTTCAAGGACTCCTGACCCCTGACATGCCACATTTGGCATGTCATTTTTGTCTAGCGGGTACCTAGTTTTGATTAGGGATGAGCCAAACACCCCCCAGTTCGGTTCGCAGCAGAACATGCGAACAGCCAAAAAATGTGTTCGAGCACACGAACAGCGTTAAAGTCTATGGGACACGAACGTGAAAAATCAAAAGTGCTAGTTTTAAAGGCTTATATGCAAATTATTGCCATAAAAAGTGTTTGGGGACCTGGGTCCTGCCCCAGGGGAAATGTAAATCCTCTTTTCTTAGCAGAGGGATTAGCCAAAGCATGCAGGTCAGGTGCATGCCTTGGCCAATCATCATACAGCAATGCACTGCGATCTCGAAGTGCATTATGGGGAGTTCCACAGCCCTCTAATTTTCCGCGAACGCCCCTTAATGTTCGCTGTTCGGTGAATGGGCGAACACCCGATGTTCGAGTCAAACTTATGTTCGACCTGAACATCAAGCTCATCCCTAGTTTTGATAAGTACCCAGCTCCCACTTTCGCTCAAGGCGCAGCGGTGCCGAGAAGAAGTTCTCCTCTCCCCCCTCACTCCCTGCAATCAACATGCCACAGGTACCAGAAGATTGCCTAGCCATTCAGAACGCGCATGCGCAGTGCGCACCCAGCTGTGAAGCCACAATCTGTCACCGTCGGGTACCCACACTTGCAATGCTGGCCCCGCGGAGAGGAGAAGGAGAGAAGCAAGGCTTCGGGGCAGCCGCATCGTTGGACCATGGGACACGTGAGCATCTGTTTTTTTAAGTCAGCAGCTACACTTTTTGTAGCTGATCACTTTTAATAAACACAGAAATGGGTGGAACTCTGCTTTAATGCACAGAAAAAAATTGCAGGTGATCTACTCTGACAGCTACTTACTACACAAGCAATCAGATGTCTAAATACCAAACCTAGTCAAGCAGAAAACCATGTCTATGTTATCTGTATTGTACCTATATAATTGCAGCAGTGCTGTATTTTGGCCTAGGCCAACAAGGCCCAGGCCTAGGGCAGCACTTTGTGGGGGGGCGGCGGCCACGCCACTCCCCCCGCACGAAAAAAGCCCCCCCCCTGCCTCCCGAGTCAGTCCATTGCTTTGCTGGCCGAGCATCTCTTACATGGAGCACACACAACGTGTGCTCACAGTTCCCCCCTCCCCTTCCCCTCTGCACAGACAGGAGAGAGAGAACTTGTCAGCGTCTCCTCCGGTGTTGTGATTCCCGGGCCGCTCAGATTGTCTTCAGTGGGCAGACTCAGCTACAGTCTGCATATCCTGGAGGGTGAGAGTAAAATCCCCATCTTCTTCACTGTCTCTCCTTAAAAACCTCACACAGGGCTTAACTGTGCTCCCACTTAGTTTCTCCTATCATCTCCCTGTTATCTGAAATATGGACTCTCTGATAATTAACCCTTTGTGTCCTTGCTGTGCTTTACTACTCTGTTTCAATGCACACATGTACACTGCTGCTTACATATATGGTTAACTCTTTACAGCTCAATATCTGCAGGCTGGTGCTTCTGGAGTCAATGGCATTTAACACCTTAGTGTCTGCTTGTATATGTGGTTAACCTTTCATAGCTACTTGTATCTCTAAGCCCCGGTTCACATTAATGCTACTTTGAAATCACACTATTTCACTTGAAGTAGCGCGATTTCAAAGTAGCAAGGACAGTGCGATTTCAGGTGCTACTTGATAGACATTTGTGTAGCTTCATTCACAGATGTCTATTGAAGGCGCCCCTGAAATCGTCAAAAGTAGTACAGAAACTACTTTTGCAAATCAGTGGGACACTGCAAAATCAGTGTCGCACCGATTGGAACAGTGCCATTGCCTCCAATAGCCTGCGACTTTTCATGCGATGTGATCTTTCTCAAATCGCATAACAAATTGCTCCAATGTGAACCTAGGCTTAGGCTCAGTTCACACTGGCTTTGATGGGCACTGATGAGGCAGCTTTGATGGGCACTGAGGAAGCTGCATTGATGGGCACTGATGAGGCTGCACTGATGGGCACTGACGAGGCTGCATTGATGGGCACTGACGAGGCTGCACTGATGGGCACTGACAAGGCTGCACTGATGAGCACTAATGAGGCTGCTTTGATGGGCACTGATGAGGCTGCATTGATGGGCACTGACGAGGCTGCACTGATGAACACTAATGAGGCTGCTTTGATGGGCACTGATGAGGCAGCTTTGATAGGCACTGATGAGGCAGCTTTGATGGGCACTGATGAGGCAGCTTTGATGGGCACTGATCAGGCTGCTTTGATGGGCACTGATCAGGCTGCTTTGATGGGCACTGATGAGGCTGCATTGCTGGGCACTGATGAGGCTGCATTGATGGGCACTGACGAGGCTGCACTGATGAGGCTGCATTGATGGGCACTGATGAGGCTGCATTGATGGGCACTGATGAGGCTGCATTGATGGGCACTGACGAGGCTGCACTGACGAGGCTGCATTGATGGGCACTGATGAGGCTGCTTTGATGGGCACTGATGAGGCTGCTTTGATGGGCACTGATGAGGCTGCTTTGATGGGCACTGATGAGGCTGCATTGCTGGGCACTGATGAGGCTGCATTGATGGGCACTGACGAGGCTGCACTGATGAGGCTGCATTGATGGGCACTGACGAGACTGCATTGATAGGCACTGACGAGGCTGCTTTGATGGGCACTGATGAGGCTGCACTTGGTACCCACTTTTAACCACCTCAATACTGGGCACTTTCACCCCCCTCCTTCCCAGACCAATTTTTAGCTTTCAGCGCTGTCACATTTTGAATGACAATTGTGCAGTCATACAACACTGTACTGAAATTACATTTTTATGGGTTTTTTTTCACACAAATAGAGCTTTTCTTTGGTGGTATTTAATCACCGCTGGGATTTTTATTTTTTACGCTACAAATAAAAAAAGACTGAACATTTTTTTTAAATAAAGCATTTTTCTTAGTTTCTGTTATAACATTTTGCAAATAAGTATTTTCTTTTGATAAATTTTGACCAAAAATGATGCTGCTACATTTCTTTGGTAAAAATAACCCAAATCAGTGTTTATTTGGTGTTGGCAGTGATGGGGGACAGACAGATGTTTTATGGGGACACAGACATGTGTATGGGGACAGGGGTGACAGTGGTGCTTGGTGTACTGTTTGTGGGGTGATCTGTTTTACACAGCTCTCTGTGTAAAATCATCCTCGCACAGAGAGCTGTCACAGATCTGCAGATTCCCCCTCCCCCCCCCACCGCACTGAGCTCGGCGGGGAGAACTGTCACAGAGACATGTGTCTCTCTTTACATTGTGACGGCTGCGATTGGACACAGCCGTCACGTGATCAGGAGGGCCGATCACAGCATCCATATCCCGATTCAGCTCAGCTGGATTCTGTGATCATAATGATCACAGGATCAAGCCTGGCCGTGCTGCGAGCACTCACTCTGAGGAACGTTCCTGAACGTCCACTCAGGACAAGGAAATGACCACCCGGCCGTTTATGTGCAGTGGTCGGGTGGGAAGTGGTTAATGTACAGAGAGAAAGAGGTGGAGCTCTAAGAAGAAAAGGTGGAGCCTAAAGAGGAAAGGGTGTGGTTTACAGATAACAGGGTGGGTCTTAAATAGGAAGGGGCATGGCATTGACAGGAAAGGGTGGATCGTATTTAAATTAGGGGGTGCACAAGTTTAGTCAGGCCTAGGGCAGCACAAAACCTAAATACACCTCTGGATTGCAGGACTCTTTCTACTGGGTGAATGCCTTAAAAAGTGTGCAAGCTCTTACACATACAGTACATATATGTATGTGCTCCTAATCTACAAATGATTTGACAATTTACACCTCCTCCTTTTCAATAGGTGCATACATGCCCCTGAAACTTCCAGGTAACTTTATAACTGATAAGACGCACTTAGCTGGGATTGTATCTAACTGACCTGAGCATGTTACAGGTGAGTCTGCCTCCATTTCCAGGGATCTAGCCAATCTTCATTTCCATCTGTGGAGTAGTAGGTTGATAGATCAAACATAGAAGGCTTCTACAGCTGTGACACTGGTTCTGTCATGTGATAACCTTCATTTATTACTGCTCAACAGTCCTTTCCGTGTTTGCTCGACTTATGTGCAATAATATGTCTGTTGATTTGAGCAAATACAACTCCAGAAATTCAGTAAGTTTTATATGATATGTATCAGCATTACATTTAAAAAAAAATACTTTATTAACCCTTTTATATCCACAAAGTAACCAGTAACATAACAATGTAGCTTAACATTAACTAATTTTAGATTTTAGACTTCAGACTCAGCTAGGCAAAGCTTTCATCATACTTTATTTGGTCCCAACTGTATTTCACAAATCCATCACAATGATAACAGACGCTGCTTTTTCATTTAGCTCCTACTTATCATAAACTACTTCAGCTCTTAAGGCACAAGACATATTCCCACAAGCCCGATGCATTTCCACTTTAATTCAGATCTGTCAAGTACCCCTTAGTGTCTGGTGCATTAAACAAATCTTCTTTCATTCCAAGTCAAATCTCCTGTTCATTTCCTCTGGGGATGGATTAATCATTCCTAAGACATTTTTAATAAAACTTTTTATTTTTCCTTATTTCATCTTTGCATTGTTATGTTTACCCCCAGAAGTCAATTTCAGTAGCATTTAGAATCAGTGTTTTTCAAGACAACTTTCTGTTTTCAACATTTTATTATGTATTTTTACTGATAGTTTTTGTTCATACCGAAAAGATGAGTTGGGAAGTATGCCATTCTTCATTCACCTAAATGGGTTCTCTGCCTATAACCAAAAGCAGGCCATGTTCTTCAGATCCCTACATGCAGTAAAATTGACACCCAGGGGTGATGTGCTGTGAACTTTAGGTACCACATTGCAGGACACAAGCAGAAGCCTTAAAGTGTTCTGGTAGCACAGATAGCAATTTAAAGGATTTGCTTGATAAGATAACCTATACAGATGTTCAAATTTCTTGATATGTCAACATGGTAAAATAGTCTTATTAGGGTACTGCCATCCTACCAAGCTCCAAATGGCTCTTTCTTGTACAAAATCCAGTAATCCAATTGTGCTGTATTTTGGTCTGAGACTGTTTTATTCCTTTGAAAACATATTCCCATTTTCAATATGCATATCTGAATAGATAATCTGTATGCCTTATTTACCAGCTGTGTATACGTATGCTTTAACCATTTCAAGACTGGACTGTTTCACCCCCTTTCTGACTAGGCCATTTTTCAGCGCTGTCATACTTTGAATGAAAATTACTCAGTCATGAAACACTGTACCCTAATAGGTTTTATGTATTTTTTTTGACAGCTAGAGCTTTCTTTAGGAGGTATTTTTTGCTAAATACAGAAAAAAGACCAAACATTTTGAAAAAAAAAAATATTATTTTCTTTGTTTCTCTTATAAAACTCTGCAAATAATTAATCTTTCTACATAAATGTGGGCCAAAATGTATTCTGCTACACTTCTTTGGTGAAATAAAATACAAATCACTGTATATTATTTAGTCTGTGTGAAAGTTATAGAGACTACAAACTATATATATATACAGTATCTCACAAAATTTTATTTTATTATATCTTTTCATGTGACAACACTGAAGAAATGACACTGTGCTACAATGTAAAGTAGTGAATGTACAGCTTGTATAACAGTGTAAATTTGCTGTCCCCTCAAAATAACTCAATACACAGCCATTAATGTATAAACCGCTGGCAACAAAAGTGAGTACACCTCAGTAAAAATGTCCAAATTGGGCCCAAAGTGTCAATATTTTGTGTGGCCACCATTATTTTCCAGCACTGCCCTAACCCTCTTTGGCATGGAGTTCACCAGAGCTTCACAGGTTGCCAGTCTTCTTCCATTCCTCCATGATGACATCACGGAGCTGGTCAATGTTGGAGAACTCTGTTTGAGGATGCACCGCAGATGCTCAACAGGGTTTAGGTCTAAAGACATGCTTGGCCAGTCCATCACCTTTACCCTCAGCTTCTTTAGCAAGGCAGTGGTCGTCTTGGAGGTGTGTTTGGGGTCGTTGTCATGTTGGAATACTGCCCTGCAGCCCAGTCTCCGAAGAGGGGGGATCATGCTCTGCTTCAGTATGTCACAGTACATGTTGGCATTCATGGTTCCCTCAATGAACGGTAGCTCCCCAGTGCTGGCAGCACTTATGCAGCCCCAGACCATGACACTCCCACCACCATGCTTCACTGTTGGGAAGACACACTTGTCTTTGTTCTCCTTACCTGGTTGCTGCCACACATGCTTGACACCATCTGAGCCAAATAAGTTTATCTTGGTCTCATCAGACCACAGGACACGGTTCCAATAATCCATGTCCTTATTTGGCTTGTCTTCAGCAAACTGTTTGTGGGCTTTCTTAGTGCATCATCATTAGAAGAGGCTGCCTTCTGGGATGACAGCCATACAGACCAATTTGATGCAGTGTGCGGTGTATGGTCTGAGCACTGACAGGCTGACCCCCCACCCCTTGAACCTCTGCAGCAATGCTGGCAGCACTCATATGTATATTTCCCAAAGACAACCTTTGGATATGACGCTGAGCACACGCACTCAAGTTCCTTGGTCGACCATGGCGAGGCCTGTTCTGAGTGGAACCTGTCCTGTTAAACAGCTGTATGGTCTTGGCCATCGTGCTGCAGCTCAGTTTCAGGGTCGTGGCAAACTTCTTATAGCCTAGGTCATCTTTATGTAGAGCAACAATTCTTTTTTTCAGATCCTCAGAGAGTTCTTTGCTAAACCGGGGAGGGAAAATGGCTAATTGGGCCCAATTTGGACATTTTCAAAAAATATGGGGATTTGGTCACACCATATTGCTTTGTCGCGGTAAGTGGGCTTAAGCACCATATAGCAATATGGTGTGACCAAATCCCCATATTTCTTTAAAATGTTTAGGTGTTTTAAATAGCCTTGCAGGAGGTAAATGTCTTTTTTGCATGTATGCGCTGTAATATTTTGTTCTGTTGTATGGTCTTATGGCTGCACCATCTTTAATGCATCTTTTCGGGTGTGCCCCCCAAATATCTTGTTAGTCTATTGTATGGATTCTGACCAGATCCTTTTGGGCAGGAGCACCGTACTCCCTCATCAGTGCCTCTCATTAGTGTCCACCTGTGTCATAGGTGGAGTCCTTTAGTTCTCCCATAGAGGAGTGTATGGCTCCCATGGTGCAGAGAAGCAGAATCTCCCATTCTATGGATAGCGTAGGACCCACTAACCATGGGGTACTTTGTCGCACTAAGTGGGCTTAAGCACCATATAGCAATATGGTGTGACCAAATTCCCATATTTTTTTTAAATGTTTTTTTGAAAATGTTTAGGTGTTTTAAATAGCCTTCCAGAAGGTTAATGTCTTTTTTGCTTGTGTGCGCTGTAATATTTTGTTCTGTTGTGTGGTCTTATGGCTGCACCATCTTTAATGCATCTTTTCAGGTGTGCCCCCCCAAATATCTTGTTTGTAAAATAAGTATTGAACACGTCACCATTTTTATAGGTAAATATATTTCTAAAGGTGCTCTTGACATGAAATTTTCACCACCTATCAGTAACAACCCATGGAATTCATACATACAAAGAAACCAAAACAAATACGTTCAGAAATTAAGTTATGTGTAATAAAATGGAATGACACAGGGGAAAAGTATTGAACACTCTAATTGAAATGTATTTAATACTTAGTACAAAAGGATTTGTTGGTAATGACAGCTTCAAGATGCCTCCTGTATGCAGAAACTAGTTGCATGAATTGCTCAGGTGTGATTTTGTCCTATTCTTCTACATAAACATTCTTCAAATCTTGAAGGTTTCATGGGCCTCTTCTATGAACTCTGATCTTTAGTTAAGTTATTTCCATAGATTTTCTATTGGATTCTATTGGATTCAATCAGGTGATTGGCCCCAGCAGCTTTATTTTTTTTTCTTTGAAACCAATTGAGAGTTTCCTTGGCTTTGTGTTTGGGATCATTGTCTTGCTAAAATGTCCACCCTCATTTTATCTTCATCATTCTGGAAGATGGCAGCAGATTTTTATAAAGAATGTCTTGGTACATTTTTCCATTCATCATTCCTTAAAGGGGTTGTAAACCCTAGTTTTGTTTCTTTTTTAAATAACAAACATATCATACTTACCTTCACTGTGCAGTTCGTTTTGCACAGAATGGCCCCGATCATCGTCTTCCAACGGCGCTTATGGCTCCTCCCCGCATCGGTAAACCCCCTAGGAGAAGCACTCTCCCTGGGGGTTACGGAGCAAGCATGCTCCTGAGTCCAGAATTTGCATCCATAGACACAGAATGCCAGACTCGGCCCTGGCGCCCGCATCATTGGATTTAATTGACAGCAGCAGGAGCTATCAATCTATCCAATCAAGAGCTGAGAACCCCAGGCAGAGAGGTAGAGCGTGTCTCCGCCATGGGAACGAACGGGCTCAGGTGATTAAAATGGGGGGGGCTGCTCAGTGTCAGATGTTTTTTCACCTTAATGCATAGGATGCATTAAGGTGAAAAAACATGAGGGTTTACATCCCCTTTAAATGATATGAAGTTTGCCAGTACCGTATGCTAAAAAACAGACCCACACCATGATGTTCCCACCTCCAAACTTCAATGTTGGGATGATGTTTTTGGGGGTGATGTGCAGTACCATTTGACCTCCAAACATGGTGTGTATTATGGCATCCAAAGAGTCCAATTTTGGTCTCATCTGACCAGACTATATTCTCCCAGTATTTCACAGGCTTGTCTAAATGTTGTACAGCAAACTTTAAACGAACTTCAACAGGCTTTTTCATCAGCAATGGAGTCTTGCATGGTGAGCCTGCATACAGGCCATGGCGGTTGCGTGTTGAAAATTACTTATTGTTTTCTTGAAACAATTGTACCTGCTAATATCAGGTCTTTATGAAGCTTTTCAGAAGTGGTCCTTGACTCTTTGACAATGCTTCTGATATTTCTTTTCACTCCTCTGTCAGAAATCTTGCGAAGAGCACCTGGTCGTTGCCAGTTTATGGTGAAATGATGCTCTTTACACTTCTGGATTATGGCCCCAACAGTGCTCACTGGAACATTCAGAAGTTTAGAAATCCTTCTGTAGCTAATGCCATCAGTATGTTTTGCAACAATAAGGTTGCAAAGGTCTTGAGAGAGCTCTTTGCCCATCTTGAGATATTTCTTGTGTGGCACCTTGGTATCGAGACACCTTTTTATAGACCATCAGTTGAGACTGAACCAGCTGATATTAATTTGCATTGCGAAGTGTATGTTACGTTAACGACACCCCACAATTAGTTTGAAAAACGCAGTGTGATTTGCAGAATAGGATCGCATGGGTGTGAACACCCACACAATCTGATTCTGGTGTGGAAAAAAAAAAGGGCCCTGCACGAGTTTAGTCAGAATTCAGCCATACAGTTTGTAAGGGTTGAAATTTGCATTGCACAAACATCGCATGTAATCTGCACAGAAATGCGGTGCGAATCACAGTCTGGCATGGCACTAGTGTGAACCAGCCCTTGGTGAGTTTTTTGAAGTTGGATTTTTTGCCACAATGATTTTGAAAATAAAAAAAATGTAATACAATTGGTGTCTTTTTTCACAAAGTTGTCTTACACACAGAATAGGCATACTTACAATTACACTCCAAAACATATTCTGCTATTCCTTATGGAGTATGGAAATACCATGTGTGTGAGACTTTTTCACAGCCTAGATATATAGAGGGGCCAAAAATCCAAGGAGCACCTTTGGGCTTTCAAGGAGCATAAATTGTGCGACTAATTTCCTGACTACCTATCACATTTTTGGAAGCCCTTGGAGTACCAGGACAGGAGAGACACCCACAAAATAACCACATTTTGCAAAGAAAATACTCCAAGGTATTTTTTAGGAAGCACGGTGAGTCTTTAACCACCTCAATACAGTGCATTTTCGCCCCCTTCCTGCCCAAGCCATTTTTCAGCTTTCAGCACTGTCACACTTTGAATGACAATTGCGCGGTCATGCAACACTGTACCCAAATGAAATTGTTATCATTTTTCCCCACAAATAGAGCTTTCTTTTGGTGGTATTTGATCACCTCTGCAGTTTTTATTTTTTGCACTATAAACAAAAGAAGAGTGACAGGTTTGAAAAAAACACAATATTTTTTATTTTTGCTATAATAAATATCCAATTTTTTTTTTTTAAACAAATTTTTTCCTCAGTTTAGGCCAATACATATTCTTCTACATATTTTTGGTAAAAAAAATCACAATAAGTGTATATTGATTGGGTTGCGCAAAAGTTATAGCGTCTGCAAAATAGGGGATAGATTTATAGCATCTTTATTATTATTTTTTTTTACTAGTAATGGCGGCGATCTGCGATTTTTATCGTGACTGTGATATTATGGCGGACATATCAGACACTTTTGACACATTTTTGGGACCATTCACATTTATACAGCGATCCGTGCTATAAAAATGCATTGATTACTGTATAAATGTGACTGGCAGGGAAGGGGTTAATACTAGGGGGTGATCGAGGGGTTAATTATGTTCCTAGGGAGTGATTCTAACTGTAGGGGGAGGGGATTCACAAGGGGAGGGGACCGATCAGTGTTCCTCTGTATTGAGAACACATCATCGGTCTCCTTTCCTCTGACAGGACCTGGATCTGTGTGTTTACACACACAGATCCAAGGTCCTGCTGTGTTACCGGGCAATCGCGGGTGCCTGGTGGACATCGTGGCCGCCGGGCATGCGCATCGAGTCCCCAGTGACATGGCGGGCGCGCGCGCCCCCTGGTGGGCCGGGAAGGTAAGGGCGTCATATGACACCCTCCCGTAATGAGAGCCGCGCCGCCTGGCCATCAATTGACAGCAGTTAAAAGACTTTTTTCTGCCACAAGTTTTTAGGAAAATGCGGGAAAAAATTAAAATCTATAAAAATAAAAAATAAAGTTGTCAATTTAATGAGATACTGATCACACACAACATGGACATACTTAGAATTACAACCAAACACACATTCTGCTACTCCTCTCGAGTATGGCAATACCACGTGTGAGACTTTTTCATTGTTTGGACTGATTATGTACCAGACATTGTATCCTGTGCATTAAATCAACCAGTTGTATCAAAACCAGTGTACTGTAATGGTCGCCTCTGTACGAGTGTCAAGAACGGGAGGATGTACTGGTACATCCTCCCGAATTGACAAAGCTCCCGCTCGGCCGTTTATATATAGTGGCCTGCAAGGAAACAGTTAATATAATACTGCCCAAATAATTCTTAAAGTACCACGATCAAGCCACAATTTAAAATCTCTATTGTGAACAGTACCATTTTGAGAACAGGACAGAATGAATTATGGCTTGATATCATTTGTTGTTCATCTGTTGCTACTTGGTACTATACCAGCAGGAAGAATTGAAAGCTAGTGTCTTCGAGAGCAAATAATAAGGTTATCCTAACATCCTCCTTTGTTATGAAAATGTATATGAAGTCCAAACTGGTGCCCATTTAAAGACTTGCCCCTACCTCCTGTTCCTTCACAACTCATCCCAGCGAGGACAAGGACAGCAATAAAAACCTGGTAGAGGTGCTAACCTTTCCACACTCTTTCCAACACAAAATAGTTCTGGTTTTAATTACACATTACTAGGCATTCTTAAAAAAATGCATATACTTTAAAACCCATACAATGTGATTAAATACATTACATCCTACTGCTAATAAAAATGTGACAGCTGTCTAAATCCACTGTATCAGGGGAATACATACACAAACTTTGGATATACCGTACATATAACTTCTAAGCAGAGTAAATGATACTTTGTTCTACTAACTCCCTCAATACCAGGCAGCCTTCACATGGCATCAGATGCACTTATATACATATCACTCCACATAACAAAGGGATTCAACAACCCTTTAATGGTTAGAACAGTTGTATAGTAAATATCCTGATTTGGTGTTGCTCATTGCAATTCAAAGCTACACCATATTCAAACTTTGTAAATATACTGGAGATACTAGTCATTTGAAATTGAAAAAAAATCTCAATTGATTTGAATGGCATATCACACATCATATACTGTTAATGTAAACTGAATATACATATCATGTTACCAGGTGCCAATACCAGCAATACCAGATTCCTTCAAATGCAAACTTGGAACATGACACTTTATATGGTACTTTTCTGGGCTTTCTCTACCTTTGAAAGGGACATATTGCAGCAAAATTCCAGTCCTTGATCTCATCTCCAGCCGCAAGGTCATTATTCATACAGTCATGATGTTAATGGTGTGGGCTCCCACTCAGATCCATTCATTGCATTACATCAGTGTTATTGTTTAGGGCTTAACATAGTGACCAGTCCTGACTAAATGGGTGTTTCACCTCCAACATAACATCACAAATATAAATATCTTCACATTTAAGGTCTACCTTATCCTTCTCTTCTAAAATTCAGCACAATGTACCTACTTTGCCTGATAAAAGCCAAATATTAGAATTTTTGAGTGTCATAACTTTAAAGCATTGTATATTATATCTTTGGTATTTGTATCTTTCAAATACCCAGTGTTCTGATTGACCCTGTTCATTTGACTGATGAAATCATTTTTAAACTGACACAACCGGAAAGTCCTAGGTAGTGCTGACTTGTGCATGCAAATGATTTATTGACTTCCAAGGCAAACAGTTATTTTGGACATTAAATTACTAGAGGAAGTTTCTAAGACATTTAAATAGTGAGGTAATAGTTCAGAATGCCAGGTGGATCTGGAATGGCATGAAATAGGTGGCAACTATGCCGAATCAAGTACATCCTGAGCTTGAGGTAGGGGGCATTCCCTGTGTAACTGGAGAAGAAGGCAGTGCTTGGTTAACTGCTTACAAAAAGGAACAGCGTATCACCATCACAAAGAGAGGTTGATTTCACCTGAAGAAAACTACATAGCAACAAAAATCTAAAGCTTTGCTATGAATTGTATAGCACTGGAGCATGAAGGTACGATATATCTAAGCATAATGCATGGATCCATAGCATTAAATAATGTGTCAATGAAAGTAAAGACAACTTCAGCCACATCAAATCTTGGTACACGGGATCACCAGCCTGGCCAAAAACAGCAAAATGTAGGCTAAAGCTAGCTTTCATCTGCACCTGACCGGCAGCGAGAACATGCAGTCCAGTACTCATATAAAATAAAACCTCATATAAATATGCCTGCCAGATGAAAACATTTCCATTCCTCATGCTTTAGGTTTATATTTTATTAAATATTTGCTGTAAAAATTAGTTTTTTTATTTATATTACACAAATCAAATAAAGTGTCCTGACATTTACTGCATATGATAGGGGAACTTTTCAATTGCTGCTCACTACTGGTCATTTTAGCACTATGGTGCAACATCCAGGTCATATACAATGTGAAATCAATTACAACAGAAGAGATAGGTTTAGTGAAAAGTTAGTACTGGAGGCTGGTAATTATTTGGTTCTGTTCTCTGGCTGTACAGATACAGGCTGGTGTTAAACAGTAAAGCAGTTCTAGACAAGTCTACCACATAGGAAACTCAACATTTTGTGATATCGATCAAGACTGTCAAATAAGTCTCTTGAGACTTTACAACCATAATCATGTTATCATACACGGGACTCAATTAAACCTATTGTAGAATTTTTACAGGCTTTGTGATTTCTAATTTAGCTAACAGGAATAAAAAATAACTACATACCATGCTTCAGAATTGTCTTCCATAAGTTTATAGCCATAAAATATGATGCGTAGTATTATTCTGTCTGCACCTTTGAAACCACATTTCTCTATACAAATGAAAGATGTTAACCTACAGTATATGGGAAATGTAACATCTCACAAGTGTTTTTCCACCTTTCCATAGAAGGGAGGTATTGATGGATGGACCTTGCAGTTGAAAGCCTAATTTGCTGCAGTCGTGACAAGTAATGTAATCTGTTGAATATTGTTATCCAGTGTCATCAGGTGTGCGGACCTGGGGTGGTGAGAAAGGCCTATGGTATATACGTAGCAGTAAAAGTATTTTACTACCTAGCATTTTGACAAAGAAATATTCAAATGGTGATATGGCCAAGTATTTATTCTATATTCTGAGAGTGTGGAGATAATTTAATTAACTTGATTAAATTAAAGGACTTTAGAAGAATACAACCAGTGTTTTTTATTATTGAGAGCAATAGATCCCCGATGAAGAAATAAGGGTACTTACAGTGCCTTGAAAAAGTATTCATACCCCTTGAAATTTTCCACATTTTGTCATGTTAAAACCAAAAACGTAAATGTATTTCATTGGAATTTTATGTGATAGACCAACACAAAGTGGCACATAATTGTGAAGTGGAAGGAAAATGATAAATGGTTTTCATTTTTTTTACAAATAAATATCTGAAAAGTTTGGCATGCATTTGTATTCAGCCCCTTTACTCTGATACTCCTAACTAAACTCCTAACTAAAATCCACCTGTGGGTAGTTTAATCTCAGTATAAATACAGCTGTTCTATGAAGCCCTCAGAAGTTTGTTAGAGAACCTTAGTGAACAAACAGCATCATGAAGGCCAAGGAATACACCAGACAGGTCAGGGATAAAGTTGTGGAGAAGTTTAAAGCAGGGTTAGGTTATAAAAAAAATATCCCAGGCTTTGAACATCTCACGGAGCACTGTTCAATCCATCATCTGAAAATGGAGTATGGTCCAACTGCAAACCTACCAAGACATGTCCGTCCACCTAAACTGCCAGGCTGGGCAAAGAGAGAATTAATCAGAGATGTAGCCAAAAGATTACTCTGAAGGAGCTACAAAGATCCACAGCTCAGGTGGGAGAATCTGTCCACAGGACAACTATTAGTTGTGCACTCCACAAATCTGGCCTTTATGGAAGAGTGGCAAGAAGAAAGTCATTGTTGATAGAAAGCCATAAGAAGTCTTGTTTGCAGTTTGCGAGAAGCCATGTGGGTGCACAGCAAACACGTGGAATAAGGTGCCCTGGTCAGATGAGACCAAATTTTGGCCTAAAAGCAAAACGCTATGTGTGGCAGAAAACTAACACTGCACATCACCCTGAACACACCATTCCCACCGTTAAACATGGTGGTGGCAGCAACATGTTGTGGGGATGCTTTTCTTCAGCAGGGACAGGGAAGCTGGTCAGAGTTGATGGGAAGATGGATGGAGTCAAATACAGGGCAATCTTATGCCGCATACACACGGTCGGACTTTCAGGCAGGAAAAGTCCGACGGAATCTTTTCATTCTGACAGACTTAGAAATAGAACATGTTTTAAATCTTTCCGATCAATTCATATCAGGAAAACCGCTCATCTGTATGCTGTTCTGACGGACCAAAAACGACACATGCTCTGAAGCAAGTGCGAGACGGCAGCTATTGGCTACTCGCCATTGAACTTCCTTTTTCTAGTCCTGTTGTACATGACCGCGTTCTAGATGGTCGGACTTTGGTGTGGTCGTGTGTAGGCAAGACAGTTTCAGCTGAACTCTGTTGGAAAAACCTTCAGAGTTTATCCCGACGGAAAAAACGGTCGTGTGTACGTGGCATTCGAGTCTGCAAAAGACTTGGGACTGGGGCGGAGGTTCACCTTCCACAAGGACAACGACCCTAAACATACAGCCAGAGCTACAATGAATGAAATGGTTTAGATCAAAACATATTTATGTGTAATATGTGGAATAAGGTGCTCTGGTCAAATGAGACCAAAATTAAACTTTTTGGCCTGAAAGCAAAATGCGTGGCAGGAAACTCTGTACCTCACCCCGAACACACCTTTTCTACAGAAGGCACAGGAAAGCTGGTCAGAGATGATGGGAAGATGGATGGAGCCAAATACAGGGCAATCTTAGAAGAAAACATGTTAGAGTCTGCAAAAGACTTGACACTGAGGCAGAGGTTCACCTTCCAGCAGGACAACAACCCTAAACATACAGCCAGAGTAACAATGGAATGATGGAATGATTTAGATCAAAGCATGTTCATGTGTTAGAATGGCCCAGTCAAAGTCCAGACCTAAATCCACTTGAAAATCTGTGGCAAGACTTAAACATTGCTGTTCCCAGATGCTCTCCATCTAATCTGACAGAGCTTGAGCTATTTTGCAAAGAAAAATGGGCAACAATTTCACTCTCTAGATGTGCAAAGCTGGTTGAGACATTCCCAAAAAGACTTGCAGCTGTAATTGCAGCAAAAGGTGGTTCTACAAAGTATTGACTCAGGGGGGGGCTGAATACAAATGCATGCCTCACTTTTCAGATATTTATTTGTAAAATTTTTGGTCCCATTGCAAAAATGTACCTTCATTACCTGTCCCATAGCCAAAACAGGAAGTGAGAGGCAATCCCTGCAAATCAGGTCACCAGAACTAGTGTCCCCATTGGAAGATTTCCCCTCTATTACTTTTCTAGAGACAACACAAACTTTGGGATATTATTTTACTTTAATTTTTAATGACAATGGTTATACTTTAATTCTTTAAATGACCTATTCAAAACCACAAAAAGATGGATGCATTTGGCAGCAGCAGTTCTCCTCTCGATCAAAAGTATGAGAGCCTGTGATTCTGTGACTCTGGATTGGACTTAACTACAGTGCTTTGAAAAAGTCCCTTACATGGCTTTTCACAAACTTCAAACGGGACTTCTTATGGCTTTCTTTTAAAAATTACTTTCTTTCTGCCACTCTTCCATAAAGGCCAGATTTGTGGAGTGCTGCCCTGTGGACAGATTCTCCCACCTGAGCTGTGGATCTCTGCAGCTCCTCCAGAGTTACCATGGGCCTCTTGGCTGCTTCTCTGATTAATGCTCTCCTTGCCCGGCCTGTCAGTTTAGGTGGATGGCCATGTCTTGGTAGGTTGGCAGTTGTGCCACACTCTTTCCATTTTTGGATGATGGATTGAACAATGCTCTATGAAATGTTCAAAGCTTGGGATATTTTTTTATAACCAAACCCTGCTTTAAACTTCTCCACACCTTTATTTCTGACCTGTCTGGTGTGTTCCTTGGTCTTCATGATGCTGTTTGTTCACTAAGGTTCTCTAACAAACCTCTAAGGGCTTCACAGAACAGCTTTATTTATGCTGAGATTAAATTACACACAGGTGGACTCTATTTACTAATTAGGTGAATCTGAAGGCAATTAGTTCCACTAGATTTTAGTTAAGGGTATCAGAGTAAAGGGTGCTGAATACAAATGCACGCCACACTTTTCAGATATTTATTTGTAAAAAATGTTGAAAACCATTTATCATTTTCCTTCCACTTCACAATTATGTGCCACTCTGTGTTGGTCTATTACATAAAATCCTAATAAAATACATTTACGTTTTTGGTTGTAACATGACAAAATATGGAACATTTCAAGAGGTGTGAATACTTTTTCAAGGCACTGTATGTCATACTGACTCCTTATTTAGTCACCATCTATAACTGAGGTTACTGAAAAGTAAAGAGTTGCAACTAGTGTCACAGAAAACATACATTTAAGATGAGCTAAGAGAAGTAGGGCATGTGAAATGGTTGGAGGCTGGGGGCAAAGGTTTTGATGGTAAGCAGAAAGATTAGAATATATGATTGGCATGTGGAGGGACCTGAGATTCCAAACCTGGCCAACATAGCAAACAAATATGCCCATAATCAGATATCAAAAGCCTTTTTAATATATTTCAAATAGTGTCAGAGGCTTGGTACATTAGTAAAAGTCCCACCTGATCTTTATGGACTAGCACCATTTATGAGTAACATTTGTTAAAGCTGACGTTTAATCTGCATATATTTTGTCTTAATCTGCTTATTCTCTTTCCTGGTTCCTCCTTGTCCCCTATCAACATGCTAATGAAGTTATTGTATAAAACCTTTAGTTTTCATGACATGCCTAATGTTAGCTTCCTATTCAGTGCAGGCAGATTATGGTTGGCACGAGGGGCTATCAGAAGCTGTGATGACGCTGAGCTTCCATGTACAGTACATACAGTAAGTAAGCAATTTCAGTACTCAGGAGAGGAGCCTGTACAACTGTTCTAGACTGAAGGTAAGGCTGGATTTCAGCTTTAAAGGGGTTGTAAACCCTTATGCCCCGTACACACGAGTGGAATTTCCGTCAGAAAAATCTTGGATGGTTTTTCTGATGGAATTCCACTCAAGCTTGGCTTGCATACACACAGTCACACAAAAGTTCTCTTTCGACCGTCAAGAATGCAGTGACGTACAACAATACGACAAGCCGAGAAAATGAAGTTCAATGCTTCTGAGGAATGGAATTTCCGTCAAGAACTTTTTCGGAAAAATAGAGAACCAGCTCTCACTCTTTTTCTGGGGGAAATTCAGACAGAAAAAGTTGGATGGAGCATACACACGGTCGGAATATCCAACCAAAAGCTCCCATCACACTTTTTTTTACACACGGAAATTCCGACTGTGTGTATGCAGCATTAGGGTTTTTCACCTTAATGCATTCTATGCATTAAGGTGAAAAACCTCCTGTGCTGCAGCTGCCCCCCAGAGCCCTCCTTTTACTTACCGGAACCTGGTCTCTCCAGTGACGGGGATGAGCACCCTAGCTCCAGCCGGTGTCTCAGGTCCTCATTGGCTAGATTGATAGCAGCAGGAGCCATTGGTACCTGCTGCTGTCAATCAAATCCAATGACGGGGACAGGTCCCGCTGTCTGTGTCAATGGACACATACGCCTGCACGAGAAAGTGCTTCTCCGTTGGGGCACTCGAGAAGAGGAGGAGCCAGGAGCGCCACGGAGGGACCCCAGAAGAAGAGGATCGGGGCGACTCTGTGCAAAACCCTTGCACAGAGGAGGTAAGTATAACATGTTTGTTATTTAAAAAAAATAAAAATAAACTAGACTTTACAACCCCTTTAACATCTAAACATTTGCTCACAGGCCAACTATTGGCAATAGAACCACATGAAAGCATCACAATATGCTTAAAGAATATATTTGTAAAATATAAGTTTACTACCTGTTGTCAATAATGTTTTTATGTACTAAACAAGAGAATTGATGCTCTGGTCTCTATACAGGGTCCTCTTCTATGACATAGCAGAGCTATGTGATCTATAAAGATATAGAATTTGGACA
This sequence comes from Aquarana catesbeiana, assembly GCF_042186555.1. Classification (NCBI taxonomy): domain Eukaryota; kingdom Metazoa; phylum Chordata; class Amphibia; order Anura; family Ranidae; genus Aquarana; species Aquarana catesbeiana. The sequence goes on along the minus strand of NC_133327.1, from coordinate 399,561,204 downwards.
ACAACACAAACTACATAGAGATATACAAGCAGAGAGGATGGGGCAGATGTACACAAGGTCAAGCAAATAAAAGAGGTTATAACTACTGCATACACAAGGAGGCTACTGTATATTAGATAGTAAATCCAATGGATCACTTTGAGAGTGAAGGGAGCATCAGTAGGTTCATTTTGGAGGTTTGTATCTATTACATTTTTTAACCAATACTCCAATTTTCTTTTAGGGAGGTGAGGTCACTGCTTTACATGCAGTGGGCCCTTATTGGTTTTTGGGATAACTTAAATTGAAGAGATGAGTTACCATGCCTGAGAAGGACTGTAAACATTTTTACATCCAGAGAATAATAGGGGAGCGAATGTCTGATAATAAATGGAACTAAATCTGTCTTGACTTGGGCCTTTAGATTCTTTATGGTAAAGGGCTGGTATCCGGTTATTTCCTATGCTATAATATCCTGACTATGGCTAAAATGAGCATCAGGTGTTGAGGAGGAAGGGCTCTTTAACCGCTTGCCTACTGGGGCAATTTTGACATTTTGACATACATGTTAAAATCTAAATTTTTCCTAGAAAATTACTTAGAATCCCCAAACATTATATATTTTCTGAAAGCAGAGCCCCTGAAGAATAAATTGGGGATGTTGCAATTTTTTATGTCATACAATATTTGCCCATCCATTAATCAAATGCCAATTTTCAGATTTTTTTTAAAATTAATTTTTACTGCACACAAACACAGTATAATACCCAATTTTATGGTAAAATATAAAGTATGACGTTGCATGAGTAAATAGATAACAAACATGACAAGATGTGCACGCCTGTGATATAAGTATATAAAAAACACAATAATGGCGCACTGAAGCTTTAGGAGGAGTGGGTATGGGCTAATTTTAATAAGAGAGCAACTGTGTGTCTCTAGGAGTCTCTGATTATATGGGATGAACTGCGGGCTGCAGATGGCTGCGGGCTCAAGGAAGAGCTAGAAGGAAACTCTGCAGGTACAAAAGGCAAGGAGAGAGAGCAGCGCTATCTGAGTGCAGTATTACAATTGATTTAATGGCAACAAAGAATATGTACACTCACTGAATAAAATTAGGTCAGCGTTATACAGTACAAGGCTCATCAGCTCTGTGTGGAGGACATGCTGTGGCGTGTAGGGTGGTCCTTCTGGTCGCGACTGTGCTGGTGGCTCCCAGCACTTCCTAGTCCATGGGTTTACACGAGCAAAAGCCACTGACATCACTACCGGATGTTGGATGGAGCGGGGAGGTTCGAAACATGCTCAGGAAGGAGCACGCATCCCCCGAACGTGCGCACCTCCCTGCTCCATCCAACATCCGGTTTAAAAGCCTCTACAGGTTATCAGTTTGGATTTAAACATGAGCAATGGTGGTAGAATTATTGCTTTTACTATGGCATTTGTAACGATACCTCACATGTGCCGTGCAATCACAGTTTACAGTTTACGTGTGTCGGCAGCAGCGGAGGCGATCGGATCCTTCCTGTGGCTGTGCATGGAGACAAGTGAGGGGAAGATGGCCCCCATCCGCCCACCCGCCTCCATGACACTGCAAGGCGGAAGCAACATCAAAACGTCACTTGCGCCCATAGCTCTTAAAGGGCCATTTTTTTTTTTTCATTTTTTTAAATGACAACATTTTTTGCATTTTACTGTAAATATGAGATCTGAGGTCTTTTTTTACTCCTGTATTCACACCAGGAGTAAAAGTACATAATTCGTTATAATAAAAACACTCCTTCTTCCTTACCCTTCCCTCCCCTATCCATAACCCACCCTTATCACCCCTCCGACCCATATCCCCTTTCCCCCCTACTCCTAGACCCTTTTCCTTGTCAAAAGAAGTTTATTGAGTATACAATATTATAAAGATACATAAAGTAAGTTTACAAGGATCTATAAAGTAAGCTCATTGTTTTACAGTAGGGATTATATAGGTAAATATCATGAAATTTCAAATATTAAACATTGGGTTCACGTAAACCTAAATTAAAGATATATATCATTTCCTTAGTTACTTTTGTAGGTATTTAAATGATTTATACCTACTATACATATTGTTTACAGGTAGAGTGTATACAGGTCAAATAAATTCTGATAATGAGCTTTAATCGTAAGGTGGAGAAAAGGAAAGAGAAAGAAGAAAAAGGGTAGAAAGGCAGAGGTATGGTCCACAAGGTTGTCCCGCTCGTCAGTTTATTATTCTTTTTAGTTCTCTTTGAAGCCTTAGAATGGGTGTCTCTGTAAGTCATTTAATCTTTTACCATGGCAACAGGACAGAGTCATTGAAATTTGACAGGAACTGTTGTTTTATCCAAGGATGCCAAAGTTTTTCAAATTTTGGAATTTGATTTTGATCGATGGCTACCATCTTAGCATGGGACATTGTATTATTCATTCTGTGAATTGTTTCTGCTAGTACCAACGTAGGAGATTTCCATGCTTTGGCCACTGTTTGTTTTGCAGCCGTTATTAGTTGGATCATAAGTTTGAATTGAGAGAGTGTTAACCATTCCGGTTTTAGATTAAGTAAAGTTATATATGGATCTGGTTGTATTTTTTTTTAAAATATTTTAGATGCAATCACGAAGACTTCCTTCCAGAAGGTTTGGATTACTGGGCACGTCCACCATATGTGTAAATGTGTGCCTATTTCTGGGCATCCTCGAAAACAAAGAGCTGAGGTATTAGGTGAATATTTTGCCACTCTAGCGGGTACAAGGTACCAGCGAGTTAGGACTTTATAATTTGTCTCCAGTGCTAAGATGTTGGGTGAAGATGACTTAGATGTGAGCCATATATTAGACCAGTCCGTGTCTTCTAAAGTTCGTCCCAGGTCCTCCTCCCACCTCTGAACGTAAGAGGGTCTATTAAGATTTACTACTCCATATAATTGATTATAAAGTGATGAAATTGTACCTTTAGCAAATGGATCTTTTGTACAGATTGATTCAAAAATGGATAATTGGGATAATGGTGTATCCCCCTTTAGGAATGGTGTATAGAAATTTTTGATTTGGAGATATCTAAATATCTCAGAGTTTGGTAGATCATATTTTTCTCTAAGCGATGGGAATGAAAGGAATGATTTAGATGCTATGAAGTCATTTAGTGTCTGAATGCCTGATGTTGTCCAAGCTTTAAAAGAATTTGGGTAGATCCATGCCGGATAAAAGGCCGGATTTCTGATAAAAGAAAGGAGAGGATTGTGTGGAGATTGTAACTGATATTTGGTTTTTAGTTTATCCCAGAGAGATAAGAAGTGTTTAGTTATGGGATTATGAATTTTAAAGCGGTCTTTAGGATCAAGCCATAACAAGTTTGATATTAATAGAGGGTCATTTTATGAAGCCTCTATAAATACCCATAATGGGATTTCCTGTTTTGCATGGTATTTGGACAGACTGGCCAAATGTGCTGCTCTGTAGTAGTTAGTAAAATTAGGGTATCCCAGGCCTCCTTTATTTTTGGGAAGATGTAGTGTGTGTGTATAGGTATACGTGGTTTAGTATAAGTTGCTCTTTTTTGTACTATTCTCAAAAAATAGGAAGGAATTGGAATAGGGAGGACTCTGAATAGATAAAGCAATTTGGGTAGAATAGTCATTTTGATTGCATTAATCTTCCCTATCCAGGATAAAGGAAGTTGCGACCATTGTTTTATTAGATTTGTGATCTGTCTTAATACAGGAGGATAATTGGTTGAGAATAATTCAGAATGAGATGCTGTTAAATGAATTCTAAGATATGGGATTGATTTTTCTGCCCATGTGAATGGGTTTGTGAGCGAAATATTAAGCACTAGGCATTTCTTAGGATTAATCATAAGGCCGGATAGGGCTGCAAATCCATCAAGAGCTGGTATTAAGTTAGGACCAGAGACCTGTGGTGATGATAGAAAAAGTAATATATCGTCTGCAAATATACATAATTTGTGTGTAATACCTCCTACTTTAATGCCAGTTATAGTTTGGTTTGTTCTGATGTATTGGGCCATGGGTTTGAGTATAAGGGCAAATAATAAGGGAGATAATGGGCAACCCTGTCGGGTACCTCTTTCGATATTAAAGGCATCAGATTTGTATCCAGCGTATTTTATATAGGCTTTGGGTTTATTATATAATGCTTTGATCCATGTTAAAAAGTGGGGTCCAAAACCCCATTTTTGTAATGAATATTGCATATATTGCCAGGATACTGTGTCAAATGCCCTCTTAATATCGAGAGATAGAAAACATAAAGGGATTTTCCGTTTTTTAGCAATATGTGCCAATAACACTGCCCTGCGTAAATTATCGCCTGCCTGTCTATTTGGCATGAAGCCTACTTGATCTCTATGTATTAATTTTCCTATAATGCTATTGAGGCGTTTTGCTATTATTTTTGCTAATAATTTAATATCAAGGTTTAACAGAGAGATAGGCCGATAATTCACACAGGAAGTATCATCAGAAAGGAGTTTTGGGATCATACAAACAATTGCCATTAGTGTTTCTTGCCGAAAAAAATGTCCTTCTAGAAGTTTGTTAAAAGTTTCAGTGAGAATGGGAGAGAGTATTTCAGAGAATGTTTTATAGTATAAAGCCGAGTAGCCGTCTGGGCCTGGTCTTTTGTTAAGTTTTAGGTCTTTTATGGCGTTAGCAACTTCATCTATAGTTATAGGCTCATCCAAACTGCTTTTTTGATTCTGAGACAACTCAGGTAAGGTTATTTTTGAGAAGAAGGATTCAGCCTCTGTAGGATTAAATTCATTGTTTGTCTTGTATAAAGTTGCGAGATGTGAGTGGAATTTATGGACTATTTTAACTGGATTACAAGTATAAAAATTTTTTGATAATTTCAAACGTATTGGTTTGAAAGATTTGTTAGTTGAATTTAATGCCCAAGCTAAATATGTACCTGGTTTGTTTGTATTCATGTAGAAATTGTGTTTGGAGCGTTTGAGGGATTTATCAACTGACTCAGTGAGAAATAGATCGTATTTCAATCTAGATTTTTCCAGATGAGATTTTGTACTCTGAGATGGATTATCTTGGAATGATATGTAGGCTGCATTAAAATTGAGTTCTAGTTTTTTTGCTAGATTTTTGCGTTCCCGTTTAAATAGTGCCATTTGTCTTTGTATTGTACCACGCAAGACAGGCTTATGAGCTTCCCACAGTGTTATTGGGGAAATGTCTGTTGTATTATTAATTGATATGTATTCCTTTAAAGCTTGTTCAATGGCCATCTGATGTAGTGGGTGTTTGAGCATTATGTCTGGTAAGTACCACGTTGGGTCATGCACTTTTGGTATGGCTGAGGCTATAGTAGTGTATACTGCATTAAGGTCAGACCACGGAATCGGAATTATATCTGATGCAATAATTTCTGGTATCATTCCTATTGTTAGAAAAATATGATCTATTCTGGTGAAGGTTTGATGAGGGTGCGAGAAATAAGTGAAATTCTTTTTCATTGGGTTACTTTCTCTCCACGAATCTACCAGATTGTATTTGGAAAGAAGTTGAGAAAAAGGTAATCTAGAGGTTATTTTGGATGGTGTAAAAGGTGATTTATCTAGAAATGGGAGGAGGACCTGGTTCGAATCTCCGCACATTATCACTGTTCCTATTTTGTGTGTATTAATCACTTGTAATATATGTGAGAGGAATGGTGTAGGTTGTTTGTTAGGAGCGTAGTAGGAAATCACCGTGATTGCTGTATCCATTATATAACCCATGAGTATCAGGTATCTACCTTCTGGGTCTTTAATTTCTGATGATAAGGTGAATGGTGTGGATCGGTGAAATGCAATTAGAGTACCCCTTTGTTTGGTACAGGCAGAAGCCGTGTAAATTTGTTGATAAAAAGGAGAAATATATTTTGGAGTAGAATCTTTGGTGAAGTGTGTTTCTTGGAGGCATACTATGTGAGCCTTCTTGTTATGGAAAGTACAGAAGGCTTTGGTCCTTTTTTGAGGGACATTTATTCCCTGAACATTCAGGGAAAGTATATTCAGTGGTGCCATGGCAACAGATCAAATAGTTTTGACTTACTTTTTGTTATGGAGAGCTGACTGCGCAGATCAACCTGTGTGGACTGAAGAGATGAAAAGATAGAAAAGAAACCAGTGAATTCTGGAGTAAAGAGTAAACAAAAAACATATGAGATTAGATGATACATTGTATAAATTATTTTTTGCAAGTAATCAGAATTTACCCGTGAAAGAGAATAAATATCTCTCTCAGGGGAATAAGTGCCTTCGTCACACTCCCACATAATATGGTTGGGAGAATGAGGAGGGCTAATGGGGGTACACGGATCTTCCGCTTACAGGAGAGAAGTGCTATGTCAAAAGACATCAAAATGATGATTCATTAATTGGAGTGCAGAATATAGTTTTTGTTGAAATTATTTATTCCAGGGTGGTTGTATATGGTTAGTCTTTCACTAGGCTAAATAATTCAGTTAGAAAGGTACTGTTAATAACTTTGGTATTGATGAAGATAGTTTGAATTATTTTGGGATTTTAACCCTTTTAGAGTAAACAATTACATATTTTATTCATATGTAACTGTTTAGATATGTTAACTCATAAAATTGAGGTTGTATTGCTTCAGATTAGAATAAACAAAAACATAGTTCTAGGAACTAGTTAGGTACTAATATATTTGTTTTAAGAAAAGAAAGAAAAAGCTTCCATTACTTCTGGATTATTGAACATATTTGTCCTAAAAAGTAATAAATCTATTGTTATTACCTGAAAATATATAACTGAACAAGAATTTCCTTATTTCACTTATATATTCTAAGGCTATATGAACGCTATATGAATAAGAAATATAACTGGAATGTAACTTGATCCCATACAGTGTGTGACTATCAGAATGCAGTTACATTCAGTTATAAATACAGGTTTTTTATAGAGAACCATCTCTTAGTATAATAAATGAAGAGATATCAGGAATTAGGATGTCAGTCCATTGAATCTTCTTGGTCCATGGATGATGTGGCATAACGGCCTCTTTTGTGAGAATGATGATTCCCATTTTGTTCTGAAATTTTCTGGGTGCTGCCTGAAGGTGAAGATGATGCCATTCTTCTGCATGTGGGAGTGTTGCTGCTTGTGGGTTCTGTCAGATTTAATTTTAAAAGGGTTTGTTGTAGTTCATCTGCTGATCTGCTTCTGTAAATTGTACCTTGGTAGTTAAATCTGACTGAAAAGGGGAAGCCCCATTGATACATAATGTTGTGGCGTTGCAGTTCCATTAGTTGGGGTTTCATGGATCGTCTTTTAGTAATAGTAAGTTGGGATAGGTCAGCAAGAATGTGATAATTGTGTCCTTGAAAATTAAGTTCCTTTTTTTCTCTTGCAGCAATTAGTATTTGTTCTTTCGTTCTGTAATAATGAAATTTTGTGATTATATCACGTGGGGGTCCATCTTTCTTTTTGGCTGTGAGGGCTCTGTGTACTCTGTCCAGTTCTAAACGTTCAATAGGGATATCTGGCTTTAGTTCTTGTAATAGAGCAGTAATAGTAGATTGCAGGTCTGTCACAGTTTCAGGTATTCCCCTTATGCGCAAGTTTGAACGTCTGGCTCTATTTTCGTAATCTTCGAGCTTAGCTTGAAGTATTAAATTCTCTTCTTTTAGTTGTTCCAATTCTGTTATATTTTCTTGGGTTGTAATTTCAATTTCATCAATTTTTATTTCTAAGGCTGCGGTGCGGTTTCCCAGCTCTCTTATTTCTTTGGTTAGGCTGTTTGTTATTTGGTTTGAGGTTTGTTTTAAAGCCTTATGAAGCATCTTTTCAAATTGTAATAATATTACTGGGGATGCTGAGGAGGCTTGTGGAGAAGTTTGTGAGAGGATTTGTTCTGTATCTGACTCAAATGGAGAGTCTTGCTGTGACATTTTCTGTCTGTGAGAGCGCCCTGATGCTGTATATTGTGAGGTGACTGGAGCTGCTTTAGTTGCAGTGAGTGCCTGTGAGCTCTTTGTGAGGTGATTTTTATTTCTGTCACGGCTTCCTCCCAGTACCATATTTCCTGCCCAAACTTTCACAGTTTGTTCCCTGGGGCAAAAAGGTTCAAATGGATACCTTTTGAGCCTGCAGGCTCCGCTTTGTCCTTCTCTTCTCTCCTAGACCCTTTTTATCTCCCTATATTCTTTAGTTCGTTTAAACAATTTCCATTTTTCCCATTTATAGTTGTTAGACCTCTCTCTCGCACCTTCTTCAGAAAATCTGAATCCTTCCATACTACAAACTTCATCTATTCTGTCAAACCATTCACTTTTTTTGGGGCTTTCCACTACCTTCCAATTTTTTGGAATAAGACTCTTGGCTGCGTCTATTAGATGTACCAGTATCAAGCTCCTGTACTCCTTCACTGGAATATCAACGCCGTGAAATAAACAATTCCAAGGATCTTCAGGTAACTCGACACTGGTAATCTCCTTGATGAACCTCAATACTTCCTTCCAATATGTTTTGATCTTATGACAACTGCACCAGATATGGGCCATAGATCCCATCTGTTTACACCCTCTCCAACATTCCATTGTTTGCCCCTTCTGGAATTTTCCTACTGCGTCTGGGGTCCTATACCACCTTGTTAAACATTGATAGTTCATTTCTATTATTCTATTATTGACTGAGGATTCATGTACCAATTTTAAAATTTTGCCTATCTCCTGATTATCCCCTCGTTTTCCAATTTCCCTCTCCCATTTTTTTATAAACGTCGGAACTTCAAACTCCCTTCCCTCTACAAGGATTCTATAGATCCGTGATATACCCCCCCATGCTATTTCCATATCGCATAATCGCTCTATTGCTGTCAAATCTTCCCCTCCTCTCAGCGGGTGTGGAAGTGCCATTACAAAATGTTTAAGCTGAAGATACCACCATTCATTCACTATAAACCAATCTTTTTTCATTTTTAAATCGTGTAGTGAACAGATTTTCCCCTTATGTGTTATATGCCGTAATTGTAGGTTATCTTTTTTAATCCAATTTCCCCCTATATCACTCTTCCCTGATGCTAAGTAATTATTCTCTTTTAATGCCATTAGTGGTGAATTAAATTCCCATTTATTCTGTTTGTGCATCAAATCCCATACCCTCAAAACATTTTTTGTTAAACTAATGCCCTGTACACATGGTCGGACATTGATCGGACAATCCGACAACAAAATCCATGGATTTTTTTCCGATGGATGTTGGCTCAAACTTGTTTTGCATACATACGGTCGCACAAAGTTGTCGGAAATTCCGAACGCCAAGAACGCGGTGACGTACACAACGTACAACGAGACTATAAAAGGGTAGTTCAATTCCAAGCGCTGCGCCCTTTGGGCTCCTTTTGCTAATCTCGTGTTAGTAAAAGTTTGGTGAGAGACGATTTGCACTTTTTCAGACTCGTGGTTTTCAGATCCTATTTCTGCTATTCAGTTTGTGCTTGTGGGTTTGTATTTGGTCTTCAGTGCGTGCAGCGAGTTTCCATTGACTTGTCATTGTGTTCTTGTCCGTTCATTACTGATTTTCAGGTCGCTCTTCACAGGCCTTGCTGTTCTTCAGTGCGTTCTGTTACTTTGTTCTGATCAGCCGACCGTTTTCTTTCCATGTTGCATGTCCGTACTCATCGTAGAGTTCGTGCTGTGTGGGGGCTTGGGGTTGGGGTCCTTACTTTGATACAAGCCCAGTCCATGAACAGGGCGAGGAGGAGTTCATGGACCAAGAATTGGTTACTCCAGCGTGACCAATTCTGTCACATGCCTTTGCTCCGTGAGATCTGTGAGAATAATCCTGACGATTTCTGGAACTTTCTCCGGATGACGGACCCCGTATTTCACCATTTGTTGGCTTTGCTGACCCCTTATATCAGCAGGCAGGGTGTTAGGTACCTGGTAGTTGAGCCCGACTGGTAGAAGAGGACCTCTCTTACAGCGCTGGTTCAGGAGCCACTGAAGTGGGAACAGTGGTCTCTTGAGCACAGTGGATAGGAGTGCCTGGTGCAGGTTCTTGCGGGGGCCAACACAGGAGCTGAGAAGAAGTCCCTCCGGGATGGCTGGGCTACAGATGCTGGCAGACTGAAGCGGATCAGTAAGCAGACCGGTAGGTGGTATGGCAGCAGCAGAACCTGGAGCTGGATAAGCAGATTGGGAAGCAGCGTCACAGGACACAGGCAAAAGCAGAGTCAGACAGTCCGTTCGGCAGGAGATCAGGCAGGTATTGGCAGAAGGATAATCGCAGAGTAGTCAGGCAGGCAGGCAGGTGTTCAGCAACAGGTAACAAGAGTTAAAGCAGAGTCAGGCAAGCCGGGTCGGATTGGACATAGCAGAATGGTCAAACGTAGCCGGGTCAATAACAGATACAACAGGCAGGATACAGGAACACAGGTGCAGAGCTGCAGACGAACAGCACCTCATGGGTGCAACTGACACTCTTTTAAAGAGCCCTTGGCGCCAAACAGCGCTAGCGAGCACGGGCACGCGCACGGGAGCGTGCTGGTGCCCCCACCGGTGGAGAATTAAACTGTAACACCCTGGACAAGCCCCACGTGCGCACGCGCGCACGCATGTTCGCCCGCGGGCACTGGCACGTCCCTGACACAGGATCCCTGCATGAGGCAAGCCATCACTCTGGAGCAGAGGCTAGTCGCCACCCTGCGGTACTTGGCGATTGGGACAAGCCTGCAGGACCTCAAGTTCTCGACAGGCATCTCCCCCCAGGCTCTGCGGATCATTAACCTGAGACCTGTTCTGCCTTCATCCAGGTCCTGCAGAAGGAGTATATTAAAGTAAGATTTTTATCCTTTAACATCACATTTTATTGTATTTAATGTTTGATAATGTAATGTATTTCTTTCCTCATTCCCTAATTACCATGATTGTAATATGCTGTGAATGTCCCCTTTGTCCTCATGCATGCTGGATTTTGTTTAAAATTTTTTTTTGTCCTTCATACATATTTGCCTTCACTTACCTCCCCAGCATGCTCTCCTGGGCCTATATCCACCTCGTCTACTCAATTAACAATGTATTTTGTCAGCTCCATAGTAGTGCTTTACCCTAAATACCCCCTAAAATGTGTAAAATTGTGATTTGTGCTTTAAATTCTGGCAGAGTGCCAGAGGTTTTTTTTTTGGTCCCAAAATCATTTGGAACCCTCCCTCCCCCCAACTGCCGACTCAGCTCATACCAATCCCCTATCTGCTGACTTTGCCAAACCCATACACACTATACCCACCTCTTTTGTGGTCATATTTATGGATGAATTCACCAAAGCATGTAGTGCAAGGGCCTGCCTAAATACTTTCAAATGGTATTGTTTAAAGCTTTTGTATCCTATTATTATCTTGATAAGTAATAGCAGAATGTAAAAATGTGCTAAAATGTGTACAGTGTGTATTTATATATTTCTATTATGACACTTTTTACCTGTCCAGTGGGCTGCCAATAGTGTAAGGAGGGGCTGGCCCAAAGTAATACACATTATTTAGGCATTCATCTCTCAATGAAGTGGAGAGGGTTACCTGGCCAAAACACCCCCCCCCTAAAATTTTTAAAATGGCCCATGAGAGGGTGGGGGGAGGAATCTGATAGGTGGACCTTATACCTTTGTCTTTAAATACTTCCTAAAATAAATGTTATACTGATGTTGGCCAAGAATGTTTGTGTCTAATTTGCTTTCCATGTTTATGTGCAAAATGATTAATTTATTTTTCTTGTTTGACTCCACAGTTTCCTTCCAAGCCACAGGAATGGCAGACTGTGGCCTCCCACTTTGCCCAGCGGTGGGACTTTCCTAACTGCGTCGGGGCAATTGATGGGAAACATGTCCACATCGTCCCACCACCCAACTTAGGGTCATACTATTGCAACTACAAGGGGTTCAATAGTATTGTGATGTTGGCTGTGGTGTCGGCTACTTATGAGCTCATGTTGTGGACGTGGGGAAGAATGGCCGAATGTCAGATGGAGTCATCGCCCACACACAGGCGTCTCCAGAATGGCAGCTTGGGCTTGCCACCTCCAGAAGGACTCCCATTCATCTTCGTTGCAGATGAAGCGTTTGAGCTGGGGGACCATCTTATGCGGCCATTCCCTATGAGGACCCTCACCCCGGACCAGAGGGTTTTTAATTACCAGCTGGCCAGAGCCAGAAGAGTGGTGGAGAACACGTTTGGAATAATAACCAGCCGGTTCAGCCTATTTCTTACACCGATACACATGGCGGAATATAAACTCAATCACATCATCCTGGTTTGCTGTGTTCGCCACAACTTTTTAAGGAGAAATTCTTGGAACTATACTGGTTCAGTTGAGCCCGAGGCTGCACTTGTAGTGCAAAGTGGATTTTCCTTTAGTAATTAACCCCCATTGCCACTGAAAACAACAACTTTAATACAAAAAATGCTTTTGAGCATTGAAAGAAGAAGCCACACATTGTTGATTCTCAATCTTTTTAATCAAAGCACAATCACATGTGCATTTCTAATAAAAGGTTTTTAGAACGAACCAACATGTTTGTTGTATAACATTTTTTTAGGTCACATTAAAAGTAGAAATTGCCTTTTAAGGTAAAACAGGCATGTTTAAAAACATAGCAGATGGGGTGAAGTCACCCCTGGAAAAGCCAAATTTTGAAGATGCACACAAATTGCCTAATGTCAACATGTGCTAGCTGCCATCATGGGGGATCAAGGGACATGTTTTGTGGTGCAACCCCTTCCTCTCAGCTATTTTATTATTGAGGAAGGGGTTGCACCCACGCAGAACTAAGTTAGGGATTTCTAGGGCTTTTAAATTCTCCCTAAAACATCAATGATGTTCTTCATTTTGTTTTGAACATCATTGATGTTTTCCAAGTCCCTATTACACCCCATTATCTCCCCGATCAGTATTTGGGCACCTGGTGAAATGACCTTCTTTCACAAAATCACGATCACCTAAAATATAAAAATAAAAAACACTATGTATTATAAATATGCAGGCATACATCTCTTACCTGAGCCTGTGGTTGCAGACACTCACCTGTTGTGGTGACAATTTCCACCACTTCTCCCTCCTCCTCTGGTTGGGTTTGGGGGATTTCCACTTCTTCATGAGGTAGGGGGTCTCTTGTCTCCTCTGATGAGTGGTGTCTTCCAAGTCTTTTCTCCCCTATGTAAAAAAAAATAGGTATACTTAGCACACAGATATTTGATGGCAGAAATAGGAATATGAAACATTGCTTGGAAGTGGGGTACAATTGTCTCTTTTGTCAGAGTTCCAAGATGAAGAAATATTTTTTTCCCTTTGTCAAGCTTGAATACTTACCTGTTTTGTACAAGCTTCACAGATGGAGACACCCCTATAGTATACACTGGAGCACCTGTGTGGGCCCCCTAATAAACAGGGTGTTCTTGTGTCCCACACTAGTGCTTCAGCGTCCAGATGTGTAAACATCTGCTGAGTGTCCTCTCCTTACACAGAATCTAGTTTGCATTTCATTCTAGTTACTAACCAATCTAGACAACAAAATTATTTTAGGAGAAGTAGGCCAGAAAAAATGTATTGAACTGTATCTGGACAAAACATGGTGTTTTATTGGCCGAACGAACAATGTTTCCTACGAACTAATAATGTGTCCATGGACATGAAAGTTGCCATTTTAAACTGTACAACAGTAAAGAAAAGCACATGGAGCAGCACAAACGTAATAAATATAACAAATAGGAACACAGCACAACTACTTACTTTTTTGCAGCACTCTCCTGATCCTTCTATACTGATCGTGCTCCCTGATTTTGAGGTCCGACCACCACTTCCTCAGTTGATCCTTGGATTGACGTACCCCAAAATTCCTGTGCAGACTCTTCACAACTTTCGCCATGATCTTGGCCTTTCTGACATTGGGGTTGGGGTAAGGTCCATACTTCCCATCATAGTCGGCCCTCTTCAAGATGTCGATCATCTCCACCATCTCCACAAATGACATATTTGATGCCCTAAATCTTCTCCTCCGGGATCGTGATGTTTCTGGCTCCGGCCTTTCCTCCTCCTCGTTGCTGTAATTATCACGCACCTGCTCTGTCTCCGCCATGTGCTCTTCCCCACTGCGCCGAACGAGAAGGGGCGGGGAATAGACTAGAAAGAACGTCAGGGGCTGGCGGAGTTTCACGCATGTGCAGTGTATATAAAGCTTAACACGTGTGCGTTGTACGTACAATCTGTGAGCGGAGGAAGGAGTATAGGTAGCACCGATTGTGATAACGAAGGTAACATTTAAACTTTGGCCTCTACTTCTTAGAGATTGAGGCCTATATTGGGACAAGATTAGGAGACTTTAGCTTGACATTAGGGTTTGTCTTGTGTATTGCAGATAAAATGGATGGCTTCAATGACCACAACTTCCTCCCCCTGTTCATAAACAAATACAGGGAGCTGCCCTGTCTGTGGCAGGTGAAACACCCGCAATATAATCATAAACAAAAGAGGCAGGCACCCCAGGAGAAACTGCTGGAGTTGGTGAAGCTGGTGGTCCCCACGGCAACCATCCCCTATTTAAAAGCCAAAATTGGTGGCCTGAGGAGCACTTATCTTAGAGAGCGCAAGAAGGTCCAGGATTCCCAGAGATCCACAGCAGGTGACGTTTATGTCCCCAGGCTGTTGTACTATGAGAGACTGCGATTTCTGTCAGACCAGACTGAAGTCAGGGAATGCCTCTCAACCCTACCTTCCACTCTTCCTTCCACCCTATCTTCCACCCCAGCTGAGGCTTCCGATGTCCAACCTGGGACTTCCAGCCAGGAAGAAGTGGAGGAGCCCAGCTTGAGCCAGGTATAGTATTCTTCTACAGATTTCTGGTCAATAAATAAATGATGTTTACTAGATGTTATTATTGATCACTAATTGCTGATTTAATAAAGTGTCTTACATATCAATAGACAGTAGTGGGCAAAAATAATTGGGACAAGAATGAAAAATACTGGGCTCGGAATGATAGTCTGTTATATTTGTTAACATTCAATTTGCAACAGTCATGAGCTGAAAATTGTGTGTGATTGATGAAGAAAAAACTAAAACTATGTCCCTTTTTCATACACAGGAAGACCTCAGCCAGGAGGAGGCTGTGGAATGTGGCACACAGGAGGAGGCTGTGGAATGTGGCACACAGGAGGAGGCGTGGGTAAGTGGCAGCCAGGAGGAGGCGGGGGTAAGTGGCAGCCAGGAGGAGGCGGGGGTAAGTGGCAGCCAGGAGGAGGCCGGGCCCAGTAGGAGCCTCACAGAATCGCAGGTTCCTCCCCTCCGCCTTCCAACCAAAAGACCCAGGAAGGGGAGTAACGTGGAGGATTCAGCACTCAGGCTGATTCAGGAGGCTTCTGCGTCCCTGAAAGCCACCCCCACTCGTGAAGAGGCCTTTGCCTGCATGGCTGCCACAAAACTGCAGGCCATGCAGGAGGGCCAATGCCTCATGTGTGAGGACATCCTTTATAAAACATTAACTAAGGGGGTGAGGGGCGAAATCACACCCAATACCCACCTGTGTGAGTTGTATCATCCTCCTCCTGCCACACCTCCACCACCACAGACACAGCATGGAAGGAAGAGTGGAAGGAAGACAAGAAAGTGATGGCCTGGGTTCAGTCTGGTCTGACAAAAGATGCAGGCTCTTGTATGACCACAGCCTGGGGACATGTATGTCATCTGCTACTGTTCATGATCTCTTGAACTTCTGAACCAGATTGTTCTCCCTTATATATGGACTCCTCAGGCCACCAATTTTGCCTGGAAATAATTGATGTGTGCCCTGGGGGCCAAAGGCTTCGCCAATTTCTGCTGTCTCTCCAGAGTTGCCTCCCTCTTTCTTTGGTTAGGACCCCTTAATAAATTTTTGGTTTGTTTTATTATCTCGCCTATGTGTGTTTACCTTAAAAAAGGACAGTTTGTTTGTGAGGAGGCAGGTACATTTCAAAAATGTGAAATAACAAGGGACCACAACACCAAGCAACCTCCTTGATATTAAATAATACAAGATAATAATTGTGTTGTGGTAACTTGACACACAAAACACACCCAAAACTATTCTGTTAAATAGTTAAAAGTTAAAAAAAAAATATATACAAAAAATAACACAAGATCAGGATTTAAAAAAAAAATACAAAATACAAAAATAAATCTAAAAACATTCAAATTTTTTTTTTCTTTTGGGAGATGTGACAGATAAAAATATTATATTCATGAAATCAAGATAAATAATAGAGAAAGAAGTTTGTGAGAAGTCTGTGTGAATATGAGCAGCAAAACAACTTCATACTTCTAGCATTATAAAGAGGAAGAGAGTGCGCTGCATTAAACAATTTAAAACATTGTAGCGTGACGAAAGTGCTATATCCATTACGAACGCTAATTTTACCAGACCGAGCAGTTCCGTCTCGGAATTTATTCTGAGCATGCGTGGCACTTTGTGTGTTCAATAACGATATCGACCTATAGCTTGAGCAAAGTGTACTATCCTTACCCTCTTTCAAAATAGTTGTTATTGTAGCCATTGAAGCTTCTTTACTTAATCTGTACCTCCCTCCCAAACCATTAAAGTATGTGCATAGCCTTGGAGATAATATTTCCCTGAATTTGTTTAGGTACTCCATCATAAAGCCATCAGGCCCTGGACTTTTTCCATTTGCTGACTCTTTTAATACCTTATTTATCTCCTCTATTGTAATTGGGCTCTCAAGTGCTAGTGCAGCTTCCTCTGAAAGACCCGGCAAGTTAGCTTTTTGTACATATTCTTTAATTTTTTTCTTTTTTGCGGGCCTCCTGTTGTCCTTGTCTACCCTCCTGCCTGACTGAATATAGATGCTCATAAAAATCCCGGAACACACCCCCAATATCTCTTGTGTTATGTACCATTTCCCCACTTTTATTTTGTATCTTCTCTATAAAGTTTATTGATCTTTTTTTCCTCAACATTCTTGCTAAGATCTTACTGTTTTTATTCCCCCATAGGTATCTATCTTTTGCTACTCTTCTGAAGGTTCTCCTCATTACAAACTCCAGGAGGTCCTTTAACTCATCTCTTTTCAATACCAATTCTTACTGCAACTCCCTGTCATCCCTTCTATTATATATATATATATATATTTTTTGGCCTTGTTCTAATTTAAATATTTCTTCAGTTAATTCCTCCTTCTTCTTATTCCTTTCCTTCTTTCTCCTTGCTCCCAGTGATATCAAAATCCCCCTAATATAGGCTTTATGGGCCTCCCACTAGGTGTTCTCTGCGATCTCTTCCACCTCATTAAAAAGGAAGAATTGTTGTAACTCCCTTTTCAGTATTTCCTCCCCTTGTTTATCTAGGAGATCTTTATTGAGCTTCCAAGAACAAGGTTGCCTCTCTACTTCCGGGAACCTGATCTTCATGGACACAGGGGCATGATCCGATAATGTTGTTATCTCTATATTTGTAGATTCCACCAAATCTAACATACTGTGTTCATTTAACCAGTAATTGATCCTCGTGTATGTCCCATGCACAGGGGAATAGAACGTATAATCAAGTGACTTAGGGTGTTGTATTCTCCACAAATCCACCAACTGAAATTGGTGTAGGTGGTGCTTTATAGCTTTTAATTGGGTATTCCTTATACTCTGTGTATGGGACGTACTATTCTGTACAGGGTTCATGCAGAAATTCAAATCATCTGCGATTATTACCCATCCTTTTTTAAAACCCCATAATTTTCTCAAGGTTTCACCTAAAAATATTGTTGGGCATCTATTTGGGCAGTAAATATTTACCAGGGTACATTCCATTCCCCATAACTTCCCTTTAAGAAAGAGGAACCTTCCCTCCGGGTCACACAATCTATCTTCAAGAGAAAAGCATACTCCTCTGTCTATCCCGATAGCTACCCCCTTTGATTTATTTGACATTGAGTCACCTTTAGTACCACACTGGATACCGTGGGGAGTACAGTTTTACTCTTGTCTCATGTGACAGGTGTGTCTCCTGAAGGAAGACCACCCCTGCCCCATAATGTTCTATCTCTTTCAGAATTTTGTGTCTCTTAGCAGGCGTATTTAACCCTCTGACATTATACGTCAAAAACTTGACTGTTGTTATATTAGGTAAACGAGAGCCCCCTGTTTTCTTGTAGATGAACCAGATCCCATATTTGAGGTCTTCCTCTGCCAGGTCTAGGCCATACCCTTCCCCCCACCTTCCCCATTGTTTTCCACCCCACCCATCCAACCACCCTCCCCATCCTACCCCCCCTCCACCCCCCTCTCCCGGCCACAATTTGGACTCACTGCCACAGTTAGGGACTCCCTCGGATCCCATACTGTGCTCTACCTCCTAGGGTGAGACTCCGACCGCAGCCTCCCGTGTCTGAGCCCCTCCCCCCCGATTCCCCCCAGCTCCTCCAGGGTCTTTTACGATCTCTGCCACAGTCCCTCCTCCCCCGTCGTTGTTCCCCTTTCTTGTCCTCTCATGCTGTTTGGAACTGGGATATCTAATTTTTTACAGAAGTCGTGCAATTCTTCCATGAACTTTAATCTCACTGTTCTTCCTTCCTTCTGGACAATTAGTGATTCCGGGAACCCCCAACTATATTTAATATTAGCCTTTCTCAACTGTTCTAGTAGGGATTTTAGTTGCCGTCTTCGAGCCAAAGTTCCTGCTGACAAATCTGTGAACACTTGGAGATCACTTCCATCATATTGTAATGGAGGCCTTCCTCTGAGTTTACTCCATATTCCAGCTTTATCTTCATACTGATGGAATTTTATGATTACATCTCGGGGCACATCCTCTTTCAGACCCAGGGGTTTTCTCACTCTGTGCACTCGATCAATCTTTAAATCATCTCCTTCTCCTCTACCTAGAACCGGGTTAAATATTTTTTTCATTTTTTTCTCTAAGTCTTCTCCATTATCTTCTGGTAGTGCTCTGATCCTTAAGTTTTGATGTCTATTTTGATTTTCTTGGTCTTCCAGCTTATATAAGATATCCCTGTGGTCAGTTTGCAGTTTCCTTACTTGCAATTTTAATTCCAAAATTTCTTGGGTTTGTTTTTCTGTTTTTCCCTCTGCTTCTTCTACTCTTCTCAACAGATGACCCATATCCGCTCTTATATTAGAAATCTCACTTTTAATAGAATTTTCCAGTTTAGCAAACATTTCCTTCATTTCCATTTTAGTTGGCATTTGAGATATATTCCTTTGTTCTTCCATACTACTGGAGTCTAATTCCCTTTCCATTCCAATATCTTCCCTGGTTTTATCTCCTTGATTCCCCTTTTGTTTTGCCACCTCTTTTTCTCTTTTGCCCCTAGCTGTTTTTTTTCCAATCCTGGACTTTTGGAGTTCAGCTCCTTTGTTGTTAAATATTTCTGAATTGTGCTTGAGTTTAAGCTCTCTTTTGGGATCTTGGGTTCCGTCACTCTCGGACTCTCCGACTTCTCATATTCACTTTTATTGCTTTCTTTCTCCCCAAATTAATCTAATCTCAAGTAGGCATATCAGGGAATATTTGATTTTACCCTGCCCCCACCCGGGAGTATGCGACTTTTACCCAGCTCTTAATTAGGGAGGATAATTTCAAACACAGTCCTTGTTCCCCTTCCTCCCCTCAATCCCATAAGGGAATTCACATTGATCATGCAGTTCCCTATATTTTAACCCGTTAATATGACTTCACAGCCTGTTAAAGGGGAATACTTTATAAATGCAGTTCAATAGAGCGTTTCCAAAAAGAGTAAGTCCATTAGACTACAATGCCAGGACCATATAACGTCAGGAGGCAAGAGCATAGGACCCGCACTATAACAGAGCAGAGAATAAATCCCGATACATCAGTCAATCTTCCCATCTGAATAGTGACCTGGCCGCAATATGGTACAGCAGATATTAGATCCAGAGTCTCAGGTATCAATCTGGGACAATCAAGGGTGGGGCAGCAAGCATATGGCGGCGGTTTAGGACAGCAGACACACACTATTAGACAGTTCAAAATCGGTTTTACCTGGGGACAGTTGATTCACCTTCCAGGAGCTGCCTTTGATCCTCCGGGGGGGCTCTCACCCCTCCTCTGGGTGCTTCTGGATGCCGTGTATTACTCCCAGGGCGTCATTATCTGCTCATTATGCTGTCCCCCCATTCCTCCTTGTCATACCTCTGTCCTTCCTTCTCCAGCAGATCCTATGGCTTGCCGAGGGCCATCCAGGTGTGTGGAAGAAAAAGGGGGGGAGGCGTCGGGCTCCCACCAGTCCGGAAGCGGGCTCCCTGCGTAATCCTCCACTCCTCCGCTCACCTCACATGCTCCGATCCCCCTTCCTGACCGCTCTGATCCACCGCTCAGAGTCTGTGGGTTACGGCGGCTGTCATCCACAGGGCTTTGCGGTCTCTCACCCCGCTCGGCTCCCGCTGGTTCAGCAGAGCCCTCTCCATGCACCTTCACAGGTGCCGCCGTCAGGCCCCTCCCCTAGAGCGTGCGAGTCACGTCCGCATCACACCTCTGGTAACCATCAGCTCTGTAGCTATTGACTTTTAATAAGGACACTCACCTGTCCAGGGAGCCTGCGATGTCGCCCCCCCCGAGGCTGATCGGTCCATTGGATCGGGTGCAGGCGCCGCCATTCTAACTAAGGGAAACCAGCAGTGGAGCCTTGCTGCTTCACTGCCCGTTTCCTACTGTGCATGCACGAGTCGCGCGGCGCTTTGTGAATAGCCAGTTGTTTTCTGGGACACACACAGGTCCCGGAAGACAGTGGGGGGGGCTCGCTGCACAAGATGATATGACGTCATGCGCCGCAGACCGGATGTACTTCTTAATTAGGTACTATAGAATTAAAAAAAAATTATTTTAATTTCCAAAAACAGGGGGTGGAGAGGAGGTCTTTCGTTTAAGTGGGTGGAACTCTGCTTTAATAAAAAAAAAAGAACTTGACTTGTTTATTTCCAGATGCAACATACGTGCTCTGTCCTTCAGAAATAGTGTCCTTTCTAAAAAGCCTGAATAGGTGTTGTGCAAATGTGTTAATTGTCTCCATCTTCAGTCTCTGAAACAAGACAATAAAGTAATATGCCTGCTCAATCTCTCAATCCCTCAGAAATTACAACCTGTCCAAAAAGACCTAATAGCTGTGGTGGAAAAGTGTGAATCTAAGTCTGTATGGACTGTGGGCTGCAGTATCTGTATTGCTACAGCTGTTCAAGGTGCAGCATTCAGAAATAGAGGTGCACATCTTCACTGGTCCCATGATTCGATTTGATTACGATTATCCTGTCAACGATTCACTTCGATTAGATTCCACGATGCATCGCAATTACTGCCCGTGGTTTTCATTAAAAAAAATTCAAGCAGTCAGAAGAACTCAATTTTTTAAAATGTTATCTGCTCTAAAAAAAAAAAAAGGACACTCCCTGCATGTAGCACAGTCTGAACACAGCAGACAACAACATTATTTATTTAGAACAGTAAACACTAAATGGCACAGCCCCTTTTACATTCCACAGCCCCCCTGCACATTAAACAGCTCTCTTTACATTCCACAGCCCCCTTTATATTCCACAGCCCCACTTTACATTCCACAGCCCCTTTCATTATACAGCTCCCCTGCACATTACACAGCCCTTTTATAATACACAGACCCCCTTTACATTATACAGCCCTTTTATATTACACAGCCCTTCTGCACATTACACAGCCCTCTTTACTTTCCACAGCCCCCCTTTACATTACACAGCCCCCTTTACTTTCCACAGCCCCCCTTTATATTACACAGCCCCCCTGCACACTACACAGCCCCCTTTACATTAGGTAAAGCAAATCACTGCCAGTCCCTCTGTTTCATGGATCCTTTCTATGATTTGTAATGTACACTGATGTCTCTACCTTATTATCTCTGACCTTTCATTGCCAGTCACGATCACGTATCCTCTGCTCGTTCTCCTCCTCTGATCTAAAGCTACAGTGAGGGGAGGAGAATGACCAGAGGGTATGTGACGTGCAATGAAAGTTTGGACATAATAAGGTAGAGGCATCAGTTTACACTAACCCTTACACACCATAGGAAGAATCCATGAAACAGAGGAACTAGCAGTGATTTGTTTTAACTTTAGAGTACTCTGGCAGGGCTGTCCCTGGAGAGGCGGGGGAGCCGGGTGATGTCATCCATGCAATCGATGCAGAATCAATCAAGGCTGCCTCGAAATGCAACGATTCTATGATTATTTTCACCACACCTATTCAGAAAACAGGGTGCAGGAGCTAAAGTTACACTCTGCAGAGCTCAGTGAGAACTTTTTGGAGAGAAGGGACACACCCCCTTCACACAACACACAGGAACAGAGTTGAGGCTATCAATCACAGGCTGTGTGCTGGAGCTCCCTCCCATGTCACCTTTTTACTTCTTGGTGTCAGGAAAACTTGTCAGAAGTGACTCATGCAGATAGCAGAAGAAAGAGGCAGCAGACAAAAATGACACTGAGTTCTCTGGATTGAGACAAGTACGCACTATAGAGGGATATGCTTGGTTCATATTTCATGTAAGAGGTTTATAACCACTTTAATAACTGTGATGAAAAACTTCAAATTTTCCATCTATTTTCCCCAGTTTCCATAGTCTCCAAATCAAGACACTCATTTTCCAGATGCAATATGCCTGTCCAAAAAGAATTAATAACTGTTTTGCAAATGTGTGAAATGTTTATGTATTACAGATGCTTTATGCCAGCTCAATCATTTACCAGCTGCATTGTAAATGTGTAAGTGTTTCCATCTTCCCTGAGACCACATATAAAAAATAACATCCATCAAATGCCTCCCATTGGCCCTTCCATCGGTTTTCCTCCCACAGTGGATGACAGCCCCTCTAGAAGCACGTTTCATTCCATGGAACAACCACAATAGCAAAATTAGGGGGCGCACACCACACAGATTAACCACCTCTGCTGGTAAGTCAGTAGAGACTTCAGCTACAGTCCTGAATCTTGGCCACACCCCAGTGACGCATTTCACTCTGTTCGGGCTTAATCCCAAATAATTCCTGATTAAGCCCAATCAAGGTAAAATGCATCACAGGGTCATAGCCAAGATGTGGGAATTGTAACTGAAGCCTGTACAAGTTTACCAGCAGATGTGGTTGATCTATGTGCTGTACCCCATAATTTTACTATTGTGGATGCTTCCATCTTCAGTCTCAAAAAAAAAAAATGAACTCATGTTTTGTTTTCTCTCTCCTGAAAAACTGCAACCTATCTAGTAAAGGCTTTAAAGTTGTGCTTCAAATCTGTACAACTTTTCAGCCTTTAATCTTAGGAAATAGAAGAAAATTGAATATTTTTCAAATGAAATATGCCCGCCCTCTCACTTTGAAATAGCATACTACCAAAGGACTTCAGAAACTCTCCTGCAAATGTGTACAATTTTTCAGTCTTCAGTCTCCGAGGAAAATACACTGTTATTTGTTTATTTTAGATAAAACCTGCCTGCTCTCTCCCTCTGCCATTACATCTTAGCAAAAAAGAAGTATGTGCTGTTCGTCACATGAAGGGGTCCTGCGTGGCTCCGAAACATTGCGCTCCTACACTGTGATCTTTCTTTTGTACGGTATTTGAAGATCTGTGGTGTGCTGACAAGCATGTACACTAATTTGCAATTTTTCCAGTCCCCAGCTGACTGTTGCTGCAGCACCTGCTACTTCTAAGCTCTCTGCAGGAATGTGTGCGATGGGAATATTGACAGTGTAACATAGTGACCAAGTACAAATTCTTGCATAATCTGCAGTGAGTCAACACAATGCTTTCACTGCTGAATTGTTATCTATCACTGCAACATAAAAAAATGTTTGTCTTTGTGAAAACTACCTAATAAAGACTTATTTTTGGAAAGGAAATCAACCATATTGAGTTACTGCTGCTGTATGTAAGCCAAAGGATAATGTAAAAGTCAGCTAAATTTTATGTGATGCCACAATACAGTGTTGCTGATGCTGTTCCTGAGAATCTGAATAATCTGTAAAACCACATAGAACTTCAAGGCATCCCCCAAGCATATAATTTAAAGGACCTGCGCATTTTTTATGTTGATATTTAAGACCCTCTCTACACTGTATATAGTTACATAGTAGGTGAGGTTGAAAAAAGACACAAGTCCATCAAGTCCAACCTATGTGTGTGATTATATGTCAGTATTACATTGTATATCCCTCTATGTTGTGATCGTTCAGGTGCTTTTCTAATAGTTTTTGAAACTATCGATGCTCCCCGCTGAAACCACCGCCTGTGGAATGGAATTCCACATCCTTGCCGCCCTTACAGTAAAGACCCACTCCGCAATTTAAGTTTAAACCTCTTTTCTTCTAATTTTATTGAGTGGCAACGTGTCATATTAAATTCCCTTTCACTGAAAAGTTTTATCCCTATTGTGGGGTCACCAGTATGGTATTTGTAAATTGAAATCATATCCCCTCTCAAGCATCTCTTCTCCCGAGGGAATAAGTTCAGTGCTCGTAACCTTTCTTCATAACTAATATCCTCCAGTTCTTTTATTAGCTTTGTTGCCCTTCTCTGTACTGGCTCCATTTCCAGTACATCCTTCCTGAGGACTGGTGCCCAGAACTGGACAGCATAACCCAGGTGAGGCCGGACCAGAGTCTTGTAGAGTAGGAGAATTATCTCTTTATCTCTTGAGTTAATCCCCTTTAATGCATGCCAAAATTCTGTTTGCTTTGTTAGCAGCAGCTTGGCATTGCATGCCATTACTTAGCCTATCATCTACTAGGACCCCCAGGTCCCTTTCCATCCTTGATCCCCCCAGAAGTTCTCCCCCCAGTGAGTAGATTGCACTCATATTTTTGCCACCCAAATACATTATTTTACATTTTTCCACATTAAACCTCATTTGCCATGTAGTTGCCCCTCCCTTAATTTGTTCAGATCTTCTTGCAAGGTTTCCCATCCTGTGGAGAAGTTATTGCCCAGCTTAGCTTACTATTGTCCACAAATACAGAGGTTGAACTGTTCACCCCATCCTCCAGGTCGTTTATGAACAAATTAAATAGGATTGGTCCCAGCACAGAACCCTGGGGGACCCCACTTTGCACCCTTGACCATTCCGAGTACTTCCCATTTATCACCACCCTCCTCTGAACTCACCCTTGTAGCCAGTTTTTAATCCATGTACTCACCCTATGGTCCATGCCAACAGACCTTACTTTGTACAGTAAATGTTTATGTGTCAAATGCTTTTGAAAAATCCAAATACACCACGTCAAGAGGGCCTTCAATCAATGTATGATTTTTTCTTTTTCTTTTTTGCTTTTGTACATTTCCCAAGGGCACTGCTGTATGCTTTGTTTGGCAATCCTTTGCTTAGTAGTCTAGAAAACTGATGTTACTGATTTTTAAGATTCAGGTCTCATTGATTTCAATGGTGATTCAACACCCCAACCTACAATCGCAGATACAGTACATTTGGCTCATCACTAATCAAGATTATGTTGCCTCACTATATTCTGGTGATAATGGACAGGCAAAATCTTTAACAGATGGTGGAATAAGATGGGGTGAAAAATGTTGGAAAAGGAATCTAGGAGCATGCCAGCATGAAATCAAAGTTTTTGAGATCGGGAATTGGTGAATAACCTTTGTTCTATCCAGGATCCTACAGGTCATTGAGGTCTGGGCTGAAATATGTCTCATGGATACTCTACTGCTTCTAAGACCTGGCAACCTTACTCGGGGGGATAAAATGAGAATCTCCATCCATATCAGATCAGGGATTTCAGCAGGTTCTCCAAGATTGAACATTGTTTTCTTCAAGATCAACCAAAATCTGAACCAAGCTAACCGTTCCAAGGAGAAGCTTTATGTTTCTTGTAGCTGCCATGTTTTGATTTGAGAACTCATATCCTCATACTCATATGAAGATATGAGTATTCAAACTGTAATCCAGTTTGAATACTACAACTCTAAAGAGCTCAAGGTTCTGAGGTCTAATCAGTGCTCTATGGACATATTCAGTTTGTATCAATTTTGGTCAATTTAAAGAAAAAGAGCTGAAAATAGTGTAAATACCAGTTCTTTTTGAATTTTGATCCTGGATGGCCTGATATTCTAAGAGTTGTCTGTATTGATCTGTTTTTGTACACTACAATTTAGTTTCCACGGCATCAATTCTTGCAGACTGGGCTTCAGTAGGCATCCTCTGCACCTAAAAAACGTTGACAATTTTGCCCATTTTATTTTCTAAATCTGTAGTACATATCCTTTGTTTGCTTGGTATCTGTGGTATCTGACGAAAGCACTCAAGCGGAGTGTAGGGATGTTTTGTTACAATCCCCCTTTGCAGATGTTAATGCAGCTTAAATTATTTTTGCATAAGGGTCAGTAGGCTGGCATAGGACAATTAAAGGACTGCTTGACCACTCATATCTGAGAAAATTAAGGGCAAGGCTGTGTCATATTTAGCAGGAGAAGATGAAGAAGAGGGCACCATATTTGCCTATACTGGGTGGGCTGAGAGATGCTGTCCCTTGGGATTGTCCTGCTAGAGCGTACAGAGTGTCTCACTGCCTCTTAATTGTCATTCACTGAGGTTGTGGAAATGACAGATGGTGCAACATATGGGGCTCTAGCTGTGATAATAAGGAGAGCTGGCAAAACTGTAATCCTTGAAGTGTTGTTTATTGGTACATCAGAGTGACAATAAAACAATAAAGCTGACGCGTTTCGGCAATAGCCTTAGACATAGCTAGTTGAAACAGATATGGCAATATATATATATATATATATATATATATATATATATATATATATATATATATACTCACATACACACAGGCAAACTCCATCTCCACAAAATTGGCCTATCAGGTTAGTGTCACAGAAAATTAACATATTTGATTGATACCACCAATGATTCAAGTGGTTAGTGACTACACCTGTTTTTAGCCAGCATGAGAAGAGGAAGAGGAAAGAAAGGCAATACAAAAAGTTACTTTGTTGAGCCAAAAAGAAGTGTGTAGAAAAAATGCTACATGAGATATTAGGACCTCATTACTCCAAGGGAGAAATATATTCCTTAAAAGAAGGAAATATGTTCAAAATGTTCAAATAAAATACTTTGTGGTAGCAACAAAATCTAATGTCAAGATTAATGGCAGGATCAAAAAAAAAAAAGGAGGAGGGGATTCAATTTATGGCGGGATCAAAAAAGAAGGATGCAATTTATGGCAGGATCAAAAAAGAGGGGATTAAATTTAGGGCAGAATTGCAAAAAAGGGGGATTGAATTTATGGCAGGATCAAAAAACAGAAATACAATTCATGAAAAAAGAGGGATGCAATAATGGCAGGATCAAAAAAAAAGGGGGGGGGGATTCAATTAATGGCAGGATCAAAATAAATAAATAAATACATAAATAAATAGATAAATAAATAAATTTAAAAAAATTTTGCCCCTTTTCTTTTTTCTTTTCTCTCTCCTTTCCCTCCTTCCTCTTTCCCTTCCCCTCTCATTTTCCTTTCACCTGCTCTCCCTTCTCCTTCCCTTTATTGGGCAGGAGGAAAAAAAAATATATAAAAAAAAATATATATATATAAAAAAAATTTTAAAAAATAAAATAAAAATACTGAAGCAGGTGACAATAAAAGCATCCCATCTGTGGTTCATGCCTGTGGGGATGCGTGTCCCCAACAGGAAAATCCACTTAACTTCCTGTTGCAGTAGCCTTCTGTGCTTGTCTCCTCCACGTACTGACATTTTGATTTTTTGAACTGCAGAGAAGGAGAAGGGAATCCACGTTACCATCATGTATGAATTTAAAGTGTTTAGATACATTGGATAACCTTCTCTCATTACTATATGCTGCTCCGTTATAATGTTCGCTAATCCTTGTGCGAAGGGGCCTAGTGGTGCATCCTACATATTGTAATTTACAAACATCACATTCTATCACGTAGACTACATATTGAGAACTACAATTTATAAAATCCTTAATAGGAAATACCTTATTATTATGGTACAAGGTGATAGACGTGTGATTCTTGTTATGTTTGTTACAATACCTACAAGTATTTAAATCACAACTATACGAGCCATTAGTACTGAGCCACGTTTTGGAAATAGTGGTGGTTTGGTGTAGACTGGGCGACAAGGAGTTACCTAAAGTTGGGGCACGACGACAAGAGAAATTACACCCTTTAGAAAGCACATCTATTAGGTCCTTGTCACCATAAAGAATGGGAAGATGTTTATTTACAATCTGTTTGATCTGATTAAACTCTCTGGAGAAAGTGGTGACAAAGGTAAGGGAACTCTTGTCCTTGTTCTTTTGATTTTTATGTTGTGTAGATTTTGAAGAGCAAGGGGATTTCTCTCTGTTGTGCAATAGATTGTACCTGTCCTTCTCTGAGGCTATGGAAATGGCTCTATTAATATACCATTTCTGATAGCCTCTATCGCTTAATTGTTTTGAGATGTTAGAGCATTCTAGCTGAAAACTTTCTGGGGTGGAGCAGTTGCGCTTAGCTCTAATAAACCCACCCACTGGGATGGAACGAATAGTATGGGGTGGATGGCAGCTGGAGGCCAGAAATAAGGAATTTCCGGCAGTAGGTTTGCGTAAGGTTCCAGTATTTAAAAGACAAGTGCTTCACAGCATTGTACATAGAAGGAATCGTGAAAGAAGAAGTAATTGTGTTGTAATAAAAAGGTAACAGCCATAATGATGAATTCTCTGAGCTGAGGATCATAAAAGCTATATTTGGACAAGTGATATTGTAGTGCATCTAGAGCAAGATGATGTGGTATGCATGAATAGAGAGACTTAACGTCTAAAGTAGGGATGAGCCGAACACCCCCCGGTTCGGTTCGCACCAGAACCTGCGAACGGACCGAAAATTCGCACGAACGTTAGAACCCCATTGACGTCTATGGAACTCGAACTTTCAAAATCAAAAGTGCTCATTTTAAAGGCTAATTTGCATGGTATTGTCCTAAAAAGGGTTTGGGGACCCGGGTCCTGCCACAGGGGACATGTATCAATGCAAAAAAAACTTTTAAAAGCGGCCGTTTTTTCGGGAGCAGTGATTTTAATGATGCTTAAATTTTAAAAAAAAGTGAAATATTCCTTTAAATATCGTACCTGGGGGGTGTCTATAGTATGCCTATAAAGTGGCGCGTGTTTCCCGTGCTTAGGACAGTCCCTGCACAAAATGTCATTTTTAAAGGAAAAAAAGTCATTTAAAACTGCTTGCGGCTTTAATGTAATGTCGGGTCCTGGCAATATGGATGAAAATCAGTGAGAAAAACAGCATGGGTACCCCCCAGTCCATTACCAGGCCCTTTGGGTCTTGTATGGATATTAAGGGGAACCCCGCACCTAAATTAAAAAAAGGAAAGGCGTGGGGCCACCAGGCCCTATATACTCTGAACAGCAGTATACAGGCGGTGCAAACAAGACAGGGACTGTAGGTTTGTTGTTAAGTAGAATCTGTTTGCAATTTTGAACTGGTACATTTTTAACGTGTTTAGCTCCAGCCAATAAAATCTATTTTAAGCTTTTTGGAAAACATAGGGAAGGGTTATCACCCCTGTGGCATTTGTTTTGCTGTCTGTGCTCCTCTTCAGAAGATTTCACCTCACATTTTGTCCCAATGACAAATGTTTTTTGAAAATTTGGGTTTTTTTGTGAAACAAGGATTGGTGCTAAAGCATCAGTGGAAAGGAGAAACGTTTTTCCCATATTAACTCTTACAGGAGAGAATTTCCCTTCCTAGGGGTAGATTTCAT
This sequence comes from Aquarana catesbeiana, assembly GCF_042186555.1. Lineage (NCBI taxonomy): Eukaryota > Metazoa > Chordata > Amphibia > Anura > Ranidae > Aquarana > Aquarana catesbeiana. Next base: position 399,531,415 of record NC_133327.1, on the reverse strand, counting down.
CTCACTTCCTGTTGTCTCCTTCTGTTTGCAAGTAGGAGTCGTTTGTAAGTTGGATGTTTGAAAGTAGGGGCCTGCCCTATATACTCAGCAGAAAACTTAGGTGTTGTTTTGGCCACAACACTGTAAGCCCTCACAGGGCCCTGCTGTGAAATATTAGATCAAGAACTGTAATTACATGCCCCTGTTGAACAGGGGCAGAAAAATTTGGCCTTTGGTGGTGGTGGTGCTAGTGCCACAACACTGTAAGTCCTCACTCGCTCTTGGTGGGCGCAGAAACGGGCCCTGCTGTGAAATATTAGTTCAAGAATTGTAATTACATGCCCCTGTTGAACAGGGGCTGAAAAATTGGGCCATAGGCACTGGTGCTGGTGCCACAACACTGCAACCCCTCACAGATACTCTAGTTGGAATGCAGAAACGAACCCTGCTGCAAAGTATTGCATCAAAAATTGTAATTACACGCAAGGCCTCCCGAAGATGTTTCATCCTCTGCTCCCTCTGCGATGGCAAGATAAGGTCCGCAACCTTACCCTTGTAACGTGGATCAAGGAGGGTTGTCAGCCAGTATTGGTCCTTCTCCTTGATACCACGAATACGAGGATCCTTACGCAGGCTTTGCAGGATCAGGGAGGCCATGCAGCGTAGGTTTGCTGAGGCATTCGGTCCTGAGTCCTCTGGGTCACTAAGGACGACATGGTCCGCAGCCACCTCCTCCCAGCCACGTACAAGTCCATGTGTTTCTTGGGACTGATCCCTTAAAGACTGCTGCTGATGCTGAGTGCCAGGCTCCACCTCCATACTGACACAATCCTCCTCCTCCTCGTCCTCATCCTCTTCCTGTGTGATCGGCGGGCACGCAGGAACACTGTCTGGATAAAGGGGGCCTTGAGAGCTAAGGAAGTCCTCCTCTTCCTGCCTCTGTTCTGCCTCAAGTGCCCTGTCCCTTATTCCACGCAGCGTGTGCTGCAACAGGTGGACAAGGGGGACAGTGTCACTGATGCATGCACTGTCACTGCTCACCATCCTCATGGCCTCCTCAAATGGTGACAGGACAGAGCATGCATCCCTGATCATGGCCCACTGGCGTGGGGAAAAAAAAACAAGCTCCCCTGACCCTGTCCTGGTGCCATAGTCGCACAGGTACTCATTGATGGCCCTCTGCTGCGTGTGCAGCCGCTGCAGCATGGCCAACGTTGAGTTCCACCTGGTGGGCATGTTAAGGACGTGAGCCAAACAGGGCACATGGGTCATTTGTCCCTGTCGGAGGGCAGAGAGGAGGTTGGTGCCATTGTCACAAACCACCATTCCTGCCTTAAGTTGGCGTGGCATCAACCACCTCTGAACCTGCCCCTGCAGAGCTGACAGAACTTCTGCCCCAGTGTGGCTCCTGTCCCCCAAGCACACCAGCTCAAGCACCGCATGGCATCTTTTGGCCTGCATACTTGCGTAGCCCCTTGAACGGCTACGGAGCACCGCTGGTCCCGAAGACAAAGCACAAGAAGAGGCCATGGAGGAAGAAGAAGAAGAGGGGGTGGAGGAGAGAGGTGTGTCACAATCATTAGTAGTGGCATTTTGGAGGCGTGGTGGTGGAACAACCTCCAACACTACTGCACCTTGTCCTGCATCCTTCCCAGCTGCCAGCAGAGTCACCCAATGCGAGGTGAAACTTAGGTAAAGTCCATGTCCATGCCTGCTGGACCATGAGTCAGCGGTAATATGCACCTTATCGCTGACCGCCCTGTCCAGCGAGGCCAAGACATTGCCTTCCACATGCCGGTAGAGAGCCGGAATTGTCTTCCATGAGAAAAAGTGGCGTTTGGGTACCTGCCACTGAGGAACCGCACATTCCACAAACTCACGGAAGGGGGCAGAGTCTACCAACTGAAAAGGCAGCAGTTGAAGTGCTAGCAATTTTGCCAAGCTATCATTCAACCGCTGGGCATGTGGATGACTGGGAGCGAACTTCTTTCGCGGTGCAGCAGCTGGGGCAGGGAAATTTGCCTAGTACAATCTGACATCGGTGTACCGAAAGCAGATTGCCCACAAGTACTTGGCTGTGACACACCTAATTCTACACCTTCATTCCTCTCAGTGCAGGTCTCAGAAAGGACTGAAGGTATAGTGGGGTTGGAGATCTCAGCTGATGAGGAGCAAGGAGAGGTCCTCTTTGTTCTTTGGTGTGGGTCTTTTAGATACACTTGCCAACAAACTGCATGGCAGGTCAATATATGTCTGGTCAAGTATGTGGTGCCCAAGTGGGAGATGATTTGGCCACGCGAGATACGCTTGAGACATATGTTGCAAACAGCAGCGGTGCGATCTGATGCACTTGTCTCAAAAAAGGCCCACACCAAAGAACTTTTGGAATAACGCACAGAGACAGCAGCGCTCTGCACATGCGGAGCTTTGGGGTGTGATGCAGTCAGTGTGCTGCCCTGGAGGGCATCCTGCCTCGTTGGTGATGTGCCTCCTCCTCCTCCTCTCTCCTATCAGGCACCCACGTCAGTGACCTCATCATCCCCTCCCTCTTCATCACTGGACCAAACCTGGCAGTATGCTGCAGCAGGGGGAGCATGACCACCAGATTGCTGTCCTTCTTGGGCCCCCCTCTGTCCGTGCTCACGTTACTGCCTTCATCTAGCTCAGTATCATCATCAGAGCCTTCTAAACACTGGGCATCCACCTGGAGCATGTACCCAACACTGTGGTCAAACAGTTTGAGGGACTCCTCAGGAGAACATGATGGGGCTAGGGAAGGAGTCACTGATGCCATTGAGCTGAGGGAAGAGGCCGCGTTGGCAGCTGCTTTGCCAGACAAAGTACCCTGAGCATGGGTGAGAGAGGATGAGGAGGATGAGGACGGCTTGGTCATCCACTCGACCAAGTCTTCCGCATGTTGCGGCTCAACACGGCCAGCTGCCGAAAAAAAGGCCAAGAGTGTCCCATGGCCACGTGCTGATGAGGATGCACTGTTGCCTCTAGACGCAGAGCCTGCTTGCCCTCTTTTATTGGCTTGTGACTGTCTGCCTCTCCTTGTTGGCCTTCCAGACATACTAATGGCCTGTAGCTGCACTAAGCTGGGATATATATATATATATATATATATATATATATATATATATATATATATATACTGATACTGCAGCTAGCAAAATCAACTGCCTGCCTGTAGTATGAGAACACCACCAAACTTCTACAGGTACTGTAGCTTTAGCTGAACACTGTGCAGAGCTCGCAAATAACTAACTTGTAGGTTATTTAGCTGCCTGCGGTAGTGATAGGATCAGGAAAACACCACCAACCTTCTACAGGTAGCTTTAGGTGAACACTGTGCATAGCTCACAAAAAACTAACTTGTAGCTTATTTAGCTGCCTGCGGTAGTGATAGGATCAGGAAAACACCACCAACCTTCTACAGGTAGCTTTAGCTGAACACTGTGCAGAGCTCGCACTACATTAACTTGTAGTTTTAGCTGAACACTGTTCAGAGGACGCACTACACTAACTTGTAGCTTTAGCTGAACACTGTTCAGAGGACGCACTACACTAACTTGTAGCTTTAGTTGAACACTGTGCAGAGGTCGCACTACACTAACTTGTAGTTTTAGCTGAACACTGTGAGGAGTACGCACTACACTAACTTGTAGCTTTAGCTGAACACTGTGCAGAGGTCGCACTACACTAACTTGTAGTTTTAGCTGAACACTGTTCAGAGGACGCACTACACTAACTTGTAGCTTTAGCTGAACACTGTGCAGAGGTCGCACTACACTAACTTGTAGTTTTAGCTGAACACTGTGAGGAGGACGCACTACACCAACTTGTAGCTTTAGCTGAACACTGTGAGGAGGACGCACTACCCTAACTTGTAGCTTTAGCTGAACACTGTGCAGAGGTCACACTAAATTAACTTGTAGCTTTAGCTGAACACTGTGAGGAGGACGCACTACCCTAACTTGTAGCTTTAGCTGAACACTGTGCAGAGGTCACACTGAACTAACTTGTAGGTTTAGCTGAACACTGTGAGGAGGACGCACTACCCTAACTTGTAGCTTTAGCTGAACACTGTTAGGAGGACGCACTACACTAACTTGTAGTTTTAAATGAACACTGTTCAGAGGACGCACTACACTAACTTGTAGTTTTAGCTGAACACTGTGAGGAGGACGCACTACACTAACTTGTAGCTTTAGCTGAACACTGTGCAGAGGTCGCACTACACTAACTTGTAGTTTTAGCTGAACACTGTTAGGAGGATGCACTACACTAACTTGTAGTTTTAAATGAACACTGTTCAGAGGACGCACTACACTAACTTGTAGTTTTAGCTGAACACTGTGAGGAGGACGCACTACACTAACTTGTAGCTTTAGCTGAACACTGTGCAGAGGTCGCACTACACTAACTTGTAGTTTTAGCTGAACACTGTGAGGAGGACGCACTACACTAACTTGTAGCTTTAGCTGAACACTGTGCAGAGGTCGCACTACACTAACTTGTAGTTTTAGCTGAACACTGTGAGGAGGACGCACTACACTAACTGGTAGCTTTAGCTGAACACTGTGCAGAGGTCGCACTACATTAACTTGTACTTTTAGCTGAACACTGTGAGGAGGACGCACTACACTAACTTGTAGCTTTAGCTGAACACTGTGCAGAGGTCGCACTACACTAACTTGTAGTTTTAGCTGAACACTGTGCAGAGGTCGCACTACACTAACTTGTAGTTTTAGCTGAACACTGTGAGGAGGACGCACTACACTAACCTTTTAGCTTTACCTGAACACTGTGCAGAGGTCGCACTACACTAACTTGTAGTTTTAGCTGAACACTGTGAGGAGCACGCACTACACTAACTTGTAGCTTTAGCTGAACACTGTGCAGAGGTCGCACTACACTAACTTGTAGTTTTAGCTGAACACTGTGAGGAGGACGCACTACACTAACTTGTAGCTTTAGCTGAACACTGTGCAGAGGTCGCACTACACTAACTTGTAGTTTTAGCTGAACACTGTGAGGAGGACGCACTACACTAACTTGTAGCTTTAGCTGAACACTGTGCAGAGGTCGCACCACACTAACTTGTAGTTTTAGCTGAACACTGTGAGGAGGACGCAACACATTAACTTTTAGCTTTAGCTGAACACTGTGCAGAGGTCGCACTACACTAACTTGTAGTTTTAGCTGAACACTGTGAGGAGGACGCACTACACCAACTTGTAGCTTTAGCTGAACACTGTGAGGAGGACGCACTACCCTAACTTGTAGCTTTAGCTGAACACTGTGCAGAGGTCACACTAAACTAACTTGTAGCTTTAATTGAACACTGTGAGGAGGACGCACTACACTAACTCTAAATAGTCTAGCTGCCTGACTGTGGTACTAATAGGATCAAAAGAACACCAGCAATTTTCTTCAGGTAGCTGTAAATACTGTAACAAGACAAGCCTGCCTGTCAGTAGGAAGATAACAGGAACGGATCTAGCTAAACTGAATACAGTGTATATATATATATATATATATATATATATATATATATATATATATATACAACACCTGGGATGCATATATATACACAATACACTGTAAGTGCAGCTAACTCACTGACTGTCCTGCCTAATCTAGCTAACTCAAATGAAATGACACTGTCTCTTTGTCTATCTAAGCACGCTGGAACACACTACACAAGGCCGCCGTGTAGGCGGCCTTATATAGTGTGGGGCGTGTTCTAAACCCCCTGTGCCATAATTGGCCAAAGCCACCCTGGCTTTTGCCAATTACAGCTCTCTCTACTGACGGCGCTGTGATTGGCCGAGCATGTGGGTCATAGTGCATGCTTGGCCAATATTCAGCCAGCAATGCACTGCGATGCCGCAGGGAATTATGGGCCGTGACGCGCCACATGAATTTGGCGCGAACGGCCCATAATGTTCGCAATTCGGCGAACGATCGAACAGCCGATGTTCGAGTCGAACATAGGTTCGACTCGAACGCGAAGCTCATCCCTAGTCTAAAGTAACCCACAAAAAATGCTCTGCCCATTGTACTTCATTTATATACTTTAGGATTGATGCTGTGTCTTTTATATAGCCCGGCAGTCTTGTCACTAAAGGTTGCAAATACTGGTCTACCCATTCACCTAATCTCTCTAGGAGTGAACCGATGCCTGCTACTATTGGATGACCTTTTACAGGTCCCTCAGGTTTGTGTATCTTGGGGAGATGATGGAACACAGGGACAACTGGATGTTCAACTAAAAGGTGCTCTGTGACCTTTTTTGTCAGTACTCCCATTTCCACACCTGTGTCCAAGAGATGTTTGAGTTTACTCTTGAAAAATGGAGTGGGATCAGATCTAAGGGGGCGGTACGTTGAAGAATCATTAAGTTGCCGCAAGGCTTCAATTATGTAATCACTGTCATTAAGTACCACTATAGCGCCCCCTTTGTCTGCCTCTCGAATTACAATATCTTTGCGATTTTTAAGATCTGCAAGAGCCTGTATTTCAGACGTACTGATGTTGTTAAACAATCGAGATGCAGTACTGTCAATCGTTTCTTTCAAAGACAGGAGTTCCTTCTCTACAACCTGTTGAAAGATGTCTACTGCATTCCCTCTGGAATGTACAGGATAAAAAAAATGATCACCAGTATAGGTAGTATCTTTGGATATGCCGTACATGCCCTGAGAGTATTCAGACTGCAGGCTCTCTAGTATAGATTTAGCCTTGAGATTTTGAGAATCAAAATTGGCCAGAGAGTCTATGCCATCATGAACCTCAAGGGGGGCACGCACAGGTGTATCAGTGGTGGTGGAAAAGTGTTTTTTTAACAAAATATTGCGAACAAACTTGCTAACGTCTAATATGGTAGAAAAGTCATCAAAATGAAAAGTGGGGGCAAAAGAAAGTCCTTTAGAAAGCAGAGAAACCTCAGAGGGGGTAAGTGGACTGTCCGATAAATTAACAACATTAATGACATTAAGTTGTCTCATTATCTACCTGTCCTTGTATTACTTGTTCCGTGCTTTCCGTGGGTAACTTGTTCTGTTTGTCTTTGGAACCACTGGTCCCCCTCCTTGTTTTCCTTTTCTGTCTCTGGAATCCTGGGTCACAGAGTTTTTTGATGGGACGATGCTAGGATCTTCTTTGGAAAAAACAGATGATACGGAGGTGCGTGATGAAAGTGAAGAGCCAACAACAGCCACATCTGACAGTTCTAATGATGAATCAAAGTGATCCAGGGAGCTGAAGCTCACATGCCTGTGAGTGTTACGTTTGCGTCTCCCTCTGTTTTTCAAAATGGAGTGCGGCCTCTCAGCTTTCTTGTATGTGTAGACTTCCCCCTGCTCATAGTCTTGTAAATCACGGAGAAATTTATGTCTCTTGGTGTCCATGATTTCAGCTTCCAATTTATCTGTATGAGCCGTAAGGTTTAATAATAAAGTAGCATAAGAGCTCAATTGTTGTATTGGAAGAAGGGATTAATTCAAGGACTGAATTTCAGTGGAGATGGTTCTGAGCAGTGCCTCCTCATGCGAGACAATTATACCGTTTCCACTGAGTGGATCGGTTCGGTACGGTACGCTATTTTGGGTGTTTCCATTATGAAAGCGGCCCATACAACCGAACCGTACCGCTCCATTCAGGGTCCTGCTTCAGATGTGGGGCCATGGAAAATGGAACGGTTCGGTTAGGGCGGAGCTACGATACATTCCACTGATTGGCTGACAGAAAACCCTCTGCTGTGCTATGCTGAGGCATTTTTTCTAAACCCTGTATGGCCCCTTGTGGTCCCACTTGCAGTGGAAACGCTCACCAGAATAGACCGGACCATTCTAGGCCATTCAAACAGTACCGACCCGAACCAATCCGCTCAGTGGAAATGAGGCATTAGACTCATTAGCTCAAGTGAGCATTTGGAAAGTATCGTGTTCCACTCTGTGAGAAAAGATTCTGACTAGAGTGTGGAGGGGATTTTTTTGATTCTCAACCCTCTGGGAATCATTGATTCATTGATGTATTGATCCCACCAGATCCTGATTTCCTTGCTGGATAGTGTCTTTAGTTTGTCAAAGGTAGCAGCACACATAGTATCTGGGGACAAAGCCATAATGTCTTTAGAATATACCTGTGAAATCTTAGACAGTCTGTCAGGTCTTTCATACACACTGTGTTGGCTCAACAAAGTATCCATATCGGTGTGTTTCAATGTCACTCTGATGGTTGTATTCCAAAAATAAAGAGGAGGGATGAATGGATCTCAGTAGCTTATAGCAATGGTGGTGTAGAAGTCTCTGGGGCAGCTGTAGAAGCCTCAATCCATACACCACTCAATCCATACACCAGGTCCACTCACAGGTCCACTCACAGGTGCCAAGGCTCAATGTGTCCCAACACACTCCAATGCAACAGTAAAAAGGAGAGCTGGCAAAACTGTAATCCTTGAAGTGTCGTTTATTGGTACATCAGAGTGACAATAAAACAATAAAGCTGATGCGTTCCGGCAATAGCCTTAGTCGTAGCTAGTTTGCATGTCGTAGCTAGTTTTGCAGATATGGCAAAATATATATATATACTCACATACACACAGGCAAACTCCATCTCTACAAAATTGGCCTATCAGGTTAGTGTCACAGAATTAACATATTTGATTGATACCATGAATCATTTAAGTGGTTAGTGACTACACCTGTTTTTTGCCAGCATGAGAAGAGGGAGAGGAAAGAAAGGCAATATAAAAATTTATTTTGTTGAGCCAAAAAGAAGCGTGTAGAAAAAATGCTACATGAGATATTAGGACCTCATTACACCAAGGGAGAAATATATTCCTTAAAAGAAGGGAAAATGTTCAAAATGTTCAATTAAAATACTTTGTGGCAGCAACAAAATCTAAAGTCAAGATTAATGGCAGGATCAAAAGAAAAAAAAAAAAAAAGGAGGGGGGATTTAATTTATGGCGGGATCAAAAAAGAAGGATGCAATTTATGGCAGGATCAAAAAAGAGGGGTATTAAATTTATGGCAGGATCACAAAAAAGGGGATGGAATCTATGGCAGGGTCAAAAAAAATACAATTAATGAAAAAAGAGGGATGGAATTTTTGGCAGGATTAAGGAAGTGAGGCCGCACATGTGCCCCATGACAATCTTTTTTTTTCATGAGTTTGCGGTTGAATATTTCTTCACTCATCTTTGCCAGATTTTAATTAAGGTAAAAATAACCCAGCAAAATCATCAGTTTTGCAAATACCTTTGTGAATTTTAAAGACTAATGCCGCGTACACACGGTCGGACTTTACAGCAGACTTTGCCCGGCGGACTTTTCGATAGACTTTACGATGGACTTTCTGAATGAACGGACTAGCCTACACACAATCCACCAAAGTCCGTCGAATTCGTACGTGATGACGTATTACTGGACTAAAACAAGGAAGTTCATAGCCAGTAGCCAATAGCTGCCCTAGCGTGGCTTTTTGTCCGTCGAACTAGCATACAGACGAGCAGACTTTTCGACCGGACTCGAGTCCGTCGGATAGATTTGAAACATGTTTCAAATCTAAGTCCGTCCAACTTTTGAGAAAACAAAGTCCTCTGGAGCCCACACACGATCGAATTGTCCGACGAAATCCCGTCCGCCAGGCAAAGTCTGCCGTAAATTAATGTGAAAAAAAGTCCATGGAACATCCGTTGAAGTATATATATAGCACCAAAAACGTGAAAAAGCAATCTGAATATCGTGTTGATAGGAGATCCACCACCATATGTATAAGGGGGAGGCTTACCAGAGCAACTGGACACAGATGGGTCTACACCCACTGTGTCGAGTAAGCTTATATGGATGAGGATCCCAGGAGATGTCACGGGAGTAACCAGGATACTTGTGGATGATATATATGGCAGAGGTAAATCCCATCAAATGTTCAAACCATATGAGGAAGAGATAGGAAGACACATAGCATAATACTCTATAGAAAAGCTTTACAGCCCATTTATTAAAAGTAAACACTCACATTTGAGAAGATAAAACAGCGCTGAGTATAGATAAGTGGTTACACTCACTTTTAAACTGAAACATAAAAGCCTTTAAAATAATCCACAGCAAGCACAGCAAGCAACAGGATCAATGATCCAATGGTGCACCTCGGTCACAGCGGACCTGAAGTGTAAACTGATGTATCTCTCACCCAACATTCTAAGGCCCAGCCATCCGATCGGTGTAGTCCTCCTCAGACAGCAGTTTCTAATGTCAGTGCGATGGAATGTCGTGTAACCACGCCCAAGACATGTTTTGTCGAAAAGACTTCTTCAAATGGGATCCCATTTGAAGAAGTCTTTTCGACTAAACATGTCTTGGGCAGTGAGTGTAACCATTGAAGTGTGTTTGAAGTGATTTTAAAAAATCTGTCAAAATGGTATCACGCTATGTGGAGCACTTTATTCATTTTTTCACATATGGAGCTGGCTTGATTGGATTCACGGTTCATCACATGTAACCCAGGTGTGGTTCAATTGCTGTTTTGCCAAACACGAGAGTGGGAGTGGGAGGCTATACAATCTGGTGAGTGCGCTCTTCAGAGGGAGTGGTGTCACTATCACGGTGGTGTGGTGGAAGAGTAGAAGATTTTTCACACAAGAAGATTGAAAAACAACTGTTGAGCTTGATCATTCATTTCTTGTAATTTATTATTTATAGTGACATTTTTCTCATGATAAAAATAATTTTTTTTTCATGACACTATTATTATTTTTATGTATAAGTAGAGATTTTACATTTTACAGATTTTACAAAATTTCACCCTTCCAATCTTCTGACAGCCAAGTTAATGTGCTTATTTTCTGTTATGAATTATTAAATTATTTTTAGGTTGTTTATTATCCATATATAACTATCTGCAGTTTGGTACATTTGTCTAAGTTTAGAGAGAAATTGTTAGAGCTATAGAGCTGTAATTGGAATAAGTCTATTTCAATTGAAAATCTTGATACAGTTTAAAAGTAAAGGTAAAATCAAATAGTTTTTTTTTTTGTTTTTAAACAACAAAAATATTATACTTACCTGCTCTGTGCAATGGTTTAACACAGAACAGCCACCATCTTCCTTTTCTAGGGTCCCCTGCTGGTGCTCCTGGCTCCTCCTCTTCTTGGTGTGCCACCATAGAAGTTTCCCCCTGTGATATGACATTTGCAGATAGTTGGCAAGTGTTGTTGAATAAATACAATGTAACAATACATTGTTTGATTGTATTTACTATTGCATTCATATGTAGATCAAATATGTGATCTTTGATATGCATATGACATCAGTTAAAGAAAAGTTTGTTTTAATAAAATGTTTTCCTATTTATTAACCCTTAGTAAACCCTAATCACCCTAACTATCTCCTTCCTGCTCTCATTTACTTTTTATATTATTAATATTTTTTTTTCATTAATTGTATTTGTTATTAATTTCAGTGTTGCAAAACTTTGCCATGATTTGTAGCAGGAAAATAATTTTTGTGTCATTTTAAATGGGAAAAAAATTATAGAACAAAATGTATCCTTTTTTTAGTACAATCATTTTGTATTAATTTCAACAAGGACATGATAGGGGTAGAAATTAATACAAGCATCTCCAAAGTTTACAAAATGAGACACAAATAATAACAAATATACCAGTGAGAAATAGTGAGTTAAATAATGGCATAGTGAATTATTAGAGAGCAGTAATTTGCCATAACATATCTATGCAGTAAGCCATACAGTAAGTGTCACGTTTTCTTTTGAAAACAAACAAGAGATGAGCATCAGGTAAGAATTAATGAATTGCAACTCGGATTGACCCAGTGAAGAACAAAGAAGGGTAAATAATTGAGTAAGAAACTGGGTAGGGAACAAGAATGAAAGGCAGAGAGGGGAAAGGAAATGTGATGGAGTAGAAGTGTAGGAAAAAATTTTGGATTTTGCCTCTCAACTGTAAAAAGTAGGATGGAGGGAAAAAGCAATGTCACTATAAATAGAATTTGTGTGATCAGGGAGTCTCTATGAAAAGAGGAGGTAAGGTAGCACTCGATCCATAGCTCAAATTTTTTTTGGAACTTCTGTACTATGTAATTTTATCTGGGTGTGAGTTTCTCAAAAAACATAACTCTCAAGACTCAATGCAAGACCTCTGCAAAAGGTAAAGAAAGGAGACTTCCATGCACATCCTCTAACCCATTTGGCTTCAGTCATAATTTAGGTCACCAACCTGAACTGTTGAGCAGTGCATGCCTCAGGTTTTTTATTTAGGAGGGCTTCATAGGGATTGCTATGAAAGAACTGACCTGTCACTGTGTAAAAAATTTGATGTACTCTAATAAAGAACTGCATGACCTTAGGACACTCCCACCAGATTTGATCAAAGGAGCTCTCCACTTGACAGCCGTGAAAAAAAAAAATGAATATATTGGGACTGTGCAAGATATCCTAAAGTAGATCAGATATCATTGGAGGGGAAGCATATACAGTAATTAACCCCCACAGCCAACACATGCACCAAGCTCTTGGTCATGCTAGCCCAGATCTGATCCTGAAATCTCTGGCATAATAGATTCACGAAAACTCTTTCCCCCTTTGAACCAGCAGGGAGGGGAATTTCTGGAGTTTGGCCAATAACAGGGTATATACCAAGTAAAGCAATCCAGGGTCTTGGAAACCCTCAGACAAAGGCTTTTTGAAAATTGTCAAGGAAGACAAGTCCTGTAAAAGAGCCTGCCAGCATTTGGAGGAAGTGTTTAATCTGAAGATACTGAAAAATAGCTCCCAGTTTGAGTTTATACTTGTCCCTGAGAGTTTGAAAGGGCACTATGCCTGTATCAGTGAAAAAATGTTTCACCAAATACAAAAAAAGATGATGCTAACAATAAAGCAGAGCTGAATTATGCCTCTCAGTTAAAACAATGTTGTATCCAGTATGAACATCAAGCAAATATGTGGAAATGCTAAAATACTGTATGTGAAAATTCCAGTCAAAAGTGTGTCTAGTGATGGGACGTATAACCACCCTATGCTGCAGTGAACTAACCAATGCAAATTATTATCGATATAGAACTAATTAAATATGTATACCGGTAAAAGAAAAGGACAGACGAAGAGACTGAAAATTGCCTGGGATAAGGAATCGATGACAAAGGGAAACTGTGCATTATAACGAAGGTGACAGACCCAAATCCACTATAGCAAATAAAGGGCATCACCGAAGAGTATAAAGTGTTAATAAAAATGTTTTTAAATTGAGGGCCAAACTCCTAACAATGGAGAACATATCACAAATAACTCCAGCTAAGGGAGTCAAACACCTTTTAAATATTTAGCAAAAAAAAGCATAAGAAAACATTTCTTTGATGTGTCATAGAGAATGAAAGAAATCCTGCAGACATTTTTACCTCCCTGGCGACCCAGTATGAAACCCACCTGATCTTTAAAGATTAAACTAAGTATTTTATAGTTTCTCCTTCTATCGAGTATTTTGGCTAAACAATTTTACATCAGTGTTAATCGGGGGGATAGGGCAAAAGTTGCAACAGATATATGAAGAACAAAACCAGACAACATACAAGCTGGGACATCCACACACAATTAGGCCATATGCTCTAAGGCAGACATTGTAAATCTCTGACATTCACAGACATGACTAGGCATGATGGGAGTTGTAGTTCCTTAACAACTGGAGGGCCATAGTTTGGACACCACTGCTCTAAGGTATTCAATATAGTGTGTGAGTGGGGGGGATTCCATTATAGTAAACAAACATATCCACTGTAAACGTAAGTAATGCTTGTCTATAGATCAGAAGCCCAGTTGAAGATCCTTGGAATCACCATGCACAGAATTTATCACGGACAAACCAGCTACATTAGGAGTAAATATAACATTCTCAGCATACATTATTTATAAAGGGGTACCAGACCTGGGCAACTGGAACACATGGACCATGGGTCTATAACAAAGTAAAACAGAACATTATGAAGGGAGATGGCTGTTCTATAACCACCAGGGAAGGGGATTAGGGGGGTAAATGCAAGAAAACTGGCAATGTCCAATACAAAAAGCAAGAGCAAAACTATACTCATCTGAATCTATAGGCTCCACCACCAGTAAATCTGACTGCCAACTGGGAAGCATATAAATCCCCGTATTGAGGGATCTGAGGAGAGCGTGACTCAGAAAGCATTGGAAGTCTGACACTTCCCAGTGGTGAAGCAGCAGTGGAGCTCAACAACATGATTGCTTTAAGGCAGCATTTAGCTTACTCAACAGTAGGGATGAGCCGAACACCCCCCTGTTCGGTTCGCACCAGAACATGCGAACAGGAAAAAAGTTTGTTCGAACACACGAACACCGTTAAAGTCTATGGGACACGAACATGAATAATCAAAAGTGCTAATTTTAAAGGCTTATATGCAAGTTATTGTCATAAAAAGTGTTTGGGGACCTGGGTCCTGCCCCAGGGGACATGGATCAATGCAAAAAAAAGTTTTAAAAACGGCCGTTTTTTCAGGAGCAGTGATTTTAATAATGCTTAAAGTCAAACAATAAAAGTGTAATATCCCTTTAAATTTCGTAGCTGGGGGGTGTCTATAGTATGCCTGTAAAGGGGAGCATGTTTCCCATGTTGAGAACAGTCTGACAGCAAATGGATATTAAGGATATTAAGGGGAACCCTGGCCAAAATTTTTTAAAAAAATGACGTGGGGCTCCCCCTAAATTCCATACCAGACCCTTCAGGTCTGGTATGGATTTTAAGGGGAACCCCGCGCGAAAATAAAAAAAAAAAAACGGCGTGGGGTCCCCCCAAAAATCCATACCAGACCCTTATACGAGCACGCAACCTGGCAGGCCGCAGGAAAAGATAGGGGGACAAGAGAGCGACCCCCCTCCTGAACCATACCAGGCCACATGCCCTCAACATTGGGAGGGTGCTTTGGGGTAGCCCCCCAAAACACCTTGTCCCCATGTTGATGAGGACAAGGGCCTCATCCCCACAACCCTGGCTGGTGGTTGTGGGGGTCTGCGGGCGGGGGGCTTATCGGAATCTGGAAGCCCCCTTTAACAAGGGGACCCCCAGATCCCGGCCCCCCCCTGTGTGAAATGGTAAAGGGGGTACAAAAGTACCCCTACCATTTCACTAAAAAACTGTCAAAAATGTTAAAAATGACAAGAGACGGTTTTTGACAATTCCTTTATTTAAATGCTTGACCCCGCCCCCTCTGACGCACGGGACATGACGGGACTTCCCTGTGGCATTTCCTGTGAAGTCACAGGGAAGTCCCGTCAAGTCACCATCCCCGCCCCCGTTATTTAAGAATCGTCAGAAGAGGAGACGCATCACACAGCAGGAGCCTCCCTCCATGCCAGCATGGATGCGGAGCAGCCCGGAGAAGAAGATGAAGAAGAGAAGAAGAGAAGAAGAGAAGAAGAGAAGAAGAGAAGAAGATGAAGAAGAGAAGAAGATGAAGAGAAGAGCGGGAGCCTCCCCCCATGCCATGGGTGCAGAGAAGCCCGAGGAGAAGAAGATAGAAGACGCCGCGGAGGAGATGCCGGACGAGAACACCGGAGGAAGAACCATAAGAGCCAGAAGAACCAGAAGAAGAAGAAGATGAAGGAAGATAGAAGAAAGAAAAAGCATTTAAATAAAGGAATTGTTAAAAACTGTCTCTTGTCATTTTTAACATTTTTGACAGTTTTTTAGTGAAATGGTAGGGGTACCCCCTTACCATTTCACACGGGGGGGGCTGCGATCTGGGGGTCCCCTTGTTAAAGGGGGTTCCAGATTCCGATAAGCCCCCCGCCCGCAGACCCCCACAACCACCGACCAGGGTTGTGGGGATGAGGCCCTTGTCCTCATCAACATGGGGACAAGGTGTTTTGGGGGGCTACCCCAAAGCACCCTCCCAATGTTGAGGGCATGTGGCCTGGTACGGTTCAGGAGGGGGGGTGCTCTCTCGTCCCCCCCTCTTTTCCTGCGGCCTGCCAGGTTGCGTGCTCGGATAAGGGTCTGGTATGGATCTTTGGGGGGACCCCACGCCGTTTTTTTTTTAAATTTTAGCGTGGGGTTCCCCTTAAAATCCATACCAGACCTGAAGGGTCTGGTATGGAATTTAGGGGGACCCCCACGTCATTTTTTTTTTTAATTTTGGCTGGGGTTCCCCTTAATATCCATACCAGACCTGAAGGGCCTGATATGGAATTTAAGGGGACCCCCACGTCATTATTTTTTTTTAATTTTGGTTCGGGGTTCCCCTGTGGGGAATTCCCATGCCATTTTTATCAATGAACTTTTATGTGTATTGTCGGACCGGCAATGCAATAGCCGCGAGTAGTTTTAAATGACTTTTTTCCTTTGAAATGTCATTTTGCTGTCAGACTGTTCTAAACATGGGAAACATGCGCCCCTTTACAGGCATACTATAGACACCCCCCAGTTACGAAATTTAAAGGGATATTACACTTTTATTGTTTGACTTTAAGCATTATTAAAATCACTGCTCCTGAAAAAACGGCCGTTTTTAAAACTTTTTTTTGCATTGATCCATGTCCCCTGGGGCAGGACCCAGGTCCACAAACACTTTTTATGACAATAACTTGCATATAAGCCTTTAAAATTAGCACTTTTGATTATTCATGTTCGTGTCCCATAGACTTTAACGGTGTTCGCGTGTTCGAATGAACTTTTTTCCTGTTCGCATGTTCTGGTGCGAACCGAACAGGGGGGTGTTCGGCTCATCCCTACTACTCAACAGTAGTAAGTATGTAAGATTTGCCTGCATGGAGGAATTGGAGCTTGAAGGGAAATCCCTAGTGGTAGCGCATGCAATTAGACTGTAAGACATGTAGTATAGGCTTGAATTCCCTTCATTTGGCAATAGTTGTAGGAGATAGGTCAGTAAAGAGCTGGTAGTTATAACCTTGAAACACCAGGGACATGGGACTTTCTTTTTTCACAAAGTCAGCAGGGAAACTGAATTTTCCAACAACTTAAAACACATTTTTTCTTTTGTAAATGTAAAAAAAAAATCACTGCTCTTGGCCAAAGACAATCAGAAAAACATTTTCCCCTGGGCAGTGCAATCCCTCATGCCTTTTGTTTTCACAACCCTTTGCCTATTAGCATAGAAAATGGGCATTTTTGAGTTGACATATTTGGCTTCTATTAGGCTCAGTTCACACCTAATGCCGATGCAGCTTACAGCAGGGGTCCTGTGCGTCCTGGTTCACCATTTCATGTCCGATTTCAGCCTGAATTTTGGGCTGAATTTGGACCTGAAACGGACCAAAAGACGCAAAGGGCTCCTGTGCAAATTTGCACCAGAGCCACATCGGAGATATATGAACCAGCTCCATATAGAGCTGGTCACAATCTCCTGCTATTGCAAATTGGATGCGGGTATCCAGCATCCAATTCGCAATAGTGTGAACCCAGCCTTAATTTTGGTCGAGTTTTGCATTCAAACTTCTTTATTCGATAAACCTTGCTTGAACCAAACCCAGGGCAGTTCAGCTCATCCCTGCTTACAATCTCAGAATTCAGTGTGCACACTGATGTTTGTTTGTTATGGTATTCTCTTTGTGTTCTTATTGTATCCTTTTTGACTATTACTGATCACACTGTTAAGCTGTTGCTCGTAATTCTCAAAAAAATTACTTCATCAGTATCTTTATCAGACATACTGTATGTATCAATACAGGATATACTGAAGTTTGTGCATACAGGTGGGAAAAGGTCTAAAATTTAGATAGTTGTTTGATAGTAACGTGGCCATGTTTTCTATAGTGGGTTCTATAGTTTTTTCTTTTTTCCTCAGGTCTCAATAATGTATGGGAACAACCCTTCAAATTTTTGAATTTAGATGCACATGGTCAGGTCCACAAGCACATGGTTTGATAAGTGTGGTGTGGAGGATTCAAGTGGTCTGCCCAAAGCTCTAACCTAAACCCTATTTAACACTTTATGATGGATGCATTTTGATACAGTTTTGCAAGCCATTTCTTCTCATTCAACATGAGTACCTAACCTCACAAATTCACTTTTGGCTGAATGGGAACAAATGTTTACAGACAGGCTACAAAATCTTATTAAAAGCCTTTCCAAAAGAGTGGAGGTTGTTATAGCTACAAGAAAGAGGCAAATCCTTATGAATGTCTATAGTTTTGGAATGAGATGCCCACCAAACTCACATAGATGTGATGCTCAGCTGTCCACTAATGTTTGGCCATTTAGTTTATATTCATTTTTTTTTTGCTAAGTGTGGACCGCTTTGTTCAATGTGTCATTTTAAAAATCAACTACTGAAGAATGTTTCTGGCTTTGTTAGGTGATATGATATTAAATAAAACGTAGCAGCTGTTACATACATCAACATAAAAATGTTTGTGAACCTACAGCCAAATCATTTATTTTCCTTTAGTTGTTGTGTAGCACCTTGCTCATACACGCATGAGTTGTAAGTCCAAATCCATTGGACAGTGTAGTTATTATATAGTAACATTTTTGAAACTATATCGTCTCCCTGTTAAACACTAGCTGTCTAACAGAGGCAATAATGTTACTTTTTTGGCTTTACACTGCTTCCATTTCTGGCATTAAAACTTCATACAAATGGAATTAACCTAGTGCCTGACTAGGATTTTCACTTTAAGCATGGATAACTTGGTAGTTGTTCTTGGAATTTGATTGCAAAATACTAGCTTTATAATCACCTCTGGCATCTGCATGTATTTTTTCACAAGCCGTTTAATGCTGTGCTCTGTAAAATCTGTCTAAATAACCTTTACAGACGGAGTTCTGGTCAGATGATGCTCAAGCCTCTATGTATATTTGAGGGTTTGAAGGAATGAGGTGTGTTAAGGCTCTGTGATTATAGGGCATGACAGTAAGTACGTTTTAGGGAGTTTATAGTGCCATATACGGTGCCTTGAAAAAGTATTCAAACGTTTTGTCATGTTACAACCAAAAACATAAATGTATTTTGTTGTGATTTTATGTGATAGACCAACACAAAGTGGCACATAATTGTGAAGTGGATGGAAAATGATAAATGGTTTTCTAAATGTTTTACAAATAAATATATGAAAAGTGTGGCATGCATTGTATTCAGCCCACCGGAGTAAATACTTTGTAGAACCACCTTTCGCTGCAAGTCTCTTTGGGGATGTCTCTACCAGCTTTGCACATCTAGAGAGTAAAATATTTGCCCATTCTTCTTTGCAAAATAGCTCAAGCTCTGTCAGACTGGATGGGGAGCATCTGAGAACAGCAATTTTCAAGTCTTGCTACAGATTCTCAATTGAATTTAGGTCTGGGCTTTGACTGGGCTATTCTAACACATGAATATGCTTTGATCTAAACCATTCCATTGTAGCTCTGGCTGTATGTTTAGGGTCACTGTCCTGCTGGAAGGTGAACCTACGCCACAGTTCCAAGTCTTTTGCAGACTCTTATGCCCCATACACACGGTCGGACTTTGTTCGGACATTCCAACAACAAAATCCTAGGATTTTTTCCGACGGATGTTGGCTCAAACTTGTCTTGCATACACACGGTCACACAAAGTTGTCGGAAAATCCGATCGTTCTGAACGCGGTGACATAAAACACGTACGTCGGGACTATAAACGGGGCAGTGGCCAATAGCTTTCATCTCTTTATTTATTCTGAGCATGCGTGGCACTTTGTCCGTCGGATTTGTGTACACACGATCGGAATTTCCGACAACGGATTTTGTTGTCGGAAAATTTTATATCCTGCTCTCAAACTTTGTGTGTCAGAAAATACGATGGAAAATGTGTGATGGAGCCTACACACGGTCGGAATTTCCGACAACAAGGTCCTATCACACATTTTTCGTCGGAAAATCCGACCGTGTGTACGTGGCATAACAGGTTTTTTTTTCAAGATTGCCCTGTATTTGGCTCTATCCATTTTCCAATAAACTCTGACCAGCTTCCCTGTCCCTGCTAAAGAAAAGCATCTCCACAACATGATGCTACCACCACCATGTTTCACGATGTGGATGGTTTTTTCAGGGTGATGCGCAGTGTTAGTTTTCCACGTTTTGCTTTTAGGCCAAAAAGTTACATTTTGGTCTTATCTGACCAGAGCACCTTCTTCCACATGTTTGCTGTGTCCCCCACATGCTTCTCGTAAACTGCAAAAAGGGTTTCTTATGACTTTCTTTCAACAATGGCTTTCTTCTTGCCACTCTTCCATGAAGGCCAGATTTGTGGAATGGATGTCTAATAGTTGTCCTGTGGACAGATTCTCCCACCTGAGATGTGGATCTCTGCAGCTCCTCCAGAGTTACTATGGGCCCTTTTGGCTGCTTCTCTGATAAATGCTGTCCTTGCCCGGTATGTCAGTTTGGGTGGACGGCCATGTCTTGGTAGGTTTGCAGTTGTGCCATACTCTTTCCATTTTCGGTTGATGGATGAAACAGTGCTCCTTAATGGCCATAATTTCCATGCTTCCCAAATCTAAATCTGATACAACCTCTTGGACAAATTACCATCCTATTTCACTTCTTAATATTGACATTAAACTTTTAGCTAAAATACTTGTGACCTGCTTGAATCAAGTAATAGGCAAACTTGTTCATCGAGATCAAGTTGGGTTTATCCCCTTGCGCCAAGAAAGTGATATTATTGGTAGAGCTTCTTTAGTCGCCCATGTCGCTAAATCCAGATGTCTGCCTGCGTGTTTTTTATCGCTCGATATAAGAAAAGCATTTGACACTGTCTCATGGCCATACTTACAATTTATTCTTCAAAAGTGGGGGTTTGGACTGCATTTTTTGAAGTGGATTTCATCCTTATAGGACAAGCTGAATGCATTTATCAAATATGCTGGTTTTAAATCAGACCCTTCACCTATTGGAAGAGGCACTCATCAAGGATGTCCTCTCTCCCCCCTCCTATTTGCACTCCTCATTGAACCCTTGTCCCATTTAATTTGATCTGATCCAAACATAAAAGGTGAATTAGCTTGATGTCATCATAAAGTATATCTTTTTGCAGATGACATCTTATTCTTCATGTCATCTCCTCATATCACAGCATCTAAACTCCTCTTTGTCCTAAACTGTTTTGCACACATTTTGGGCTTGACAGTTAACTATCAAAAATCGATTGCACTCAACAATTCCTTGCCTCCTTCAGACCTTCAGCTTGCTAAAGATTCATTTTCCTTCTTTTGGACACCTCATAGACTTCCATCCCTAGGAATACAACTCACTCCTAAAATAACTGACTTAGCTAACGTCCCTCCATTACTAAAACAGGTTACTGAATTATTATCACAATGGTCTTCTGTCCCTCTATCCTGAATAGGCAAAATTATTGTAATTAAGATGGCTATATTTCCCAAGTTTTTATATCTTTTTAGAGTCTTGCCCATCCCAGAATTATCTCCTTTATCTGGGGTACAACGAAACCTCGAACCGCTAAATCCACTCTCTGTCTCCCACAATGCTGCGGAGGTTTAGGTCTCCCAAATATTTTTGCTTACTATCATTCTGCACACCTTGCACATTTACCAAAATACCATGCAACCAAAGAAATTACTTTATGGGTAACAATTGAGTCTATTGACTGTGACCCTGTTTCAGTATCTAACATGTTATGGTTAAGACCAACTGATCGTACTTTTATTCTCAATTCTATCACAAAACATTCTTTATCCATCTGGGACAGATTCAAAACTTCTCTTGGCCTTCAATCTCATTTACCGCTCCTTTCTTTTGTTAAAAATCCTGCTTTTTACCCTGCCTTGATCGCTGCTAATTCTTTAAAAGCATGTAATACAGCTAATTTATCCCGTCTATATAATTTGGTATCTGCCTCCTCCATACAGTCTTTTCCTACTTTGTGTGATACATTTTAACTTCCTCAATTGAAACTTCCGATATTTGCAAATCAAACAATGTGTCCAACCTTATCTCAATTCCAACTCCCAAGTATCCCAGATGTCGCGCTTTGAATGCATATGTATTTCTGACCCTCATGCTAGAGGACTTGTTTAGTTTCTCTATCAGCAAATTATAGCTAGTACTAACACTAGTTCCCCCTCATATGTCTCCAAATAGGAACTAGACCTCAATAGCTCATTTAATGCTACTGAATTTTCTAGCATATGGTCCGCCACTAAGTCTACTTCTTCTAATGTTGTTGCTGTGGAAACTAACTTTAAGGTGATAGCCCGTTGGTATTTGGTCTCCACTAGAATATCAACATTTTCTTAAGATTACCCTGAAGCTTGTTTTTGTGGCTCTTCAGAGTCTGGCACTCAATTTCATATTTGGTGGGATTGCCCAATTTCCCAAAAATTATGGAACACAGTTTTTGACTAATGCCCCGTGCACACGATAGGATTTTTCGACGGAAAATGTTCTATGGGAGCTTGTTGTCAGAAATTCCGGCCGCGTGTAGGCTTTATCAGACATTTTCCATCGGACACACAAAATTTGAGATCTGGATCTCAAATTTTCCGACAACAAAATCTGTTGTCATAAATTCCGATCGTGTGTACACAATTCTGATGCACAAAGTTCCATGCATGCTCGGAATCAAGCAGAAGAGCCGCACTGGCTATTGAACTTAATTTTTCTCGTCTCGTCGTATGTGTTGTACGTCACCGCGTTCTTGACGTTTGGAATTTCCGACAAGATTTGTGTGACCGTGTGTATGCCAGACAAGTTTGAGTCAACATCCGTTGGAAAAAAAACATGGATTTTGTTTTGGAAAATCCTATCGTGTGTACAGGGCATTAGCCTCCAAAATCTTTGATACACCTGTGCAGCCCAATCCTGCTACAGCCCTATTAAACCTGAAACCTGAAACCTGAAACCTGATGGGATCACACAGAATCAATTTTGCCTTCTTTTAAAGTTCCTAACAGCCTCAAAACAAACCATTGCTAAGACATGGAAAACTCAATATTTAATTCTAGCTGAAACCATACACAGAACTAATAAAGCTCTTATTCATGCTAAAATGGAAGCAATCGAAAGAGATCGAACTGGTCAATTGAGAAACTCTGGCATCCTTGGGTTAAGCAATGTTTACCTCTAGACTTTGATGACACACTATTATTGCCTTTGAATTTTAATCTGTTTGCCTTGACTATACTTTCTATTCATTTGAGATCGCATTACCACTTGTAAAACCCCTCCCCTCACTCCCTTCCCTCCTTTTTTCTACCCTCTTCTCTCTATCTACTCCAATTTTTTGTTTTCTACCTTTGTTTTAATATTGTGTGGTACTTATAAACACATTATCTCTTCTATTTTTAATATATACCTATTAGATTGATCTCATTACTGCTCTTGCAAAATGAACAAATAGTCACTAGCTTACTTTTCTCCTTCTGATTGGAATTTTCTAATGCTTTCAATGTAATACTCTATTGGTTTATTTGTTTCTCTACTCATTACATTTTTACATTGTTATGTACTCATCCTGTTCATAAATCAATCTATTTAGCTTTATTGCTATTTGAATATTGTACCACCATCCTTGTATGTACTCAATTTGTCAATCTTTGTTATATTTAAAAAATAAACGAATTTGACGAGGAACAGTGCTCCCTGTTCTAAACTTCTCCACAACTTTATTAGTGGACCTGTCTGGCGTGTTCCCTGGCATTGATGCTGTTTGTTCACTAAGGTTCTCTAATAAACCTCTGAGGGCTTCACAGTACAGCTGTATTTATACTGAGATTAAACTACACACAGGTGGACTCTATTTACTAATTAGGTGACTTCTGAAGGCAATTGGTTCCACTAGATTTTAGGTAGAGGTATCAGAGTAAAGGGGGCTGAATACAAATGCACGCCACACTTTTCAGATATTTATTTGTAAAAAAAAATTGAAAACCATTTATCATTTTTCTTCCACTTCACAATTATGTGCCACTTTGTGTTGGTCTATCACATAAAATCCCAATGCATTTACAAAGAATACATATAACAATATTTTCTTAACCCAGGGTTTAACCATACCCCATAAAGTTATACAAACATACTTCCAAATAAAACAAAAAATAAACCTAATCTCTGAAAGGGAAAAACTGGCCCCGTTGGGGCAACATTCCCCACCCCCCACCCCACCCAACCCCCTTGAACTGAGGGAGGTATTCATCCCAAACATTTCCAGCTCGCCGGCTGCAAGAGGGGGTCCGTAGAAGAGGCGAACTCAACCCCCGGGGCACTTCCTGGGGGGTCAAGCAATAGTCTGAGCAGCTCGTAGGCGTGAGATATCTGTTCGCTCAATGTAACAAATTGTAAGGGACTTAGGACACAAGGGGAGAAAAAATATTGAAATGCGTCCCTTTAATAAATTCGATCCACTAGTGGGCAGTCTTACATAATGTGGCCCCTAATATCCTAGGAGGGGGAAAAAAATAAGCATAGAGAAGCGACAAATCGCAACTGTCTCCTGACTATGTCTTTGTCAGGGGCACTTAGCTTGTGCATCCGCATTATGGGGGATACCTTCCATAGTCAAAGCAGCGCACATCCTGGGTGTAAACAGGGCACAACAGGTGCAACATAAGTGTGTACGTCCCCTCTGCAGGTTAAGTGTGAATGAGCCAAGCCCATACCTGGAAAAGGCCCATCGTGTATAAGGGTATTGTGCATTAGATACCAAGTGACCGATCAACGGGCCGGCGGCAGCGATTCCAGCCAGGTGGATGCCAATTTGGGGGTGTTGAAGAAGCGGGTTGACTCTCCGTCCTGGACCCTTAGACGGGCCGGGAAGAGGACGCTATAGCGGATATTGCACGCTCTCAGTGCCGCCTTGACGTGGTCAAAGGATTTCCTGAGCTTTTATGTCTCCACCGAATAGTCCGGGAAAATCATCAGCTTGGCATTCTGGTAGCGGAGGTCTCCAACAACCCTAGATGCGCGGAGAACTTCGTCTTTGTCCCTGAAATTGAGGAGACGAAGAATATACGCGGGAGAGATCCAGGAGGTCCCGGCTTCGGAGGTATGCGGTGGGCCCACTCCACCGCATAGTGGGGTGACATGCGAGCGTCACGGAGGAGGTTACGTAACATACCTTCTACAAAGGACGTGGGATTGCTACCCTCTGCTCCCTCCGGCAGGCCGACAATGTGAAGATTATTGCGCCGGTTTCTATTTTCGGCATCCTCTGCTCTGTACTCCAGGGCTTTCACTTTAGTCTGAAGGGTGCGGAGTGCAACTCCGTGTTCCACAACGGTATCTTCGGTATTGCTCACCCTTTGTTCAGTTTCAGCAACTCTGGACCTGAGTTTGTCTAGATCTTGGCGTATCAGGCCCACATCCATCTGCACAGCCTCTATTTTTGCTGTTAAAGCGGAGTTCCACCCAAAAGTGGAACTTCCGCTCATCGGATTCCCCCCACCCCTCCGGTGTCACAATTGGCACCTTTCAGGGGGGAGGGGGATGCAGATACCTGTATATTACAGGTATCTGCACCCACTTCCGGGAATAGACTCCCGCGGGAGTCAAGCCCCCTCCTGAACTCTCCTGGGAAAGACACAGCTCCCAGGAGATAGCGGGGACCATTGAGAACAGGCAGTGTGACTCGCGCATGCGCAGTAGGGAATCGGGAAGTGAAGCCGCAACGCTTCACTTCCTGATTCCCTCACTGAGAATGGCGGCGGCAGCACCCGAGGATCGAGGGACGGTTCGGTCTCGGGTGCCGACATCGCTGGACCCCGGGACAGGGGAGTGACCTTATTTTAAAAGTCAGCAGCTGCAGTATTTGCAGCTGCTGACATCTAAAAAAAAATTTTTCGCCAGACTCCCGCTTTAAGGTTGATCGGCAAGTCGCAATGGCCGCCATGACGTCTGCCAGCCAGGGTGGGCGGGAATCCGCCGATTCCATGAGGTCTGTCTGTGAGGTTCTGTGGGATTTTCGGATGGTGCGGACCTCAGGTTGGGGATCGGTGGACTTTAGAGTGGGGTCTAGTTGTGGCGTAAATGTCAATCGTTTGCCCCTTTGTTGTATTGGACGCCCGAACTTCGGCGCCACATTCAGATGCCGTGTTACTTCCGCAATACGCTGTGTGAACTGCGGGCAGCGTGGGGGCTACAATGTAGAAACCAAGGGGGTGTCCTGGGGAGAGTCTTATATAAGATATGGGCCCCCTGTCAGATCTTCCCCCCTACCAGCAGTCTCTGTGATGTTAAGGCCCCCTACTCCAGGTGTCCAAGGCCTGTCTGGAAAGGCCTGACTTACTGCGACTACAGCCTGCCTGCACGTGGAGACCGGAGGTCAGCTGCACCTCCCTCCCCCAGTGACCGTGTTGCTGTGCTGGGTGGCCGCCTCACCCACAGGGGTCCCCGGTGCTTCCAGTCCGGATGGGAACTGCGGGGTCCGCCAGAAAAGTCTAGCTGGTGGCCTAGCTGGCCAGGAGGTTCGGGAGAGGCCTCAGTGGTGTTTTTTGTTTTTGTGTTTTTTCCCCCGAGTATCCTGCCTCCAGGGCACTCGTCTCTGCCCCGCTCGTCACGCTGGCTCTGGTCTTTCTGCTCTGGGAGGTCCGCCCCGTTCTGATCCGGATCATCAGGGCCCATCAGGCAAGGCCGCGGCTTCGGCCTAGCAGCGCGAGGATGACCGGGATCGCCAGCAACGTCTGTTTCTTCCCCTGCGATGTTCAGGGGGTTCTCCACCGTCACCCTAACCTGGATGGGTGATCGGTGGCAAGATTGCAGCCCTGGATCCGGATTTCTGGATAAAGAACGAGCGGAGCTCTCAGTAAATGCTGCCGCTCACAGTGCCATCTTGGCCCCGCCCCCCCAATAAAGGTTTTAACCCCCTGATTGCCCCCTAGTTAACCCTTTCACCCCCTGTCACCAGTGATCATCGTATAAGTGTTATGGGTGATGCTGGTTAGCTAGTTTGTTTTTTATAGCATCAGGGCACCCGCGGTTTATTACCCAATAAAGGATTAAACCCCTGATTGCCCGGCGGGTGATATCAGTTAGGTTTTAGGGTCAGTTAGGGTTTGCGTCGCCCCAGGCAGCGTCCGATTAGTGCCAGTAGTGCTAACACCCTCGCACGCAGCATACACCTCCCTTAGTGGTATAGTGTCTGAACAGATCAATATCTGATCTGACCAGATCTATACTAGCGTCCCCAGCAGTTTAGGGTTCCCAAAAACGCAGTGTTATCGGGATCAGCCAAGATACCTGCTAGCACCTGCGTTTTGCCCCTCCGCCCAGCCCAGCCCATCCAAGTGCAGTATCGATCTATCACTGTCACTTACAAAACACTAAACACATAACTGCATCGTTGGCAGAGTCAGGCCTGATCCCTGCAATCGCTAAGTTTTTTTGGTAGCATTTGATACAGTTGCTGACAGCCTATGAGATTTTTTCCTGTGAGTCTCACTAGTCTACCAGTAAATTTAGATCCCAAAATGGCAAATCGAAGGTACACTAGTGAAGAGGCCTACACATTTCTGAGCATGACAGATAGTGAAGAGGAAGTCACTCATCTGTCAGATTCAGGCTCAGAATACGATCCTGTAGACCACAGCGGCTCCATGACAGATAGCTCTGATGACGGAGTTGTGGTTCCTGCCAAGGTCAAGCGTACCAGACCCCGATCTTCTTCTGCTGTTGTTGAGGTGCAAGAACAGCTGGGCTCTCGTTTGGAGCAGATAAGTACTAGTGCCGCTCATCCTTCTGGTGAACTGGCAAGCACCAGCGGCCTAGTATACTCTGGTCGTACATCCAGCACTGCAGTATCACGTGGTGACGTGGCGAGTCCCATAAGTGCAGTTCAAGCTGGCAAGGTGGCAAGCACAAGTGGAGTCCTGCTGCCACCAAGAAGACAAAGACAGGCCTGTCGTGGCCATAGTGTCCTTCCTGCAGAATTTGCCAATCCTAATTGGGAGCCCACCACTTCTACAGCACCCGTACTTCCCCCATTCACTGGCCAACCCGGAATTCAGGAAGAAACAGTTGCCTTTACGTCACTTGATTTTTATTCACTGTTTTTCACCGAAGATCTCTATTGATCTAGTGTGGACCAAAGTAATTTGTATGCTGGTCAATTCATCGCCGCTAATCCACAGTTGACCTCCCCTGCCAGAGATTGGAAACCAATTACGATTTCCGAATTTAAGACCTTTCTGGGCCTATCCCTCCTCATGGGCGTAACTAAAAAGAGTGAGTTGCGGTCATATTGGTCCACTGACCCAATTCACCATACGCCCGTGTTCTCTGCTTCCATAGCCAGGGCACGATATGAGCAGATCTTGCGGTTCATGCACATCAACGACAATGAACTCTGTCGTCTTTGTGGAGACCCTGGATACGATCGGCTCTACAAAATTCGGCCCCTCGTAAACCACTTCAACCAACGTTTTGCAGCCTTGTTTACTCAAGTTGTCTGTGTTGATGTGTCCCTGATTACATTTTCTGGCCGCTTGTCTTTCAAACAGTATCTTTCCAGCAAGCGTGCCAGATACGGGGTCAAGATGTATAAGCTCTGTGACAGGGTCACAGGCTATACATATAGTTTTAAGGTTTACGAGGGAAGAGATAGTCACATAGAGCCGCTGAACTGCCCAGATTACATAGGGAGCGCTGGCAAGATTGTGTGGGACTTGGTGTCACCCTTATTCGGAAAGGGGTACCATTTGTATGTGGACAATTATTACACAAGCGTGCCACTTTTTAGTCACTTGTTTGATCATCAGATTGGCGCATGTGGCACCGTGCAATCTAATCGCCAGGGCTTACCCCAGAGGCTTGTAGATTCCCGTCTTAGGCTGGGGGAGAGAGCCTGCTTGAAGTGTAATAATTTGCTCACTGTGAAGTGGAGGGATAATAAGAATGTTTTCCTTCTGTCCTCCCTTTACGCAGATACGACAGTCCAAATTCCTACAGCGACTGGTGTTGTGGAGAAACCCCTCTGTGTCCACGAATATAAGCAAAATATGAGAGGGGTGGACCTCAGCGACCAGTTGTTGGCGCCGTACCTAGTTGCCCATAAGGCCAGACAAAAAAAAAGTGTCTGTTTATTTATTTCAATTGGCTTTGCTGAACACTCATGTGCTATACAGAGCTTCAGGATGGACTGGATCCTTCCTTAAATTCCAGGAAGAGATCGTCAGAGCCCTTCTGTTTCCAGACAGTGCTTCACCTCACCTTCCCAATCCAAATGCAGTAAGCCGGCTGCATGAGAGGCATTTTCCTATTGTCCTCCCAATACCCCTACCCAAAGAAACCCCCAAAGAAGATGTCATGTCTGTAGCAAGCACGGATATAGGCGTGACACCCGCTATTATTGTCCCTCCTGTCCTGACAATCCTGGTCTTTGCATTGGTGAATGTTTTGAACGCTACCATAAACTAGTGGCGTTTTAGCGTAGAGTACAGCACTGCACAGACTAGGACACACTTTTACAGGGTCTCCCAAAATGCCATCGCATTTTGAGAGACCCGAACCTGGAACCAAACCGTTACAACCGTTACAGTTACAAATAAAAGTGTAAAAAATAAAGTAAAAAAAAAAAAACAAAAAAAATATTAAATAAAAAGAAAACAAAAATAGTTGTCATTTTATTGCTCTCTCTCTCTCTACACAAATACTGTGTGAAAAAAAATGCAACACCCACCATTTTAATCTGTAGGGCCTTTGCTTTAAAAAAATATATAATGTTTGGGGATTCAAAGTCATTTTCTTGCAAAAAAAAATATTTTTTCATGTAAACAAAAAGTGTCAGAATGGGCTTTGCTTTCAAGTGGTTAGAAGAGTGGGTGATGTGTGACATAAGCTTCTAAATGTTGTGCAAAAAATGCCAGGACAGTTCAACCCCCCCCCTCCAAATGACCCCATTTTGGAAAGTGGACACCCCAAGCTATTTGCTGAGAGGCATGTCGAGTCCATGGAATATTTTATATTTTGACACAATTTGCGGGAAAAAAGACAATTTTTTTTGTACAGTCACTAAATGATATATTGCTCAAACATGCCATGGGCATATGTGGAATTACACCCCAAAATACATTCTGCTGCTTCTCCTGAGTATGGGGATACCACATGCGTGGGACTTTTTGGGAGCCTAGCCACGTACAGGACCCCAAAAACCAATCACCGCCTGCAGGCTCTCTAATGCCGAGTACACACGACCGGTTTTGCCATCGGAATAAACTCCGAAGGTTTCTCCGACGGAACTCTGACGTAATTCCATTCAAGCGGTCTTGCCTACACATGCTCAAACCAAAGTCCAACCAAAGTCCGACTGCTTCAGAGCATGCGTCGTTTTTGGTCCGTCGGAACAGCATACAGACGAGCGGTTCTCCCCATAGGAATTGGTTCCGTCGGAAATATTTAGAACATGTTCTATTTCTAGGTCCTTAAGCATTTTCAAAAAGGAAGTCCGATGAGGCATACATACATACGATCAGAATATACGATGAAAAGCTTCCGTTGGACTTTTTCTGTTGGACATTCCGCTCGTGTGTACGCGGCTTAAGGGTGTACATTTTTTATTTCACTCCTCACTGCCTATCACAGTTTCGGAGGACATGGAATGCCCAGATGGCACCCCCCCCCCCCCCCCCAATGACCCCATTTTGGAAAGTAGACACACCAAGCTATTTGCTGAGAGGTATGGTAAGTATTTTGCAGATCTCGCTTTTTGTCACAAAGTTTTGAAAATTGAAAAAAGAAACAAAAAAAACATTTATTTTTTTCTTTCTTCATTTTCAAAAACAAATGAGAGCTGCAAAATACTCACCATGCCTCTCAGCAAATAGCTTGGGATGTCTACTTTCCAAAATGGGGTCATTTGGGGGGGGGGGGTTGTGCTATCTTGGCATTTTATGGCCTTCGAAACTGTGATAGGTAGTGAGGAGTGAAATCAAAAACTTACGCCCTTAGAAAGCCTGAAGGCGCTGCTTAGTTTTCGGGGTCCTGTATGCGGCTAGGCTCCCAAAAAGTCTCACACATGTGGTATCCCCGTACTCAGGAGAAGCAGCAGAATGTATTTTGGGGTGTAATTCCACATATGCCCATGGCATGTTTGAGCAACATATCATTTATTGACAACTTTGTGCAAAAAAAAAAAAGAAAAAAAAAAAAAAAAGTTTGTAATTTTCCCGCTTGTGGCAAAATATAAAATATTTCATGGACTCAACATGCCTCTTAGCAAATAGCTTGGGGTGTCTACTTTCCAAAATGGGGTAATTTTGGGGGGTTTGTGTTATCTGGGCATTTTATGGCCTTCAAAACTGTGATAGGTAGATAGGTAGTAAGGAGTGAAATAAAAAATTTACGCCCTTTGAAATCCTGAAGGCGGTGCATGGGTTTTGGGGTCCCGTACGCGAATAGGCTCCCAAAAAGTCTCACACATGTGGTATCCCCATACTCAGGAGAAGCAGCAGAATGTATGTTGGGGTGTAATTCCACATATAACCATGGCATGTGTGAGTAATATATCATTTGGTGACAACTTTTTGTAAAAATTATTTTTTTTTGTCATTATTTAATCACCTGGGACAAAAAAATTAAATATTCAATGTGCTCAACATGCCTCTCAGCAATTTCCTTGGGGGTGTCTACTTTCTAAAATGGGGTCATTTGGGGCTGGTTTGTACTGCCCTGCCATTTTAGCACCTCAAGAAATAAGATAGGCAGTCATAAACTAAAAGCTGCGTAAATTCCAGAAAATTTACCCTAGTTTGTAGATGCTATAACTTTTGCGCAAACCAATAAATATACACTTATTGACATTTTTTTTACCAAAGACATGTGGCTGAATACATTTTGGCCTAAATGTATGACTAAAATTGAGTTTATTGGATTTTTCTTTTAACAAAATGTAGAAAATATAATTTTTTCAAAATTTTGAGTCTTTTTAAGTTTATATTGCAAAAAATAAAAATTGCAGAGGCAATCATATACCATAAAAAGAAAGCTCTATTTGTGGGAAAAAAAAAGGACACAAATTGTGTTTGGGTACAACATTGCATGACCGCGCAATTACCAGTTAAAGCAACGCAGTGCCAAATTGTAAAAAGTCCTCTGGTCTTTAGGCAGCCAAATGATGCGGGGCTGAAGTGGTTAAAAGAGCGGACAAAAGTCTGGATGGCTTAACGCCAATGTAAAAATTCATATAAAGGCAAAAGAGAAGGCCTTCAAAAAATACAAGGTTGAGGGATCATCATCAGCATTCAAACTTTATAAAGGAGGAGCTGCTTGGACCTTGAAGAAGGGGACATACCCCGAAAGCTTGTCCTGAAAAATTATATGTTAGTGCAAATAAAAAAAGTATCATGGACAGTACTCAATTTTCTCTGTCACAATTGCACTAATACGGCCACAATCACATCAAGTAAACTTTATAAAGAATGCAACAAGAAATGTAAGGATGCAATTAGGGCGGCTAAGATAGAACACGAAAGACACATAGTGGAGGAGAGCAAAAAAAATCCCAAGAAATTCTTCAAGTATGTAAACAGTAAAAAAGGGAGGACAGACCATATTGGCCCCTTAAAGAATGAGGAAGGACATCTGGTTACAAAAGATAGGGTGTTTATCCACATGACACATCACAGGAAGCACCCTCATGACTAACAGAGGACAGAATTAGAATTAGACTTGAGAAACTTAACATTAATAAATCACCAGAACCAGGTGGCTTGCATCCAAGGGTACTTAGGGAACTCAGTCAAGTAATTGACAGACCATTGTTCCTAATTTTTACTGACAGTCTACTGACTGGAATGGTACTAGTGGATTGGAGAAAAGCCAATGTAGCACCAATATTTAAAAAGGACCTAAAAACCATCCCTGGGTATTACAGACCAGATAGCCTAACATCAATAGTATGCAAGCTATTGGAGGGGATGATAAGGGACTATATACAAGATTTTAGTAATGAAAACTGTATCATTAGCAGTAAATAGCATGGATTCATGAAGAATCGTTCTTGCCAAACCAATTTATTAACCTTCCATGAGGTGGGGAGTTGCCATCTAGATAAAGGAAGGCCTATAGACGTGGTGTATCTGGATTTTGCAAAAGCATTTGACACAATTCCCCATAAATTTTTACTTTACAAAATAAGGTCTGTTGGCATGGAACATAGGGTGAGTACATGGATTGAAAACTGGCTACAAGGGCAAGTTCAGAGGGTGGTGATAAATGGGGAAAACTCGGAATGGTCAGGGGTGGGTAGTGGGGTCTCACAGGCTTCTCTGCTGGGACCAATCCTATTTAATTTGTTCATAAACGACCTGGAGGATGGGGTAAACAGTTCAATCTCTGTATTAGCGGATGATACTAAGCTAAGCAGGGCAATAACTTCTCTGCAGGATGTGGAAACCCTGCAAGAAGATCTAAACAAATTAATGGGGTGGGCAACTACATGACAAATGAGGTTCAATGTAGAAAAATGTAAAATAATGCATTTGGGTGGCAAAAATATAAATGCAATCTATTCACTAGGGGTAGAACCTCTGGGGGAATCTAGGATGGAAATGGACCTGTGGGTCCTAGTATATGATAGGCTCAGCAATGGCATGCAAAGCCAAGCTGCTACTAACAAAGCAAACAGAATATTGGCATGCATTAAAAAAGGGATTAACTCCAGGGATAAAGCGATAATTCTCCCACTCTACAAGACTCTGGCCGCACCTGGAGTATGCTGTCCAGTTCTGCGCACCAGTGCTCAGGAAGGATGTACAAATGGAAATGGAGCGAGTACAAAGAAGGGCAACAAAGCTAATAAAGGGTCTGGAGGACATTAGTTATGAAAAAGCTTGTGAGCACTAAACTTATTCTCTCTGGAAAAGAGACGCTTTTTAACCCCCGCTAGCGGCCGAAAAAGGGTTAAAACCGCCTGCAAACCGCCTGTTTTCAATGGTTTTCAATGGGAAGGGGCGCTTTAGGAGCGGTAAATACACCGCTCCTACAGCGCTCCAAAGATGCGGCTTGCAGGACTTTTTAGACTGCCCTGCAAGCGCACCGCTCCAGTGTGAAAGCCCTCGGGGCTTTCACATTGGATTGCATTGAGCGGCTCTTTCAGGGTGCTTTGCAGGCGCTATTTTTAGCACTTTAGCGCCTGCAAAGCACCTCAGTGTGAAAGGGGCCTTTAAGTCTCCCCACATCAGGGATTGGCCTTGGCACAGCGCAAAGCATTCACCAGGTGCCTTACAGACAGATGGCAGGAGCGTTGCGCTGTCCTTCCAGTAGCTTCTTTGGAGCATTGATGGAGTGGTGAACTCACTGCTCCTCCCCATTGAAATCAAAGGGGCAACGCTGCTATATGACCGGCAAAACACCGCTGTGGTGGTGTTTTGCGGGCAGATTGAACCCCTTTTCGGCTGCTAGCGGGGGTTAAAACCACCCCCCTAGTGGCCGAATAGCGCCATTAAAACAACGGTAAATCGGTGCTAAAAATAGTGCCGCTTTAACGCTGACGCCCGGGGCGGCACATTGTGAAAGGGGTCTTTGATCTGAATGGACGATGACAGGTTCTCTTTACTGCCTGACACCCCTAGGTGCCTGATCCCCCTCTCAGAGAGATATAGTATCTGCAACAGATCCCACCAGAACATACAGACAGCTGAGGGGGAAGCCAGCCTGACACATCATTCCCCCCCACCAGCACAGTGAGTGGATGGAACATCACACAGCATGTAGTACCCAGGAAGTGATGTCCTCAGCACTGTACATAGTGATGGCATAATAACAAACCTCCCCAGAAAGCAGCTGACATGTGCATGTCTGATACCCCACTGTCCAATCAGAGCTCAGCCTCCTCTCACTATACATTCACCTGCAGTGTTCTCCCTGTGTATACTAACAGAAGCTGCTCATGCTGGAAAGGGCGTAGGGGGAGGGGCGGGGCTTAGTTACAACCTGCTAGAGGGGAGGGGCTGCTGTGTTTTGTGTAAGGGAGGAGGGGGAGGAGCATTACATGTAATGAAGTACCATGTGAGTCGGCTCTTTCATTACACTGGTTGTTTGATAGAGGGGTGGGTTTGAGTAGCAGTCCCGCCCATATCCAACATCATAACTTGGATCTGACAGGTGAAGTCTTTCATCGGAACTGCACAGTGAACATCCAGCTGGCTTGCTCGCCAATCCCTGGATGTGCTGGATGTTCACACTGCTGCAGGTCCTATTCAGCCACAAGTTGACATATAAGCAACATAATTATGCAGGACAAAGCCTTGCTGCCCAGCCACTCAGCAGCGCCCACTTTATATTGCGCCCATGGCACTTGCCATATGTGCCATACCCTGGATACGCCACTGGGGTTTGGGTTGTATAGGAAAGCATAGAATGTTTTAAATATATTGGCAATGTCACTAAGATGTGTGACAGACCTTCTTATGCCCCGTACACACGGTCGGACATTGATCTGACATTCCGACAACAAAATCCTAGGATTTTATCCGACGGATATTGGCTCAAATTTGTCTTGCATACACACGGTCACACAAAGTTGTCGGAAAAGCCGATCGTTCTGAACGCGGTGACGTAAAACACGTACGTCGGGACTATAAACGGGGCAGTAGCCAAGAGCTTTCATCTCTTTATTTATTCTGAGCATGCGTGGCACTTTGTGCGTCGGATTTGTGTACACACGATCGGAAATTCCGACAACGGATTTTGTTGTCGGAAAATTTTATAGCCTGCTCTCAAACTTTGTGTGTCGGAAAATCCGATGGAAAATGTGTGATGGAGCCTACACACGGTGGGAATTTACATAGTTAGTAAGGTTGAATAAAGACACCAGTCCATCCAGTTCAACCCGAGTGAGTGTGTGTAATTTCCGACAACAAGGTCCTATCACACATTTTCCGTCGGAAAATCCGACCGTGTGTACGAGGCATTAGGGGTGAAGAGATTAATGGGACATATGAAAGTAGTCAATTTTTTAGGGCGTTTGCCAAAATGTAAAGTATTTATCTCCATATTTTAGAAAGTATTATGGCATTGGGTGAGAGTAGCTTTCGGTTATAAATGAATATGTCTATAAGTCATTATCCCAGAGACTGTAAGTCTCTTCCTACGGAAGAGGTTAGTGTTCATTTGTGTGTGAATTCTAGACAGTGGATTTTAGTTAGAATTTCTTGGGCTTTGGCTTCCATTTCACATTTGACCCTTGTACCATATTTAACCACTTGCTTACTGGGCACTTAAACCCCCCTCCTGTCCAGACCAATTTTCAGCTTTTAGCGCTGTCGCACTTTGAATGACAATTGCGCGGTCATACAACACTGTACCCAAATGAAATTTTTAATTTTTTTTCCAAAAAATAGAGCTTTCTTTTGATGGTATTTGATCACCTCTGCAGTTTTTAGTTTTTGTTAAAAAAATTGAAAAAGACAGAATTTAAAAAAAAAAATTATATTTTTTTTATATTTTGTTATAAATTTTGCAAACAGGTAATTTTTCTCCTTTGTTGATGTACGCTGATGAGGCGGCACTGATGGGCACCGATAGGTGGCAGTGATGGGCACTGATGGGTGGCAGTGATGGGCACTGATGGGTGGCAGTGATGGGCACTGATTGGGCACTGATTGATGGCAGCACTGCTAGGTGGCAGCGCTGAACAGTGTTATAGCCAAGAAAAACTAAAACATATGTGAATCCATATATACATGTAAATAGAAAATGTGATAACACAACATAAGTCCAAATGAACAATGGTGAGTGAGTGAAGTATTAACTCATGTCCATACATTGAAGGCAGGACGGAAATAGATGGTTGGAGACCCAAAGGACTGATGGATACGGTGTAGATCCGTAGGGTTAGGTTGGCATCAATGATGTTGAACATCAAATAAATGAATAAAGGTGGATACTCTTACCAGACAAGGTGGACTCCCCTGTCAGTGACATGGAGTCATTCAGGCAATGAGCCCCATCGGGCTGGAAAGAGAATCCGGAATGTTGGAACACACAGGATAAACTTCCAGCGACAGGAACCCCCAAGAATATACGATAGATGCCAAGAATGGAGATTTCCAGGTATAGCGTGGTAAACCAGCACTGGTCATCCAAAGGGAAGATGTCCATGAACAATAAAATGGTGATCACAAAGTTAAAAACCAGATGCCCCAGTTGAAGACCATTGGGTCGAAACGCGTCAGGCCGTACCTCTCTTCCATGCTGCTTTGGTTTTTAACTTTGTGATCACCATTTTATTGTTCATGGCTTTTTAGCAATAAAAATCCTCCTGTTTTTTACCTGCACCATGCGGAAGCGGTGATTTTTTCTTTTACATAATTTCCGGACAAGAACATCTTCCCTTTGGATGACCAGTGCTGGTTTACCACGCTATACCTGGAAATCTCCATTCTTGGCATCTATCGTATATTCTTGGGGGTTCCTGTCGCTGGAAGTTTACCCTGTGTGTTCCAACATTCCAGATTCCCTTTCCAGCCCGATGGGGCTCATTGCCTGAATGACTCCATGTCGCTGACAGGGGAGTCCACCTTTTCTGGTAAGATTATCCACCTTTATTCATTTATTTGATGTTCAACATCATTGATGCCAACCTAACCCTACGGATCTACATCGTATCCATCAGTCCTTTGGGTCTCCAACCATCTATTTCCGTCCTGCCTTCAATGTATGGACATGAGTTAATACTTCACTCACTCACCATTGTTGATTTGGACTTATGTTGTGTCATCACATTTTCTATTTACATGTATATATGGATTCACATATGTTTTAGTTTTTCTTGGCTATAACACTGTTCAGCGCTGCATTTTTTTACTTTTATTCACAGTTGTTTGTCACAACGTATGCTGCTGCTTATTGCCCCCTTTTTCTTCGTAGAGCGCAGTGTTTTCACTTACTTCCTCCAGTGCTGCTAGGTGGCACTGATTGGCACCACTGGTGGGCATTGATAGGTGGCACTTGTGGGCATTGATAGGTGGCACTGCTGGGCACTGTGGGCACTGGCAGGTGGCAATGACAGATGGCACTTGCAGGCACAGATGAGGCATATGTGCCTCCTTCCTCTTCAGGACCGAAGTCCCTTTGACATAAGTCGGTGATTGGCTTTTTTTCCTCCTCACGCTATCAGCGTGAGGAGAAAACGAAACAGATCACCGAGCTTTTGATTACATCATTTGATCAGCTGTCATTGGCTGACAGCTGATCACATGGTAAGGGGCTGGGACCGGCCCCTTACTCGGATCTGTGATCATCCGAGTCTCCATGACTCGGTGATCACAGCGCGTACACTGCGCGCCCTGCATGACGGCCTCCCGGAAATTGAGGTCCGCACTGTGCCTGTCATTCGGCTATGGCCCAGACCTCAAGTGGTTAATAAGGACTGATAAAGGGTTTATGTGCTTCCCATAGGTGCAGTGGGTCGAAATGGTCAGCTGAGTTAGATCTGTTTTAATCTGAGGATCTTGGAGTATGTTTTTTAATTTCAACATCAATGCCAAAGTCTTTCTGGCCTGAGTCATAAATTCTTCAGCCTCTTGGTGATCACAAGTCTGTCCACTTTAGGCTGCACAGGCTCTTGCCTAGTTACACACCATCTCTTGGTCTCTCTTTCAGACCACCACCTGGTCATACCTGGTCACCTCGCCAGGGTAGATCCTCACTTAGTGTCTATTTGTACACACATGCTGTTTATGCAGCATCTTGTCTCCAGGGGAAGGAGCCCTCAATCACAGCCCCCAACCACTTGATTCTTTTAGTCAACTAAAATTTCCAGTACATTTAGTCGACTAAAATCATTTTAGTCAACTCGAATGAAATCGAATGTGTTTAGTTAAATAATGCATTATCTAAGCATTTCTCTAGAATTTTATAACTCATTATACACTCCTGGAGTAAAAAAGGACCACCTAATATCATGTTATTATTTATGGTTTGAACAAACTACAAAGACACAGATTTAGCTGTTATATAACGTCTTTACTCTGTAAAACCAAGTTTTGTTACAAAAATATTGCTTTTTTGATTCACACGGCTTCATTCCTTGCTATAAGTGCATGCTACTTTCCTGTTGTTGAGAACAAGTAGCCCAAAGCCCACCCACACACAGCACAGTCAATTAAATCACTGTGTGGACAAATGCTTGCACGAGTGAGACATAGCAAAGAGGAAGATCCAAAGCGTTATAACAGACAATAGAAGTAATATGGTGGCAGCATTTGAACAAACCACAGCAGCAGCAAAAGAACCACAGCAGCAGCAAAAGAGAGGAAGACTTACTCATGACAGAAAGTGACTGTGAGACTAAGTCCAAAATTAATGATCTGTGGTGAGCCATTTTTATTATTCTTTTACATGATGATACTACAGTCAATCATCAAATGGATATGAAATGAATGATCTTGGGGCTGTGTGGTACTGGTGTATCTTTGTTATTTTCCCACTTTATTTGTATCTCATGTAAAACTATTCCCATAAGACGTTGGACCGGACATCATGTGTGGTCTCGTCTGGTGCATGGAGGCAAGTGTTTAAAGAATCTTTGATAAAGCAAGATCAATAGTGAACATCTTCAAGTCTTCTATTCCAGTGCAACACTGAAGATATTGGAGCATTGTGGCCTCATTCTTTTAAATGACAACCCCACATGCTGGTCAAGTAATACTACTAGTACATTCAACATGATCGAAAGATTCCTCACACTGAAAAAGTCGGTCTGTCAAATCGCACAGCTTGCTCCCTAGTTAAATGGAAAAAGCTCACATCAATGCAGGACCTACTGCTGCCTTTTGTGGAGCATAACATACTAAAACCCTCCAGAGTGACACCATGTCCATGTCCCTGCCCTCTTTTATCTACTCTCTACTCAGCCACCTTAAGGACTTTAAACAGAACACTATCTACCAAGACCTTGCCACAATTGCACAGAAAATGAAAGAGAATGTAAACCAGAGTTTTGCTTCATTTGTTCTTAGATCCAAGTAACTGATGAAATGTTCTCGCCAGTGCTTGCAGCAGCTGCTTGTTTTTTTGTTAATTCTGCGGTCTGTGAAAGCCCTTGTAGATGTAGCAGATGAGAATATTCAGGAACTGCTTAAGAAGGCAGAGGAGTATGTCCGTGCCATAAGAAAATCCACATTGCCCCACTTACAAGATGAGGATCTGACTAACTCTGAAGATGATGTGTAAGAAGAGGAGAATATTGAAAAAGCACAGGAAGTGGAAAAAGTACCATCCACATCAAAGCAGCCAGTCTTTCCGTTTCTTTCAAAATGCTGCAAAAGACCAAGCCAGAGCATCTCCCCAAACAGGCAGCATAGAGTAGCAGATCAGTCTGACTGGTAATCCGATGCACACAATCCATTTTGCTATGACCTTCACCCTGGCCTCAGTGGCCTGTTGTTTTTTAGAGTAAATTTTGTATTTTGAAACACTTAAAAGAGCAGTTTACTGTGGTGGTGCACTGGCTTGACTTGGCTCGTGATTGGAGGTTTTATGTATCTGTGGGGTTGAATTAGGGGAAAACAATCAAGTTATTCTGATTTTACTTTCTCTCTCACCCCACACAGTCAGTTCTAAGGTGTCTCTCTATAATATACTACATGTATGGCCCTTCCCAGGGCCGGCCTTATGCCTTTAGGCGCCCTGTGCCCTGCGAAAATTATTGACAGTGCCCATCCAAGTGACCACATCCCTCTATATAGATTTTGGTGAGATACTTCAATTCTGGGAAAGCAGCAGCTGAGAGATATTATGAAATCACTCCCATTAAGATTCAGTCACTAAGTGCACAACATGACAAACAAACAAACAGCTATTACTTCAGTATAACAAAAGGTATGCAATTTGACTGCAAGAAAGTTTGTTAAAAAAAACCCTGCAATGTACATAGATAAGACTGTTCTCAACAAAAGCGGAGTTAAGTGTACTCATACTGTGCTTACCTTTGTATGAATTTTGGGATGAGTTGTCCGGAATGGAGGTCTGTAATGCTGCACAGTGCTCTGGACAGTGGTCTGAGGAGGCCTGTGCTACATACTGCATAGTGCGCTGGACGGTGGTCTGAGGAGTCCTGTAATGCTGTAGAGTGCTCTGGACAGTGGTCTGAGGAGGCCTGTAATGCTGCATAGTGCTCTGGATGGTGGTCTGAGGGAAGGCCTGTGATGCACAGTGCCCTGGATGGCACTACTAGTGGTCAGAGGAGGCCTGTGATGCTGCATAGTGCTGGATGGTGGCCTGCGGGATGGCCTGTAATGCACAGTGCCCTGGATGCCACTTCCAGTGGTCAGAGGAGGCCTGTAATGCTGGACAGTGCTGGATTGTGGGCGTCTGAGGAATGGCCTGTAATGCACACACAATGCTGGATGGTGGTCTGAGGGGAGGCCTCAGGCTTTCTGTAATTGTAATGTACTACACACTCACAGTCTGCTCTGCTCTCTGCTCTGGACGTGGACAACTGGCTGGCGGTCGTCTCATGAGTCGGGACTCGGGAGTGGGACAGTCTCGTTGGGACTCGGGAGACACAGTGCTGCTCTGGTCTCTGGCAGTCGTGGTGCACACAGTCGCTTGCCTACTTGCTGGGAGCGAAAGCAGGTGGAGCTCTGTGAAAACCGGAAGATAGTTCACAAGGGTAAACATCCCTCCTTGCCATTTTAATTCTGTATTTGTTCATTAACGAAAATGGATTTGATTTTCGTCATAGTTCTTGTCAGTGGACAAAATGTGCTGTACTTTCCGTCTTGCTTTTGTCACTGTAAAAATGCCGCTGACAAAAACTTTGACGAAACGTTTTCGTTGATTAAATTAACACTGTTTGCATCCCCTGTCTGTGGAGTAGGGATCTGACAGCTGTGAATCTGGGTCTGGCAAACAGATAAATGGTGTTTGTCTGGGGGGTGGTGGGAGCAACATCAGTGGCTATGTTGGAAGCAGGAAGTTTGGGATCAGGGCAACACTGTGTTGTATCCCCATAAACTGGTGTTTGAAGGCAACATGTTTTAGTTCATGATACAAGAGGTGCTTGAAATATGAACAATGGCTATACCAGACCTTTGCATCCTTGGGGGCTGTTTGGAATGTAACAAGTTGCACATCAAAGCTTTGTGGCATATCAGATTATTCATCTGAAAGAAGAAGGCTGAACAAAAGCTTGGCTCATGTCCTTCTGGTGTTATAACATGGAAATCCTTGATTAGCCCTCTGCAAGCAAGCTTGAAAAGGACCATAGCTGACAAAATGATTGATGAATGTCCTGCTACAAAGATCAAAGGATCAAAAGGCATTGAAGATACATAGAAATGATACATGGACAATGATACCCCTAGAGGCCAATACAGTAGGACGGACAGAAATATAATATATTGAGAAGGACTGCCCCGGAGTATATTGAGAAGGACTTTAATTCGTTAGAAACCAAAATGGGCAGGCAATGGGGTTGGGTCTGGATGGTGTATGGATGAAGTTTAAAAAGGGCACACAGGAGGGAAGTTGTCTCTTTTGTGCTCTTGGCTTGTGCCTGATGGCTCTCTGAGCCGCATGGCTTTCTCTGTTACCATCTCGAGCCCAGCTGAGGATACTGTATCTATAGGACAGCTTTACGAGAAGTATATTTGATAGTTCTTGTTGTTTTATGCTTTGTAATACCTTCCTTTATTATTTTATTTTAGAGATTTCCTATTTTCTTGGGAAATAAATAAGACGTTTTATTAAGCAGTGTGTTTGTTTTCATAGCTAACCTTATATCATTGTGCTTATTAATAGTAACTATCAGAGTTTTAATAGACTAGCTAATTATAGGAGTAGACAAGTTAATACATATATGGAATAAATAGAGGATATCCGTAATCACCTTTGGATAAAATTTAGTATAGAACTTATTCCAATTTCGGAATTTATTTCAACTGGTCTAGAGCAGACTTCTGTGCACCTGGGTCTTGTTTTGAAGTTTTTTTGTACTTGGAGATGGCAGTTTTCTTCTGTCCCATATTTAGAGTTCCTGATAAGCAGTCAGGCCGTACAGAGCTCATGCAGTGAGCTTCTTCTCACGATCATAGTCAAGCCATGCCCCTGAGGATTTCAGCTTTAAGACCCCTTTCACACTGGGGCGGTTTGCAGGTGTTATTGCGCTGTTTGTTCAGTGTGAAAGCCCGAGGGCTTTCACACTGAAGCGGTGTGCTGGCAGGACGGTGAAAAAAGTCCTGCAAACTGCTTCTTTGGAGCGGTGAAGGAGCGGTGTATTCACCGCTCCTTCACCGCTCCTGCCCATTGAAATCAATGGGACAGCGCGGCTATACTGCGCAATACCGCGGCTATAGCCGCACTGTACGAGTGATTTTAACCCTTTTTCGGCCGCCAGCGGGGGTTAAAACCGCACTGCTAGCGGCCGAATACAGCTGCAAGAACGACGGTACAGCAGCGCTAAAAATAGCGCTGTTGTACCACCGACGCCCCCACCGCCCCTGTGTGAACGGGGGCCTTAGTGTTTGCAGGCATTCACAGTCATCACTGAACAGAGCTTATTGGTAATATTTTATATTCTTTTAATAACACACAAAGTGCTCATCTGATAGGTGAACCAGTTTAAATTCTGGCACATGTGAAGTCCCTACTGTATGTAAATACAGCGTAGCTTGTTAGAAATCCTCTTCTCATGCTCTTCTCACTGGTTGCTAGAGATAAGATCAAGCATGTTTGAACACTCTTGCAGATCCAATTGGCTGAGCCTGCCAGGAAGCTGTCACCCTTAATAGACCAATCAGTTGTGGCAGGGGCATTGCCCATCCCGCGGCTGCATATATACAGACGGCATGTATATGTGTGGCTGCAGGGTGGGGAATGCCTCGGGGCCAAATATTGGCCCATTTCAGGTGACAGCTTCCTGGCATCCACAGTCATGTGGGTTTGGAAGACCATCCAAACACGCCCAAGCTTATTTCTACTCCTTGCTACATCAGCTCAACTCTTATGCCCTGTACACACAGTCGGACATTGATCGGACATTCCGACAACAAAATCCATGTATTTTTTCCGACGGATGTTGGTTCAAACTTGTCTTGCATACACACGGTCACACAAAGTTGTCGGAAAATCCGATCGTTCTGAACGCAGTGACGTAAAACACGTACGTCGGGACTATTAACAGGGCAGTAGCCAATATCTTTCGTCTCTTAATTTATTCTGAGCATGCGTGGCACTTTGTGCGTTGGATTTGTGTACACACGATCGGAATTTCCGACAACGGATTTTGTTGTCGGAAAGTTTTATAGCAAGCTCTCAAACTTTGTGTGTCGGAAATTATGATGAAAAAT
This sequence comes from Aquarana catesbeiana, assembly GCF_042186555.1. Lineage (NCBI taxonomy): Eukaryota > Metazoa > Chordata > Amphibia > Anura > Ranidae > Aquarana > Aquarana catesbeiana. Next base: position 399,487,177 of record NC_133327.1, on the reverse strand, counting down.
GTGTGATGGAGCCCACACACGGTCGGAATTTCCGACAACAAGGTCCTATCACACATTTTCCGTCGGAAAATCCCACTGTGTGTACAGGGCATAAGACTGGTACTTACAGTAAATCCAAAAAAGCATGTTATCCTATTGCGAAACAATAAATGTGCATGAATTGATTTTCAGTTCACAATTCTAACGTAAACCTGTCACAAACTAAACATATGATGAAAATAATCAATTGGCAGAGGTAAAAACCTCATGTCAAAGTGACCAGTAGCTCCTGAGATACAGGCAGATAAAATTATACGAAAACTTAACTTTTAATTTCAAGTTTATTCATGACCGCTACCACCTCTAAAATCTCTGTAATGGTAGTGAGGCTGCTTATCACTTTAAAAGACCAATAGGCAAGCTGCAGGGGTGAAAAAAATAACAAGGTTTTTGTATAATTTCAGCTGTCACTATCTTCCGAACTACTATTCATGATAGCGTTCACCCTTTGCCATGGGTTACCTCTGATTATGCATTTTTTACCATCAGCTCAATTTGAATTGCTTAGTTTTGTAACAGGTTTACTTTGCTTATATATGTATTCTCCAACTCTTTTCTTTTATTAAAAAAAACAGCAACTACTCCATAAAATAGTTCACGGACCCAAGCTTTGGCTGTTGTGCAGCAAATAAGTTGTTAAATTCCATTTCCATATAGCACAATTTCTGCTGAGCTTATTTGGAAAAGAAAAATAAACTCCCCTGCTGTTTGGTTGCAGTCCATGAAGGGTGCCCAGCACACATGGAAACACAGTACACATGGAACTATTTATTGCTGATGAAAAATCTAAGCTCAGAGTGCTGACAGTGAGTCCAAATCGCATGGTTGTGTTTTTCCTGACACCATCTAAATCCACAACAACTGGCCTGGCTGTGTGAACACATACCACTCTCTTTAATATGGTTTTTGACTCTTTTTATTTGTTTTATCAAATTGCAAGTAAAAAAGTCATTTTGAATGCGGGGTGTCAGCTGGTGATGGCTGTATGTTGTCACTTACAGAGTCCTTTGTGCCAAACACATCCCTTGGCTAAAATTTGTTTTAGCTACTTAGCAAGAGCGTTCCTAAATGGTGTGCCCCTCTTTGTCAGCTGTACACAGTTATTTGCAGATCTTTGCAGTTCTGTGAACTTCAGTCTTATAAACCAATGTTCGGTGATTTGTTCATAAAACGAAAGCCAGTTCCAGTAGTTGAAGATACTAAATAAAGCATTTTTTTTCCTGGGAAACACAATCTTTTTTGTTAAATTGGCACTGAGATACTGTAGAGTTTGCTGTCTCAAAAATGCAGTGAAATCAGAATTAGGAAAGGTCATACTGTTTTGTATTTAGGTATCTGCATGCCTCCCTAATTTCTGAAATGATAAAGAGGGACACCTTTTAGCACACTGTATGTAGAAAAAGGACGCACCCCTGCCTCGGCTCTGGTCACATGGACCACAAAGATGTAATATACAAAAATCCCGTATATATCGCTCTCTGTCCGGATCTGTTGAAAGGAAATTTTGATGACTGGACCACTGTAAATGTTTTCCTCTTGGCTGCTCATCGGCGGGGTTCTCCCAGGATCCAAAAGAAGAGTCTCAGTGGTGATGTCACCAAAGAGGGGCCATTGGGGAAAGTGTCAGTGAGGGAGCTGGACAGCAGATTACAGCTGGCGATATGCTAGTAGAAATTTATTCTAACTTTTTCATTTTAAGAGTATTTGTTTGATTTTCTTATCATTAGTCGGGTGAAATCGGTGATCATTTTCAACTGCAGTGACTAGAAAATCTGAAGAAGCAGGATGAAAATTTTTTCTCAAATGAACACATTTCTAACAGTGTATGCGGTTTAAATTCAGCAAAGTTCATTCATTGCAAAATTGATTGTTAAAAGCAAACATACTTTGGAAGCACCTTCCAAAGACATTCGTCAAGTCATCAAATGTACTGAAAATGTTTGTATGGATATTTGAATGCAGGTTCGTTCAACAACCTATTAGTGTATGGCATGTGGAGAAAAACAAGCTTAAAAAAAACATGCTGTGTGGGTGAAAGGTGGCAGTAGGGGTATTCATTTTTGCCCATAGATGGCCTTTAAACAAGCTCTCAACACTCTTCTTGAAAGCTTACTAAACCTGCTAACAGTTTGGCTAAGTGACAGCAAGCACTCTTTATAATGATCTAGGTTTAACACCCCTAGAATTGAAGGATGCTTTAAACCTTTCAAGAAAGCTATTTCTACAGTCTGATGGCCACATATACCATGGGATGTCCAGTCATCTTTTGAGAAACATCCATGGGAACTAAATGTTTACTTGTGACAGGTGAAGTCTCCTTAAACGGAACATGTGCAGAGATACTTATGAGGATAGATATTGCTAACCTCCTAATGAAAATGGGAAATGCCTGGCTGTCTTGGGCCCCAGCATTTTCCAAGACAATAAAACAAAACAAATAGTAAAGTCTGAATGTCTAATCTGCATACTTGTCCCAGATCAGTGAATCAGAAAGTATTGAAGCCAGTAAATCAGCATTTTGGCCAGACAACTATCAGCAGTGGCAGTGGCTCTATTTTAATCCTCACATGTTCACTTTCAACTCATGCTGTAAATTATATTAATAGTGTGGTGTTTTCACACTCCTGGTAGTCAAGGATGAGTGTTCTAAATTATAGGTGACACTAGGAAGGGGGCAATTAGACTACTCTGTTGCAGTAGCACAAATTTTACCAAGCATTATTGTTATATTAGTTAACACATTGCGAATTGTGTGTTTTTTGAAAGTGCAGTAAGTGAGAGGCTGAGAAATTATTTTGGCAGTGTAAGGGTACCTGAGTCTCCAGAACAGGTATTTCAATTGAGGACAGGTGGATTTACAGCACAAAGGCTTCTGTCCGGAACTAATACTGCTTAGAGTGATTGAAGCAGACACCATGTGGGTGGTTGTGTGTTTAGGTCAGCACTATTGTACCCAGGCCAGGACTATAGCATCAATCCCTGCTGTGTGAAGTCCCAGTAGGCTACTAGGTTCTAAATTTAGTTATTGGCCTCTCTGGCGCCATTTATCGTTTGGTTAAGTGTGTTCTGAGTTCTATTGGTGCAGGCTTGATTACTTTCCCCTGTTTTCCCAGACAGCATTGGGACATAATGGGTGGAAAAATACAGACAATGGCCTGCAAAGGAATGCCTCTTTAGCCAATCCCTGGTCAGTATGGTGAGTGGCCAGCAGGGGACTGAGAGGGGTATAAATGGACTGAAACCCAGAGCAGAGGTCTCTTGTTCCTGGGGAAGTAGGACCCAGCCTGAGGGCTGTGGCATCCCTAGGAGATCACCTGCAGCTCGGCTAGTGGACCTCTGGCTGAGCCTACTGAAGATTGCAGAGAGCTCTTCTAAGGATCCAGTACCCAGGCAATCCAAGTACAAGAACTGACTGATACTACAGGCAGTATTGTATTCAGCAAACAGTGAGTACTAGCCTTTTGGACCTAAAGACTTTTTGGCCTCTTATAAGAGAGCTTTCTTTTTGTACGTTCAGGACTGTATTCCTGCTGTGAAGTCCCCATTTGTACCATTCCTCTACACTTCAAAGGGGGTGCTTTCACCCTGAGGTATTAGTGATCGGACTTTCCGACAGGAAATGTTGGATGTGAGCTTGTTGCGGAAAGTCCGACCGTGTGTATGCTCCATCGGACAATTAGCTAGCAAGTTCTCATATTTTCCGGCAACAAATGAGTGTTGTCGGACTTTCAGATCATGTGTACACAAGTCCATCAGATAAAAGTCCAAAGTACAAACACGCATGCTCGGTAGCAGAAGCGGTTGGTCTTGTAAACTAGCGTTTGTAATGGAGAATTAACATTCGTGACATGCAAAATTATGAAATCTACAAATTCAGCGCACATTCTCTTCTTCTTTAATGGGATAATAATGAAGCTGGTTTGCTGGTGATACTTTTTTTTTTTAGTGATATCAAGAATAATATTATTATGTTTTTTTTTTATTTGTGCATTAAAAAAAAAAAAAAATTAGACATGCTATCTGCCAATAGAACTTAACCAAAAAGTGCATCCAAAAATATAGAAAATCTACCAAATCAAATGATTATTCAACCAAAAAAATAATGTCAAAGCAATAACTCCAAGGCCAATAATAAATAACAAGTTATCTCCTCCGATTCCGCAACATGTCTGGTTGACGAACGGCCGCTCAGAAACGAACTGAAAAGCACTAAATGAAAAAAGCGAAAAGAAAAGCGCGAATCAATTCTCACCAAACTTCTACTAACACGAAATTAGCAGAAGTAGCCCAAAGGGTGGTGCTAAAGAGCTGAAAAACCACGTAGTACATCTAGTACGTCACTACGTTCGTAATTGTTGGCCAACATTTGTGTGACTGTGTGTATGCAAGACAAGTTTGAGCCAACACCCTTCAGATAAAAGTCCACGGTTTTGTTTGCCAACAATCCGATCGTGTGTACGGGGCTTTAATGTCCTCATTTGCAAGTGCTACAATTATTTGATTATCCCTAGGCTCACCCTATCCAAGTTCACACCCAAAATAAAAAATAAAATAAAAAAAGACATTCATAGCCTGTTCTCTGAGTTGAGTGATATGTGCCTCAGGGAATGGAACCTGGGATCAAACCACCAGACTGACCCTGTCTGTGTGTTACAGATGGACTGTGCTATAGCTTATCACAAAGCAGAATTTAGCTGTCAAAATTTTAATGTGGTGATTCCAGTGAAAAATTATTTCTTACTGGTTGCTGTGGGTTAGTGCATATGACACATTTTTTTCTTAAAGTGAACACATATTCCAATTTACATTTTTAAATAAATGTCCTGCATAAGATTGGGCACTGCAAGATACCTGCTATTATCTATATCAACCATAAGAGCCTCTTTTGTGTCCCTATTTAATGTAATTTGACATTGTACCAGGACAACACGGAGCACCACGGAGCATCCACCACCTGCGTCCAAGCCCCCCAGAGGCCCTGAGTACCCACAGTACTAGGACCCAGGACACAGGATCCAGGACACAGGACCCTCTCCACCGGCCCCTGAAACTCACATCTCTCGGGAACATGCGGATGAACCCATCTTACTGTTCTATATGCTGGATTTTATCTACTCAGATGTGAGTGTTTTTTATCCATTTGTAATAAATCTTTTGTCAAACACGCTGCATTTAGAGGGCGCCGTCTTTCTCTCTCTTACATTGTTCCTGGAGGCCTGACTGCATGGATATGTTTCTGGGACCTGACTTCATGGATAAGCCTAGACGCTACTCTCATGTTCAATGAGAATGTCTCAGTAACCAGTAAAAGCTCAGTATATATTGAGCCATGAAATCAGGGAAAGTCAGGCTCTAATAACAAACCATACCAAAACTAAGGAGGACCACAGAAGACATTCCCCCGGCTTTATGATGCCTTCTCATAGCCAGGACTTTTACATATAAAAGTATCAAATGAAATACATGTTCACTTTAAACATAGGCTAGAGTTTACAATTTATTTTGTTTTAATTTGAAGAAAATTATGTTTCCGGTGCTATTATCACAATGTGTCCAGACATAACTGAGATCTTTTGACATCCATCAATCAGCCCATAAATCACAGACTAGCATGTGGTGCTTATATTATTTAAGAAGGATCCTAACATTGCCCTTAAGGCCACACATTGCTATATTAAAATGATTATGAGTATGAACATGTATCAAAGAAACAAGAAGTGATCTGGGCTTCCTTTTCCTTTCCTCTCATCTCCCTGGGGACAGTAATCCTCGGGAGGCAGGAAGCAGGCATGTGAACACATGGGTCGGTGGATTAAAGCTTCGGTTTCTTCTCCCAACAATAAAGCTTGTGTTAGCCTTAGTATTAGTTTCCTCCAAATGAACAAAATATTATCATTGTAGTCTGTTTCGCCTGATAATGAGTGCTTAGCTACGTATAATGTGACCTTTCAGAGATCTTACAAAGTAACTGCCATTTAAAGTCATAGAAATATTATGTGGTTGGTTTTATTTTGAAAATATTTTTTTCTTTTTATAGATTAGATACACATAACTTGGTGGAATGATGAAACAGCTTCTGTAAATGTTTCCATTCTCATGCAATTTATAAAGCGTGTTGGTTATACATGGTCAGATTTTATTCTTAAAGTGATTGTAAAGGTTTGTTTGTTTGTTTTTTTTTCAAAATAACAAACATGTTATACTTATCTCCTCTGTGCAAGGATTTTGCACAGAGCAGCCCCGATTCTCCTCTTCTGGGGTGCCCCGGTGGTGCTTTCCGCTCCTCCTCTTCATCGGGTGCCCCCACAGGAGCCGATTTCCCTGGGGGCACCCGTGCGGGTGTGCTCATGAGTCCTGCTGCTGTGTCCATTGACACAGATGGCAGGACTCGGCCCGGCCCCCCCGCTCTTGTGTCACTGGATTTGATTGACAGTAGCGGGAGCCAATGGCACCTGCTGCTATCAATCTATCCAATGAGGACAGAGACAGTGGCTGGAGCTGCTGGGCTTCTGCTAATCGCTGGAACTAATGGGTTCAGGTAAAAAAAAGGGGGGGGCTCTGGGGGCAGCTGCAGCACAGAAGGTTTTTCACCTTAATGCATTAAGATGAAAAACCTTACAACCCCTTTAATCAACACAGGCACCCTTTGCAGAGATGAAAAAGACAACGGAATAGGTATGTGAGGGAAGGTCATTAGTAAAAAGGTTTGAATGGTGAGCCTGAAAAAAAATTCAGAAACTTGATACTTAAGGGAACCAATGGATATATTGTTTCAAATGAATTAAAGTATAACTAATGGCAAAATCTTTTTTGTTTTGGATAGAGCGGAGAGGGAATAGAACACTTGTCAGTTTTTTGAGGGGAGATTCACCCTCTCTAATTGTCCTGTTTACGGTTACCATTGAAAGTGAAAGTAAAAGAAAATCCCAAACTTTGGTTTGTCCCCAGCACAGCAATAGAGGAGAAATCTTCACACTAGTTCTGGTGACCTGGGGGTCCTTAGGGAATTTTCTTAATTTGCAGGGATTTTCTCTCACTTCCTGTTTGACTATGGGACAGGAAGAGAAGGGAAATCTCTGCAATGGGACTTTTTTTTTGCCCATAGTTCTACTTTAAGGGTATTATTTATTATCATGAAAGTTGACTATTTAGAAGGAGATATATAAGTATGCTGTCATGAGGGATAGGGTAGGAGATAGCAGGTATCAATGATGAAAGAGTGGGATGGGAGGAGAGGATGTGGGGATCAGTGATAGTAGATTGGGATGGGACAGAAGGCAGTGAGATTTTTTAGTAGACAGCAGGAATCCATGACGGTGCAGTGGTGATAGACATCTTGGTGAATTTCCTGTACACACGTGCAGACATTTATACTGGAGAGAGTCTGCAACCAACTTTGAATATGTAGGGACAAAGTAAGGAGATGGGGGCCTCCCCATTAGCTTACGGAAATATTTTGCCAATGGAAGACAACCTGTCAGGAACAAGAAATCAGACGGAGACAGAAAATGGAGTAAAAATCACACCTTTTAATATAGTGGAAAAAATGGTACAAATAGTAAACGTAGTCAAAACATAACCAGGGTTCGGTAATCAAAGCGGGTACTTAGTTGCAAGCCAGTAAATCAGGAAGCCAAAGATCAGCGTAGTCGGAGACAGCAAACAGGATCAGGAACCAGAAGCGAAGTCAGCCAAGCAAGTCTTTAACAGGAACACAGCAGAGAATCTTTAGATATGTTGACCAAGGCGAAGACATGGGAGAATTGAACCAGGCAGCTTAAGTAGCCAGAAGAGGCTGGCTGGTGAGCAGGAAATGATCACCAGGTGAGGCACTGTGGAATGATGAGTGCTAGCAATTAACTGACAGCTGAGCACTGACAAGCGAGGGCTGAGGCCAGCCCTGACACACCCCATGTGACATTCCCTTTATCGGTCTGTGTTTCATCCACACTGAGAAGGCACCATTCTGACTAATGGTATTTTATTAAAGTCCACTGTCACAACTAATCTAATCAACTTTCCACACTTTCATTTTTACAGACACCTTAGCAAAGAAGATCCCTGGTTTTCTGCATTTGCCATCATTTTTAAGCATTTTTCCAAGGCACCCCTAAAGAAAACTGAGAGCACCCCAGCGTTCCTGGGCATCCTGGTTGAAAAGGGCTGCTTTATACTACCATGCTGAAGTATCCCTATAATGAGTGCTGCAAACTTTTTCTCATTCTCTTCTATTTTTTTTAGTAAATTAAAGATTAAAATATTTTATAGCATCACTGTATATGATGTGCTGGAGAGCGCAGAGTATCAAGCTTCCTCGATGACTTATCTGTCTTGCTACCCTACTTTCTCTCTTCTGAAATTCACACAATCATTCTTGGTGACTTCAACATACCTGTTAATCTTAACACCCCTGCTACTTCTAAACGTCTGAGCCTAACCTCCTCTTTTGACCTAAAACAATAGACAAAACACATCTTCTCACTCTGATGGCAACTGCCTTGAGCTCGTATTCTCCTACCTATGCACTCCTTGCAACCTTTGCTATCTTTCCTTGTCAAAAGAAGTTTATTGAGTATACAATGTTATAAAGATACATAAAGATACATAAAGTAAGTTTACAAGGATCTATAAAGTAAGCTCATTGTTTTACAGTAGGGTTTATATAGGTAAATATCATGAAATTTCAAATATTAAACATTGGGTTCACGTAAACCTAAATTAAAGATATATATCATTTCCTTAGTTACTTTTGTAGGTATTTAAATGATTTATACCTACTATACATATTGTTTACAAGTAGAGTGTATATAGGTCAAATAAATTCTGATAATGAGCTTTAATCGTAAGGTGGAGAAAAGGAAAGAGAAAGAAGAAAAAGGGTTGAAAGGTAGAGGTATGGTTCACAAGGTTGTCCCGCTCGTCAGTTTATTATTCTTTTTAGTTCTCTTTGAAGCCTTAGAATGGGTGTCTCTGTAAGTCATTTAATCTGTTACCATGGAAACAGGACAGAGTCATTGAAATTTGACAGGAACTGTTGTTTTATCCAAGGATGCCAAAGTTTTTCAAATTTTGGAATTTGATTTTGATCGATGGCTGCAACCTTTGCTATCTTAACCCTTCTCTTCTTTTTTTTGCAACAGATTGTCTCTATGATAAAATCTCATCCCTGTCCTGCCCCAACCTGGCCAATTCTGCCTACAACAGTTCACTGTCATCCACCATGGACACACTGGCCCCCCTCACTACACACAGAATCAGGCACTGACCACTACAGCCCTGGCAAACAGACACCAGAAGCCTCAAAAAACATATGCCCACACTCCCGTTCTGGACATGTGCAAATCAGACACTTTCTCGACACCCCTGCATGCAGTTTGGAATGGTTGAGACAACACACCCCCTTCGAAGAAATGTGCCTCAAAACGGAACCCCAAAGACATCTCATATCATACATGTATGACTATAGGGACTCGAACATTGGCTGTTCGCAAGTTCGCCGAACAGCGAACAATTTGGGGTGTTCGCGGCAAATTCGAATGCCGCAGAACACCCTTTAAAAGTCTATGGGAGAAATCAAAAGTGCTAATTTTAAAGGCTTATATGCAAGTTATTGTCATAAAAAGTGTTTGGGGACCTGGGTCCTGCCCCAGGGGACAAGGATCAATGCAAAAAAAAGTTTTAAAACCGGCCATTTTTTCAGGAGCAGTGATTTTAATAATGCTTAAAGTCAAACAATAAAAGTGTAATATCCCTTTAAATTTCGTAGCTGGGGGGTGTTTATAGTATGCCTGTAAAGCATGTTTCCCGTGTTTAGAACAGTCTGACAGCAAAATGACATTTCAAAGGAAAAAAGTCATTTAAAACTACTCGCGGCTATTGCATTGCAGGTCCGACAATACACATAGAAGTTCATTGATAAAAACGGCATGGGAATTCCCCACAGGGGAACCCCGAACCAAAATTTAAAAAAAAAATGACGTGGGGTTCCCCCTAAATTCCAAACAAGGCCCTTCAGGTCTGGTATGGATATTAAGAGGAACCCCGGCCAAAATTTTTTAAAAAAATGACGTGGGGGTCCCCCTAAATTCCACACCAGACCCTTCAGGTCTGGTATGGATTTTAAGGGGAACCCCGCGCCAAAATTAAAAAAAAAAAACTGTCTCTTGTCATTTTTAACATTTTTGAGAGTTTTTTAGTGAAATGGTAGGGGTACTTTTGTACCCTCTTACCATTTCACACGGGGGGGGGACCGGGATCTGGGGGTCCCCTTGTTAAAGGGGGCTTCCAGATTCCAATAAGCCCCCCCGCCCGCAGAACCCCACAACCACCGGCCAGGGTTGTGGGGATGAGGCCCTTGTCCTCATCAACATGGGGACAAGGTGTTTTAGGGGGCTACCCCAAAGCACCCTCCCAATGTTGAGGGCATGTGGCCTGGTACGGTTCAGGAGGGGGGGCGCTCTCTCATCCCCCCCTCTTTTCCTGCGGCCTGCCAGGTTGCGTGCTCGGATAAGGGTCTGGTATGGATTTTTGGGGAGACCTCACGCCGTTTTTTTTTTAAATTTTGGCGCAGGGTTCCCCTTAATATCCATACCAGACCTTAAGGGCTTGGTATGGAATTTAGGGGGACCCCAGGTCATTTTTTTTTTTTAATTTTGGTTCGGGGTTCCCATGCCGTTCTTATCAATGAACTTTTAAGTGTATTGTCGGACCGGCAATGCAATAGCCGCGAGTAGTTTTAAATTACTTTTTTCTTTTGAAATGTCATTTTGCTGTCAGACTGTTCTAAACACGGGAAACATGCGCCCCTTTACAGGCATACTATAGACACACCCCAGCTACAAAATTTAAGGGGATATTACACTTTTATTGTTTGACTTTAAGCATTATTAAAATCACTGCTCCTGAAAAAACGGCCGTTTTTAAAACTTTTTTTTGCATTGATCCATGTCCCCTGGGACAGGACCCAGGTCCCCAAACACTTTTTATGACAATGACTTGCATATAAGGCTTTAAAATTAGCACTTTTGATTATTCATGTTCGTGTCCCATAGACTTTAACGGTGTTCGCGTGTTCAAACAAACTTTTTTCCTGTACGCATGTTCTGGTGCGAACCGAACAGGGGGGTGTTCGGCTCATCCCTAATGCCCTACTATTCTCAGATCAGAACCCCAAACATAACCGGGCCAACAATGCATGGGAACAAAACCTCGCCATAACCCTTTCGGACATGGAATGGGAAACCATATACAAGAATATCCATAAGGGCTCATTGAATATTTATGCACAAGAAAATGCATTCAAACTGCTCTCAAGGTGGTACAGCACACCCCTTAAACTCCATTGCATATAATTTCTCCACACTGTTGGAGATGTGGAATAGAGGTTGGAACACTATTACACATCTGGTGGACATGCCCTAAACTCCAACCTTTTTGGAAGGAAGTACACAGGCTCATCCACCATATAACTACCTACAAACTAGATTACACTCCAGCACAATTTCTGTTGCATCACCCATCACTACCAAAATGTACATACTTCCGCTCTTTGGCCATGCACATGGTAAATGCAGCAAAAATATGTATCCCTAATAAATGGTGCTCCTCAGAACCACCCTCCTTAGCGGATTGGTTCCGACCTATTAATAAAACAGCGGAACTGGAGGACCGAATTCATCAGGCGAAAGATACACCTTCTAAATTCACCCAGATATGGTCTTGTTGGTTACATTTTAAAACAACAGACGAATACCAAAGGACCCTTACATGATACACACTCGAGAGCTGTGGTACGGCAAATGTGACCAACTCAACCTCTACCCTTCCCCACCACCCCTCTTCCCCTATTTCTTTGTTCAGGCCTCCCCTTCTTTCTTTCCAAAGAATGTACTACAAGAAGAAGTTTCACACACCTGATGCTACTAACCAACCCAATATTCCCCCCTTTCCCCATACTACTAATCAAAGGCTGACCAATCCTTACCAGGGTACATTTATATCCTTTACACCCAGATATTCCGTGGCAAGCTGAGACGCTCTCATTACTAACAGACCTTTACATTACACAAGGAGATTACCATAACATATCCCTATATATACCTTATAACTCCCTCACTCGTTAGCGGAATTGTATCAAAATTTGTCTCCTGTTGTTTGATTTACATGATTCACTAAACTGTTGTACCACTATATTTCTCTAACTTTCATAGCAGCTGCGTCCGCATCTCTTCATTTCCTGTTATCTTGTGTACCTTCAATAAATACTTTTACTACAAAAAACGTACCCACGCTCTTGAGCATCTGTGGCGAAAGACATTAACCAATATATATCTGCCCTCCAAAAATAAAATTTTTGCCTCCATACTACCAGACATACAGTAAGTACTTCATCACTTTCATTAACACCCTCTCACAAAGTCCCTGTTAACTCTTTTCTACCTTTAACTCTCTACCTCGTTCTCCATTACCTCCACCCACCAACTTGCTCACTGCCCAGGAGATTGCTAATCACTTCAAAAATAAGATTGATACAATTTGTAACGAGATCTCCACTGCACAGGTATTTCCCTCACCTTACACTCCTTGTCCACTTGCACAATCAATACTTCCCTCATTTAACCCAGCTAGTAAAGAGGAAATCACTACACTTTTTTTTAACGCCCGCCTAAACACCTGCCCCTGGACCCTGTTCCCTTGCAAATACTACGGTCACCCTCTGGCTCTATCCTACACTCTTTAACTCATATCTTCAATCTTTCCCTCTCTACTGGCATCTTCCCCAACCATCTAAAACATGCACTAGTCACCCCCATACCTCAAAAGGCCTCTCCTTACTCCAATTTGCCTCCAAGCTCCCAGAGCGTCTAGTCTACAACTGGATGAGCTGAGAATAACCTTCTTGATCCCCTTCAGTCTGGATTTTGCCCGCAACACTCCACAGTAACTGCTCTCCTAAAACTCACAAACAACTTACTAACAGCTAAAACCAATGGTCACTATTCCGTACTCTTACTCTTGGACCTCTCTGCTGCCTTTGATATAGATGACCACCCCCTCCTTCTCAAAAAACTCTATTGGTTTGAATCTTACCTATCTCGCCACACCTTCAGCGTCACATAACTCTACTTCCTCCTCTCCTACTCCTCTTACTGTTGGGGTCTCCCAAGGTTCTGTCCTTGGACCTCGCCTATTCTTCATCTACACTTCTTCAGAGACATCTGTGTGGGTTCCTGCACAGATGTTATTGGAAATCGCACCCTGAAGTTGCCAAAAGTAGTACAGAAACTACTTTTGGGAATCGGTGCGATGCCACAAATGGAATCTATGCGGTCAAATTGCATGCCAAATCGCTCCAATGTGAACCAGGGCTCAGTGTGAGAGCTCTGAAAGCTGAAAATATTCCTGGGCAGGAAGGGGGTGAAAGTGCCTGGCAGGCAAGTGGTTAAATGATAAAGCTGAGGGAGAGGAATTTGGGAGAGACAGAGTAGAAAGGAAGAGAGGGAGGAGGGGAGAGTCTGGTCACAGCTCACTCACACAGTCCAAGCAGGAAACTCACTGGCTCAGTCAGAGTCTTCATGTTTAGGATGTGACATTGGGCTGCCGACTTCAAAGTTTCCCGCCTGCACATCCCCTTCACAGCACACAGGCTGCATCGAGTGTGGGCGGGCACAAGGAGAGAGAGGTGGGAGGAGGCAGAGCTGATTGTTCTCCCGTTTGTATAGAGGAGAAGGGAGGGCTGTGCTCTGTAAGACGGAACACACACACTGTCAGCCCTGTGACAGGCGCTGCTAACATCCCTGTTACAGGACACACCGCCAGATCACAGCTGCAGTGTTCTTTCACTGCAATTTGGCCGGTGATCCAGGATGCAGACTTGTTAACCCCCCCGCCGGAGCCGCTCAAGCAGTAGCACACGACCAGCCCTGGAAACTGCACGTACCCAATTCTGAGCAAGCTGCACAGCAGCCCTTTTACAGGAAATCAGAGCAGCCCAATAGAAAATTGCCGCTTTGCCCCCCCGGCCCTGGCCCCGGCCGTCCCTGGGCACAACTATCAGTTCATCCTCACATGCCAGGGTGCTAGGGGTAACCCTGGACTCTGAACTGTCCTTTCAGGCCCACATCCAATACCTGTCCAAATCATTCCGCCTCAACCTCCACAACATCTCCCGAATATGCCCCTTTTTCACTCCCTGGTTATCTCTCACCTTGACTACTGCAACTTCCTCCTCCATGGATTACCTTTACATAGGCTACCCTGTCTTTAGTCCATCATGAATGCTGCTGCAAGACTCAACCACCTTACCAACCATTCAGTGTCCTCCACCACTGTCTGTAAAGTCTCATTTAAAAAAATAAAAATAAATAACAAACATGTCATCCTTACCTGTTCTGTGCAGTGGATTTGCACAGGGCAGCCTGGATCCTCTTCTTCTCAGGTCCCTCTTTGGTGCTCCTGGCCCTACCCTCCTGTCGAGCACACAACAAGCAGGTAGCTATGGGGGCACCCAAGCCGAGCTGCAGCTCCGCGTACCCCGCCCCCTCTCTCCTGATTGGCTAACTGAATTTGACTGACAGCAGCGGAAGCCAATGGTGCTGCTGCTGTGTCTCTGTCAATCAGGAGGGAGAGTCCCAGATGGCCGAGGGACTCGTGGACATCGCTGAATAGAGATGGGGCTCCAGTAAGTATTAAGGGGCTGCTGCACACAGAAGGATTTTTATCTTAATGCATTGAATGCATTAAGATAAAAAAACTTCTGCCTTTACAATCCCTTTAAGTTTTACAAATTCACACCACCTTTATAATGTGTACAAATAGCAGATTAACAATAAACTACAGATAGATTACATTTAGAGTGAAATACAGCTTTGGATGAAAGCTCTGAGGAAGGTTATAGAGGTAAACATTACATAGGGGATGGAACTTTTAGCATCCTTATAGTAAAGTCAGGCGGCAAAGGGTAATGTAATTGTCAATTACTTTGTTTTGCAACTGCAGAAAGATTCCCAGACACGCAAAACTACAGTTAGTATACTACTTTTGGTATTCTTTTAAATAACCCACAGGAATATAAATAGGGGGTGTGACAGACCTAGCCGGGAAAGAGACTTTTGGAGGGGACTGTATGCTAGCCTCTTGCCGATCGATCGGGGGCCCTTGCATTTGGGGGAACGGTGCTCTTTGTGAGCTGTATGCCTGGGGTCCCTTGAGGTGGTATTACTGTGGATTCGGATCCTGGTCTCCCAGGACACACAGACTCTGGGGACCCTGGATTTGCCATATTGGAATAGTGGCTGATTCATAATGCTGGGACAGATACTGTTAGGAGATGCTGATGTAAATTCCAACACCTGTCTGTCTATTGTCTGCTAAAATATGTATTGTAAATAAGTCTTCTAAGAGTCATTAGATCCCCATTGTTATTTGTGTTAATTAACTCTGCTATTGTGTGAAGAAGAGTCTATGTTGATGGTGATAATGTTGATTGGATTTTCTGAACTACAAGACGGCCAGTCTGGCCTAACGGTCATGTCTGAGTCATCTAGGCTGTCTATAGGGATTAGTTAATTAGCTCATGTTAATTAGGTTAATTAGGTTACAGCTGTATTGTTAGAGTAATATGAGCAGGAGGTCTGCACCTCCACTTTGAGTGTATAAAAGCCTGTATTTTGCAATAAAGGATAGTCCTGTTTGAACTTACATACAGCCTGCCTGGTGTTTGTTCTGAGCTATCACAACTGGACTAGAACGGCACAGAGCTGTAGTTCTAGTCCCGGAGCATCGGATGACCGAACCATCAGACGTTGCAATCTGATTCAATAGCTGCAGAGGCGTGTCGGGAGAGTGGAACCGAGCGAGCAAGGGGCTCGTTACAGGGGGGATTGGGGTAAAGTTACCCCTGGGACTTTTAAGGTGCTTATAGTATCAGATCAAATCAAAAAAACAATGTATGCAACTGTATAAAAAAATATAGATCTTTTATTCAAAATTTTTATTACAAAATATCACCAAAGAATTAAAAAACAAGCAATCTTTCAATCTGAATCAATCAATTATGACATGAGATTGACAAAACAACTTCATGAATACCACTCAACATGTTTCGCTCAATTCGTGAGCTTCATCAGGAGTTTTGGTACATATGTGGTATACTATGAATAAGAGAAAAAGAATACATAAGTCAGACAATTCAAAAACAACGCATACAATACATATGCTTCTTAGACTAAAACAGAAACTTATTGCATACATGGGAGAAGAATCTTATCATATAATTCGAAAAAATATCTCCAATAGAATTTCAATAATCAAAAAGTTCAAAAAATGATTATGATAATCATGCTATATATGTTATATGTTATGTTGTTTGTCCATAATAGTGAACAATTTATTATAGGAAATTTAACTCATCATAGATGGAACTCGCTTACCCAAGCATATCAAAAAATTGAAGAGGAGTAGTCTACAGATTGTAGATGTGAGAAAAACATGTGGTTCACATTCATAGGTAACTGGATACGTCTCACCCGTTTAGGATCTCCCAACCTATTATGGTCAACAGAGGGGTTAATATGTAAAATACATTAGCCAAAAGCTAAATGTAAAAAGGAAACAAATTATTAACAAATAGTTCATAGCACACTGAAAGGGGCACATATCAGAAAGGGTTAAGGACATAGTTTACCTTAAATTGAATTAAAGTATGTTGTTGAAGGCTAATAAAGCCTTATGAACAAAATTGAAAGGAGAGCACCGCTGCTTCAAAGTCTCCACTAGGTGGTACTCCAAATGGCAGCCTTAGAATATCAGTACGGGAGATCCATATTTAAGCAGCCTTAATATGCTATGGATAGAAATGAAAAATATGTATAAAATAGTCACGCATCGATCACCATCAGTAAATACAACTGAAATGGTGAATAGATTTCATTACCTGGATAATGGAGTGGATGTACACGGAAGGGGAGAACGGCATCTACCTCCCCTTAGAGCCTCAGAGCCACTGTCAGAAAGATAGGGGCTGACAAACTGCACTATATAGGCCCCTCCATCCCGGCGGCATCTGACGTCACCGCCGTGATGTGGACGTGCAGTGAAGTCCTCCCATGGGTGCATGCGGCCAATGGCGAACAAAGGGATGGCGTCTCACCACACTCATGCCCCGCTCACCGCGCACGTGCATCAAATCTCGGCGCACACAACGTGAACAAAGCCACCGCACATGCGCCGATCGACGTCACACAAAGACAGAGCGAGCGTCGCCTTAGTACAGAGGCCCTCACAGCCATCTTAACTGGGGGAAACAACCAGTGATAGATTCAAAAAAGACAGTGAATTCGGACGCACCAAATCCGAAAGGGCCGAGAACAACTTCGAAGTGATACATTTATCCTCTTACCCCCTTTCAGCTGAACAACTGTCAGTTTTAAAACTTGGTTTGACCTTTTGTCCAACACAAAGGATTGACCAATTTGAATTAATCAAAGACATAAATCTCTTTTCTAGAAGGTTAATGTTTAAAATTCTATATGATAAACCTGATGCTTCTAACAATGGCCAAGCCTTGGATGATCCTGCTTGGCGGGACATGACCACTGCGGATATAAAAGCTATGGAGGAGCTGATGGAGCTATGGGAGGAGGGGGGCCTGGAGGAGGAGGATCTGCTAGAGGCAGATTCTGTTCTACTTGATGCAGACTCCCCTTCTCCCCTACCTCCATCCTCTGTCCCCACTCCTCTTCCTCGCCTTCTATCCAAACCTAGGGAATACAAGCCCAAATCTCGTACTTTTCCGACCCTCCAAGGGAACCCCAATGTTTGGGCGTTCACCAATCAGGTTACCAGAGAAATTGCTCAAATAAAATGGAAGGATGTATCCAGGTCAAACCTAACCACTTCACAACTAGAGTCCCTTAAACTTTTACAAAGCAACAAAGAAATTGTGATCAAGCCCTCCGATAAGGGGGGCAACTTGGTCATTATGGACAAAAATCACTATGAAGCCATGGTATTGGCCATAGTTCAAAACCGTCATTGGTATCAAAAAGTCTCCCCCAGTTACCTTGCTTTAACAGCTACCAGATATAAACATCTTATAGGTACTGCATATCACAAAGGTTTAATAACCAAAAACACCTGGGAGTTCCTCAATGTGAGTGCACCCCGTACCCCTACCCTATACGCACTTCCCAAAATACACAAAGACATAAAAAAAACCCCGGGCAGACCTATAGTATCGGGGAACGGATCCCTGACTGAAATGGCAAGCAAACTGGTGGATGACTTCCTAAGGCCTCATGTGGAAGGCCTTACCTCTTACTTTCAGGACACGGGGGACCTCCCCCGTGTGCTAGATGGTATCTCCATACCCATTGATTCGTGGCTGGTGGCCCTGGATGTGGAGGCCCTCTACAACTCCATTCCTCATGAATTGGGGGTGGAGGTTGTGGGGGGCTTCCTATCCGAGGATCCTGATACCTCGGTGGAATACAATCGATTTATCCTGGATCTCCTTCTTTTTATTTTGTCCAACAATATCTTTTTGTTTGGGGGCTCCCACTACCTCCAGATACAGGGAGTGGCTATGGGGACTAAATGTGCCCCAGCCTATGCCAACCTGTATCTGGGGGGGTGGGAACGCGATTTATTTTACAGAGATGACATGTAGGCGTTTTTTTGAGCATATCTTAGTGTGGAGACGTTTTATTGACGACATCTTTTTTATTTGGCATGGCAGTAAACATATTCTCCTTTCCTTTTTGGACAGCATGAAGTTCAACAAATACAATTTGAATTTTACTTTTGAAATGAGCCAACATCATTTGACCTTTTTGGATGTCCAAATCTCAGTTGATCAGGAAGGAAATATTGGAACTACCTTATACCGAAAGCCGTCGGCGGGCAATTCATTGCTACATGCCACTAGCTCACATCCCGCCCCCCTTATCAATAATCTACCTTTTGGACAATACCTCAGAATCAGACAGAATTGTAGTTCAGAATCAGACTTTGAACATGAAGCAAAATTGCTTCAGTCTCGTTTACGCCAACGAAGCTATAGCCATAAATGCTTGAAGAAGGCTTATTTAAAAGCTAAGAATCAGAGGAGATCCTCACTTATACATCAAGTAAGGTCTAAAAAAGTAGATTCAGGTGTCAGAATAATTACCAGATTTTCTGGCCAACAAAAACAGGTACAAGATATTGTTCAGAAGTACTGGTATCTCCTGATGGGGGATGAAAAAGTATCCAAACACTTAAAATCTTACCCAGAAATTACGTTTAGCCGTACCAGATCCTTGAGGGATACCTTGGTGCATAGCCATTATGACACACGCACACAACTAGTAGCAGAATCTAGAAAGGGTAGTAGACCCTGTCACAAATGCCAGTTCTGCAGATTTATCTACTCTGCACGGGGCATCATGCTCCCCAATGGCCATTTCTTTAAACCAAAGTTTTCTGTTACGTGCCAATCCATTGGGATTGTATACATTATGATTTGTGAGTGCCAGATGTTTTATGTTGGCAAAACCAAACGCCCCTTTTTCTGCAGGATCAGGGACCATGTATCCTTGATTCTGAAGAACAAAATGGAGACGCCAATTAGCAGGCACATTGGCCTATACCATAATTTCGATAGTAGCAAAATGCATTTTTACGCTTTGGAACACGTCCCCCAGGGGACCGTGGGGGTGATTATGACAAGATACTCCTGCGCAGGAGGCCTGCTGGATACACACCTTATCAGCTTTGAAACATCCAGGCCTCAATGATGCTTTCAGTTTTAAACCATTCTTATAGATCTGTGGTGTAGAAATAACCCCTTAAATGAGATAGTTGCTCTGATTCTCATTTCAGTTTGTATAATTATACGATACACTATTATATTATATGTTTATCTTTGTTTATTCTTATTTTGTAATTGTTTGATGTATTTATTTTTGGTTGTTTTCCCTCTCATCATCTATAGTGGATTCTCTTCCCAAGCCCATACTACGCATTAAACTTTAATATCTATTGATATAATCTAAATATGATTGGAGTATTGGATAAGTGTGTCCCCCACTGGGGGTCTTTCCCTTCCCCCTTTCTTTGGTCTACACGGACACCAGGGGCACCTACGGGCGGAGTGAGTAATCAATCGCCCGCCCCTAGGGGCCCTAGAGGCATTGATTCCTAATGGGATGCATGGTGGGCATTGGCGAACTGGCGGTTTGAATCATTCATTAGCATTCCCATATTATTATTCATATATTTTTTCATTTTTTAAATTTTTTTTATTTTTTTCATTAGTTGTATTTTATATCTATTCAGTTGGAAGACATCTAATTGAATTGTCTACTTTTGGACAAGACCAACCTTTCATTATATCCAAGATTTAGGGATATTCGCGCCCTTTCTTTCTTCTTGTTTCCCCCAGTTAAGATGGCTGCGAGGACCTCTGTACTAAGGCGACGCTCGCTCTGTCTTTGTGTGACGTCGATCGGCGCATGCGCGGTGGCTTTGTTCACATTGTGTGCGCCGAGATTTGATGCGCGTGCGCGGTGAGCGGGGCGTGAGCGTGGTGAGACGCCGTCCCTTCGTTTGCCATTGGCCGCATGCACCCATGGGAGGACCTCACTGCACGTCCGCATCACGGCGGTGACGTCAGACGCCGCCGGGATGGAGGGGCCTATATAGTGCGGTTTGTCAGCCCCTATCTTTCTGGCAGTGGCTCTGAGGCTCTAAGGGGAGGTAGATGCCGTTCTCCCCTTCCGTGTACATCCACTCCATTATCCAGGTAATGAAATCTATTCACCATTTCAGTTGTATTTACTGATGGTGATCGATGCGTGACTATTTTATACATATTTTTCATTTCTATCCATAGCATACTAAGGCTGCTTAAATATGGATCTCCCGTACTGATATTCTAAGGCTGCCATTTGGAGTACCACCTAGTGGAGACTTTGAAGCAGCGGTGCTCTCCTTTCAATTTTGTTCATAAGGCTTTATTAGCCTTCAACAATATACTTTGATTCAATTTAAGGTAAACTATGTCCTTAACCCTTTCTGATATCTGCCCCTTTCAGTGTGCTATGAACTATTTGTTAATAATTTGTTTCCTTTTTACATTTAGCCTTTGGCTAATGTATTTTACATATTAGCCCCTCTGTTGACCATAATGGGTTGGGAGATCCTAAACGGGTGAGACGTATCCAGTTACCTATGAATGTGAACCGCATGTTTTTCTCACATCTACAATCTGTAGGCTACTCCTCTTCAATTTTTTGATATGCTTGGGTAAGCGAGTTCCATCTATGATGAGTTAAATTTCCTATAATAAATTGTTCACTAATATGGACAAACAACATAACATATAACATATATAGCATGATTATCATAATCATTTTTTGAACTTTTTGATTATTGAAATTCTATTGGAGATATTTTTTCAAATTATATGATAAGATTCTTCTCCCATGTATGCAATAAGTTTCTGTTTTAGTCTAAGAAGCATATGTATTGTATGCGTTGTTTTTGAATTGTCTGACTTATGTATTCTTTTTCTCTTATTCATAGTATACCACATATGTACCAAAACTCCTGATGAAGCTCACGAATTGAGCGAAACATGTTGAGTGGTATTCATGAAGTGGTTTTGTCAATTTCATGTCATAATTGATTGATTCAGATTGAAAGATTGCTTGTTTTTTAATTCTTTGGTGATATTTTGTAATAAAAATTTTGAATAAAAGATCTATATTTTTTTATACAGTTGTATACATTGTTTTTTTTTATTTGATCTGATACTATAAGCACCTTAAAAGTCCCAGGGGTAACTTTACCCCAATCCCCCCTATTTATATTTGTATTCACTAGGGATGTGGTGCTAAGGGTTCACTGTCCCTGCCCTCTTAAAATAGGAACAGGCCACAGGAAGGTCATCTCTTTTGTCATACTTCCTATATCTATTTTAGGTCATCCACCAATTTGTGTTTGAGTTTAAATATGGCAAACTACTTTCCCACCTTTCAGTGTTAAAGCAGTATTAAATCAAAAAACAAAAACTGTATTTTATTTTATCTGTTGATCCAGCCAGAAACACGTGGGTAGTGTTAAATGCACTAGCACATTTGTCTACAAAATAAAGCCTAACTCCAGCTAACACTTTTTACAGCAACATTTTTTATCCCAAATTAACCACTTCAGCTCCAGAAGGTTTACCCCCTTAATGACCAGGCCATTTTTTGCGATATGACACTGCGTTAATTTAACTGACAATTAAGCTGACGTGCGACGCTGTACACAAATAAAATTGGTGTCCTTTTTTTCCCACAAATAGAGCTTTCTTTTGGTGGTATTTGATCACCTTTGCGTTTTTTTTTTTTTTTCTTTTTGCGCTATAAACAAAAAAAAAAAACGACAATTTTGAAATAAAAACAATATTTTTTACTTTCTGCTATAAAACACATTCAATAAAAAAAATGTAAAAAATCACATTTCTTTATCAATTAAGGCCAATATGTATTCTGCTACATGTTTTTGGTAAAAAAAAATCCCAATAAGCATATATTGATTGGTTTGCGCAAAAGTTATACCGTCTACAAACTATGGGATATTTTTATGGAATTTTTATTTATTTATTTACTAGTAATGTCGGCGATTAGCAACTTATAGCAGGGCTGCGATATTGCCGCGGACAAATCGAACAATAACTGACACTTTTGACACTTTTTTGGGAACCTGTGACACTAATACAGAGATCAATGCAAAAAATATGTACTGTCACTGTACTAATGACCCTGGCAATGACCCTGGCTGGGAAGGTGTTAACATCAGGGGTGATCAAAAGGTTAACTGTGTGTCTAGCTATTTTGTGTACTGTGGGAGGTGCTTGTAACCGCTTGACGACCACCTCGCGCAGATATACTGCGGCAGAAGGGCACGTACAGGCAGAATCACGTACCTGTACGTTCCCCTTTAAGAGGCGGCCAGCGGGCGTGCGCCCGCGGCAAACTCTGTGAGTTGGGTCGCAGGTCCAGGGATACCCACGATTGCCTCACGGGGAGGAAGAACGGGGAGATGCTAATGTAAACAAGCATCTCCCCGTTCTGCCTGTCACTGTTCTCTGCTCCCTGTCATCGGAGCAGAGATCAATGACATGTCACACACAGCCCATCAACCCCTACAGTTAGAAACACGCCCCTAGGACACACTTAACCCCTACACTGCCACATAGTGGTTAACCCCTTCACTGCCAGTGTCATTTACACAGGAATCAATGAATTTGTATAGTACTGATTGCTGTATAAATGACAATGGTCCCAAAAATGTGTCAAAAATGTCCGATGTGTCCGCCATAATGTCGTAGTCACAATAAAAATCGCTGATCGCCGCCATTTAAAAAAAAAATCTTAATAAAAATGCCATAAAACTATCCCCTATTTTGTAAACGCTATAACTTTTGCGCAAACCGATCAATAATCGCTTATTGCGATTTTTTTACCAAAAATATGTAGAAGAATACGTATCGGCCTAAACTGAGGAAAAAATTGTTGTTTTATATATTTTTGGGGGATATTTATTATAGCAAAAAGTAAAAAATAATGCGTTTTTTTTCAAAATTGTCACTCTTTTGGGTTTATAGCTCAAAAAAAAAACGCAGGGGTGATCAAATACCACCAAAAGAAAGCTCTATTTTCGGGAAAAAAAAGGCCGTCAATTTTGTTTGGGAGCCACATCGCACGACCGCGCAATTGTCAGTTAAAGCGACGCAGTGCCGAATCGCAAAAAGTGCTCTGGTCAGGAAGGGGGTAAATTCTTCCGGGGCTGAAGTGGTTAATAGGGGAAGGCATGGATCAGTGTCCCTCTTTTGCAGGAACATAGGATCCATGCCTTCCCTACTGACAGAATGGCAATCTGCCTTGTTGTCGGATCACCAGTTGAAAATTAAGGGAAAAAGGCCTAAAAAAAGAAAACGAAAGCAACCACCACGTCTGAGAACTGGTAGGCTGGAATATAATACATTTTTGTTTTTGAGTTTAGTATCACTTTAAAGCCCAAATCTAAGCAAAGTTCTTTTATTTAAGAGTAGGAAAGTATTTTATTTCTGTCTGTGACTCCATTCTGGAGATTTGTCTCACTTTTTGTCCCTGTAACACCTGTGCGAGGATTGTGTTTTTCTTTGTGTCCTTGTTAGAGAGATGTCTCATCACTTGTCCTAACAGAAAGTGATGGAAAATCTCTGCCATAGGGACGTAGACAACAGTAAAACTTGACAGAAGTTCTATCCCAAATTATAATTTTTGCTTAGAGTTGGGCTTTATTTATTTATGAACCTAAGCTGTTTGCAATTTGCACATTCTCCCTGTTCTCCCCTTCTTTCCTGGCTAGTTATGCTGCATTCCTCGATAAGGGTTTGGTATTGATTTTGAGGCGGGTCCCCCGGCTGCTTGGCTTAAAAAACATTATAAGCGGGCTGGGAACTGTCATATAGTGGCAGTAATTTTTTTTTTTCTAAATGTCATTATTGTGAATTTACATTGGGTGTGCCATTTCATGTGCAGGTTTAGAGCACCCCCCTGTTTTTAAAAAGAATTGTATATTTTTAACCCCTTTATGCCCACGCCTTTTTCTGGCACATTTTGCTTACAAGTTAAAATCCATATATTTTGCTAGAAAATTATTTAGAACCTCCAAACATTATATATATATATATTTTAGCAGAGACCCTAGGGAATAAAATGGCAGTCGTTGCAATATTTTATGTAACACAGACAGCGGTCTTTTAAACGCAATTACGGGGGAAAAATACAATTTTATGAATAAAAAAAAAATTAAACAGTAAAGTTAGCCCAATTTTTTGTAAAATGTGAAAGATAAGGTTACGCCAAGTACATAGATACCTAACATGTCACGCTTTAAAATTGAGCATAGAATGGCGACAAACTACAGTACTTAATCATCTCAATAGGTGACGATTTAAACATTTCTACAGGTTACCAGTTTAGAGTTACAGAGGAGGTCCTGTGCTAGAATTATTGCTCTCGCTCTAACGATCGTGGCGATACCTCACGTGTGATTTAAACACGGTTTACATTTGCTTACGTATGCGTTCACTTCTGCGCGTGAGCACGAAGGGATGGGGCACTTTAAATTTTTTCTTTTTTTTTTATTCTTACACTGTCCCTTTAATTATTATTTTTTTATAACTTTTATTGCTGTCACAAGGAATGTAAACATCCCTTGTGACAGTAATAGGCAGTGACAGGTACTCTTTATGGAGATAAAGACCACAAATCCCTCTTTTGCACTTAAAAGCATTCAAAACGCCAAGTTTGGCTGTTTTGAATACTGACATTTTTTTTTTATCTGGCGCTTTTAAGGCTACAGTTAACCGGAAGTGATGTCATGACATTGCTTCCGTATTAGTAGATCCGAGACCCGATCAAAGCCGATTACGGCAGATACGGCAGCCAGCAGATGTTCCGACTGGCCACTCGGCCTCCCAGTGGGAAGAGAGAGCCCAGTCGAGCCATAAAAGACGGAAGGAGAGGGGACGTCCAGTGGCAGCCCGTCCATTAGGGGCTCCCGGGCGCCACCCCCTTTATCCACGCCACCCCCTATATGGTTAATGGATAGATTCATGCATAGCATGAATCTATCCTTGGCCGCTGCGCCCACCTCCTATTAATGCATCCGGCCCCTTTCAGGATGCCGGTGGCTGAATTACAGCGGCAGGGTGTTTTTCTGAAGCACCTGATTAGAGCCATAGGCCCTAATAGGCTACAAAATAGGGTGGGCTCAGAGCGCAGAGCATTGCACCATGAGACCACCCAGGTGATACAACAACAAATGAATGTTCACTGTTGTGACACTGATCCTTAATCCGGCAAATCAAAATCAGGTCTGAGACCTGTTTTCCGTTTGGCTGAAAAGAGAAGACTCCCAATTGGCCGCCGAGGAAGAGGGAGGAAACGGAAGCTGCCGATGCCCGTGGAGAGCAGAGGAAGGGAAGGTCGTTGCTGCCATCGAGCAAGGGAAGCTGCCGGTGAAGCATTGCATAGATGGGGTAAGTGCACCAGACCCACCCGCCAATCGACCGACCGATAGGGGGGTGGTACTGTTTGCTGCCCCACCCAAAAACAAATTACCACCGGCTGCCACTGGTCCCCTCCCACTGCTTGCAATAACAGCCGAGCGGCTGCTTAGCCACATTGGTTGTTATTACAAGAAAGCTGACTGTCGGCTCTAAAAAACGGTACCGGGGTGATGCCTGCAACTTGCTTTACTTCGGCGTGAAGGGGTTAATGTTGCCCTTTAAGCCTTATTGAAAGACCCGCTCCCCACTGAATGTGCTTTTTTTTGCATTTGTACATGTCTCCCATGGCAGTGCCCAGCTACCTCTGCTTTTTTGTCTCCCATGGACTTCAGTGGGGTTTGGGTACTATGTTTAGGGTCTGTGAATTTTAGATTGGGTTTTGCTGATCCTCTCCTTAACCAAACCCCATCTTAGATGACACATCACTGTTTATTGACTTTCCTGCAATACCAATATACACGGTTAACTTACAAAATGTCACATTCTACTTTATATGTGTAAATTAGGAACACACAGTAAGTACAAATAAAGGTCAATGTCTTTCTTTCTATTTTCCAAAAGATATATTGCCTCACTCAACTTCCACCTCTAGTAGAACCTTGCCTTTTCTTGCATTACTGATGTAGCACCCTGGTGTTTAGGCAGGGTTGCTCCCAAATGTACCTGCCAGGTATAGCTACCTTGGCTAATTGTTGAGGATCAATTAATTTCACTCTAATGCCGCGTACACATGATCGGACATTCCGACAACAAAATCCATGGATTTTTTCCGACGGATGTTGGCTCAAACTTGTCTTGCATACACACAGTCACACAAATCTTTTTGGAAATTCCGATCGCCAAGAACATAAAACACGTACGACGAGACGAGAAAAATGAAGTTCAATAGCCAGTGCGGCTCTTCTGCTTGATTCCAAGCATGCGTGGAACTTTGTGCTTCGGAATTGTGTACACACAATCGGAATTTACGAGAACGGATTTTGTTGTCGGAAAATTTGAGATCCAGATCTCAAATTTTGTGTGTCGGAAATTCCGATGGCTCCGATGGAGCCTACACACGGTCGGAATTTCCGACAACAAGCTCCCATCGAACATTTTCCGTTGGTGTACGGGGCATAAGTCTGTAATTGCTGCACTTCTCTCTTTTGCCACTAGGTGGCCGGGCACTTGGTGGCATTAGATAAGACAAGGGCACGGCAAGGTCAGATAATGGGTATATGGGGTGTCTCAGCCAATGGGCAGGGGTTTTCTTAAACCCCTTGGCCTGCTGGAAGAACCTATATATTTTGGTGGAGTCAGGTGATCAGTGTTCTGTGCCACCTAGACGGCTGTCTGGGTGGACGTGTGTTGTACTGCCTGGGCTGCTAGGCCAGAGTTTGGGCCTATCCCGGGCACATCTGGCTGCTAGGCTGTCTGAGGTCCTCTCCAGAAGCAAGATAGCAGCGCAGGGTTGGGATTGTGGCTTGCAGTCCAACCAGAATAGATGGTTCTGCTGGCCGAGGGGAAGCTGTCGCCACTAAGGGACCAACCACCTTATTACCAGGGACCACAGTGAGTAACTGAAGCAGGTACCGGAGCAGAATTCTCACCAACCGGGGACGGTGAAGAATCAGGAAATTCAGGCAAGCCAGGGACCCAGCGAGAGGAGGTGACACTTGCAGAACAGCCTTGTGTGTCAAGCCAGGGACCAAGCAGACCAGTGGGGTGAAGCTTGATGAGTATCTGGAGTGCCAAGCTAGGGACCCAGCAGAGAAGCGGGGGTGACGCTTGACACAATGACAAGCCTAAAGGGTTGTCTTGGTTCTATTGCCTCCTTCAAAATAAACATAACTTTGTCTAAACTTCCAATATGACTAACTGGGAAAAGGAACTGGGCTCAGCACACTCACATAAAGAATGGCAGGATGCAATTCAAGCTTACTACCGATACTCCCACTGCACTAATAATTGGGACTTAATGCTAAAAATACCCTCATAGATCATATCCCACCCCAGTAAGACTATCCTTAATCTTCCCTTCTGAACCCAACTCCTGCTGGAGACATTGTGGTGCAAGGGGGAGAATTACACACATACTATGGATATGTAATAATATACGCAGCTTTTGGTACGCAGTCTTTAAACAAAATTTCCTCTACAACTGGTTTTATTATTAAGCCTAACCCGATCTAGTTCTACTCAATCTCTCTATAAACAAAATACCAACCCAGGTTAGGAGCATAATAATCCATATACTCATCGCTGCCCGTTTAACAATTACAGCAAAATGGAAATCCACTTTAATATAGGGTGGCACAGTGGTGTAGTGGATAGTACTTTTGCCTAGCAGTAAGAAGGGTCGCTGGTTCGAATCCCAACCACGAAACTACCTGCTTGGAGTTTACATGTTCTCCCTGTGCCTGCATGGGTTTCCTCCCACACTCCAAAGACATGCTGGTAGGTTAATTGGATCATGTATAAATTGTCCCTAGTATGTATGAATGTGAGTTACGGACCTTAGATTGTAAGCTCCTTGAGGGTAGGGACTGATGTGAATGTACAATGTATATGTAAAGCACTGCGTAAATTAATGGTGCTATATAAGTACCAAAAATAAATAAATAAAAATTAAATAAAATAAATAATACCTAACACTGATGAAGTTATACAAAAGGTTAAAACACAACACTCTTATGAAAGATACTTCGCAACCCAATCTAACAAGTTAAAGCGGAGTTCCACCCAAAAGTGGAACTTCCGCTCATCTGATTCCTCCCCCGTCCAGTGCCACAATTGGCACCTTTCGGGGGGAGGGGGGTGCAGAAAGTTGTCTACTACAGGTATTTGCACCCACTTCCTGGAATAGACTCCCGCAGGAGTCACGCCCCTTACCACCCCACCCCACCCCCCGCTGTCTCCTGGGAAACACACAGATCCCAGGAGATAGCGGGGACCACTTAGGACGCGCAGCGCAGGAGGGAACCGGGAAGTGAAACCGCAACGCTTCACTTCTTGATTCCCACACAGAGAATGGCGGCGGCAGCAGCCGAGCGATTGATTGGCTTCGGCTGCCAACATCGCTGGACTCCAGGACAGGTAAGTGTCCATTTATTAAAAGTCAGCAACTGCAGTATTTGTAGCTGCTGGCTTTTAATATTTTTTTTTAGGTGGACTCCCTCTTTAAATGCCTTTAATACACAATGGTCACCATGGACCTCAAGATTCCCAGACGGTGCTTAACCATAGTAATGGAAGCCTCATAAATAAATAATCAATTAATGAACAATCCTCATGTTATGGTACAGTTTTATTTGTTTTTCTTTATACTTTATACCTTTTCACTGTTAAGTATATAGTGGCTTGCATATAATAGTTGAGTGAAATGTTTTTCTTATGAAAATATTACATAGCTTACCTATACACAACCTTTCCAAGGGTTTGTGGCATCCACATTGTTTAATAACAGAGATACCCACAGGTGTATTATTTGTTAATAAGTTATATTAATATTGTCTATTATCCTGTGCAATGCTACTATTGTATTCTTTGTTAAAATGTAATAAAAAGAATTGAAAAGAAAAGATCAGAAGGAAACATATAATGAATGTAGATAGATGAGTAGGTTGGAATCGAGTTCACAATGTCTGTGTTCAGCAGTGCAGCACCTATTAGCAGCTGCTATCTCTCTTGCTGGATCAGAGACCTGCACCATCTAATGATTAAAATAGAGAATGCAGTTTACTTACCTGGACTCAAAACCAACTCTGATAGGGCTTGAGCAAGGGAGTTTCCCCCTGGCCCTATGTGGCAATCATGTATTGCATTCTATGAACAGTTTTTTTTTCAAGCAATAACCTGAGACTTCCGCACTTACTAGTCTGTTGCTTGCTTTGATCTGTATTCAATGTCTTGTCAACCTAACAGCACCTGGCACAAATTGTGATAATTTTTTTACAAATTTTGCCTCCCCTTCTAATTACTTTCAGACATCTATGGCTAAATTTAGTAAACGTGAGAGGTTACAGGGGATTTTAAGAGGAGTCAGAAACTCCTTATACTTTAGGAGTTATAAAACTATTTAAAGTTTCTCTTTCCCTTGTTTGTTGTCTGCTTAGTACACTGCTTTCTCCTTTATACATACCCCCCAACCGCCCCGGATTCCGCGGGACTGTCCCCGACTGTCAAATAAGTCCTGGTTAGTCTTAGCTGAAGTCCCAGAGCCCACTGCTGGAGTAAGTTCTAGCAGTGAGCTCCACTTAGTGGGATATCCTCAATGAATGCAATGTGTACTCTCACACATTGCACCCAGTGGGGATTCCTAAATGCCTGCACTCTCAGATTCTCCCCCTCCACTTCAATATTTGTTTGAGTCCCTGGTTGCTAGAACCACTGGCATCCTAGCAACCGATGACGTGCTTTTCCGACCGACTCTGGGACCTGTTTACTGCCACCAGCATCTCCCGACACTGCACACATGGATGACAGGTATGCGCTACAGCGCAGGGTTAAGTATCCCTGCATACACTGTCCCCTGTACTGGCTCTACTCCTCCCCCTTAGCTCAGTGCTAACTCTTCCTGGCGACATGCTTCCCCATCGGGCTACTCTGCGGGCGGCTGCCAAGTGACTGCTCTACCCGGTGAGTAATGTGTCATGCTGTGAGCCAGGCTCCCCCTCCCCCACCTCTGATAACTTTTCTCAGCTGCTACAGAGCTTCATGGAGGGGGAAGTGTGGGGCTGCTCGGTCTTGTGGTGCAGGGCAGTGACTGGCAGCTGTGGGGTTCCCAAAATCCCTACCCCCTCCCTTCCTGCATTTCCCCTCCCTGCTTCTTCACCCTAAAACAAACCCTCCTCCCCTCCCTTCCACTTCACCCTAAAACAACCCATCATTCTAAACAAATAACTCCCCTGCCTTTCCACCCTAAGCAAAAAAAACCCTCCCTGCCTCTCCACCTGTGAGGGCTGGGCTCAGCCCTTCCTTCTCTGAGCTGACCGCTCAGCTGTCAGCTAATTGCAGCTCTCATCTCTCTCCACAGTTACTCAGCTGTTGTTGATATCCTGCTCGTCAGTCCTGCCTACTTAAGCTGTCCAGTCCAGAGGGTCTCTGCCTTCGCCTTGGTCAACATCACAAGAAACATCTCCTGCATTCCTGTTTAAAGACTGGCTTTGCTGACATCCCTTCTGGCTCCAGATCCTGCTTGCTGTTCCACTACTTTGATCCCTGACTTCTGGCTTGGCTGACTATCCATTCCGGTTACTGAACTCTGGCTATGTTTTGATTACGTTTGTTCTTTTTACTTTTATTATTAAACAAGTGTGATTTAACTGTACTTCTGCCTCGGTCTAATTTCATGGTTTCTGACACCACCCAAACAAATAACCCCCCCCCCTGCCTCTTTGACCTAAACAAATAACCTCCTCCCTGCCTCTCCACCCTAAACAATAACCCCATCCCTGCCTCCCCACCCTAAACAATATCCCCCTCCTTGTCTCTCCACCCCAAACATTAACCCCCTCCCCACCCTAAATAATAACCCACATCTCTGCCTCTCCACCCTAGACAATACCCCCCTCCTTGCCTCTCCACCCCAAACATTAACCTCCTCCCCACCCTAAATAATAACCCACATCTCTGCCTCTCCACCCTAAACAATAACCCCCTCCCTGCCTCTCCACCCTAAAAATTAACCCACATCTCTGCCTCTCCACCCTAAACAATAAAAACCCCTCTCTGTCTCTCCACCCTAAACAATAAACTCCTCCCTGCCTCTCCACCCTAAACAATAACCCACCACTCTGCTCTTCACCCTAAACAATAACTCACCTCTCTGCCTCTTCACTCTAAACAATAACCCCTTCCCTGCCTCTCCACCCTAAACAATAACCCCCCTCTATGCCTCTCCACCCTAAACAATAAACCCCCTCTCTGCCTCTCCACCCAAAACAATAAACCCCCTCTCCATCCTAAACAATAACCCCCTCCCTGCCTCTCCACCCTAAACAATAACCCCTTCCCTGCCTCTCCATCCCAAACAATAAAGCCCCTCTCTGCCTCTCCATCCTAAACAATAACCCCCCATCCCTGCCTCTCCACCCTAAATAACCCCCTCCCTGTTTCTCCACCCTAAACAATAACCCCCCTCTCTGCCTCCCCACCCTAAACAATAACCCCCCTACCTGCTTCCCCACCATAAACAATAACCCCCCTCTGCCTCTCCACCCTAAACAATAACCCCTTCCCTGCCTCCCCACCATAAACAACAACCCCCTCCCTGTTTCTCCACCCTAAACAATAACCCCCCTCTCTGCCTCCCCACCATAAACAATAACCCCCCTCTGCCTCTCCACCCTAAACAATAACCCCTTCCCTGCCTCCCCGCCCTAAACAACAACCCCCTCCCTGCCTCACCACCCTAAAACAAATAACCCTCTCCCTGCCTCTCCACCCTAAGCAAATAACCCCCCTCCCTGCCTCTCCACCCTAAACAATAACCCCCCTCCCCCTCCCTGCTTCTCCACCCTAAAACAAATAACCCCCTCCCTGCCTCTCCACCCTAAACAATAAACCCCCCTCTCTGCCTCTCTACCCTAAACAATAACACCCTTCCCTGCCTCTCCACCCTAAACAATAGCCCCCCTCTATGCCTCTCCACCCTAAACAATAAACCCCCTCTCCATCCTAAACAATAACCCCCTCCCTGCCTCTCCACCCCAAACATTAACCCCCTCCCCGCCCTAAATAATAACCCTCCTCTCTGCCTCTCCACCCTAAACAATAACCCCATCCCCATCGCTCCACAATAAACAATAACCCACCTCTCTGCCTCTCTACCCTAAACATTAATCCCCAGCCTAAACAATAACCCACCTCTCTGCCTCTTCACCCTAAACAATGACCCTCTCTCTGCCTCTCCATCCTAAACATTAAAGCCCCTCCCAGCCTCTCCGCCCTAAACAACCCCCTCACTGCCTCTCCACCCTAAACAAATAACCCCCTCCCTGCCTCTCCACCCTAAACAAAAAACCTTTCCTGCCTCTCCACCCTATACAATAACTCCCTCCCTGCCTCTCCACCCTAAAGAATAACCCACCTCTCTGTCTCTCGACCCTAAACAATAAACCCCCTCTCTGCCTCTCCACCCTAAACAATAAACCCCCTCCCTGCCTCTCCACCCTGAACAATAACCCCCCTCCCTGCCTCTCCACCCTAAACAATAACCCCCTCCCTGCCTCTCCACCCTAAACAATAATCCCCCTCCTTGCCTCTCCACCCTAAACAATAATCCCCTCCCTGCCTCTCCACCCTAAACAATAACCTCCTCCCCACCGCTACACACCCTGAACAATAACCCACCTCTCTGCCTCTTCACCCTAAACAATAACCCATCTCTCTGCTGCTCCACCTTAAACAATAAACCCCCCTCTCTGCCTCTCCACCCTAAACAATAACCCCCATTGCTACCTCTCCTCCCTAAATAACCCCCCTCCCTGCCTCCCCATCCTAAATAACACCCCTCCCTGCCTCTCCACCCTAAAGAATAACCCCCTCCCTGCCTCTCCACCCTAAACAATAACCCCCTCCCTGCCTCTTTACCCTAAACAATAACCCCCACCCTGCCTCTCCACCCTAAACAATAACCCCCTCCCTGCCTCTCCACCCTAAACAATAACCCCCCTCCCTGCCTCTCCACCCTAAACAATAACCCCCTCCCTGCCTCTCCACCCTAAACAATAACCCTCTCCCTGCCTCTCCACTCTAAAGAAATAACCTCCCTCCCTGCATGTACACCCTAAACAAATACCCCCTGCCCCTCAACCCTCAACCATAACGCCCCTCCCTGCATCTCCACCCTAAACAAATAACCCACCCCCGCCTCTCCACCCTCAACAATAACCTCTGTGTTTAATGATGGGGTTAGTGATTGGCCGCATGCTTACATCAGCCTCAAGTGTCCCTCATTCTCAAGTTCTAAAGTTGGGAGGTATAAGTATATCCTACATGTCCAGCATCATGTAGCTCTTTTCTCCCCTGCCTTACTGTCCCTGTCCTCCCCATTCATTTGTTTTCTGTTTTTTATTCATGGAGGTTCAGCATCACATGTGGACCTTGCCTAAGGTTGTCTGCATGCAAATACAGCCTGCCTAGGAATGTCCACTCCTCCAGACTGATATCCACCCATCAAGGCATTTTGGTATTTGCAGAACTTCTTACAAGAACCAGCCTAGGACTGGGGCTCTTAAAAGGAATACAAAGGCAGGGTGCTGATGTTGTTTTCAGGAAGCTATGTACAGCATCCTGCTGGCCCCTTCTACCAGCCATGATCTGCCTGCATGGCATAGAGCTGTACAGACACCTAGTGATGATGTCACTGTATCTAAA
Organism: Aquarana catesbeiana; assembly: GCF_042186555.1. Lineage (NCBI taxonomy): Eukaryota > Metazoa > Chordata > Amphibia > Anura > Ranidae > Aquarana > Aquarana catesbeiana. The sequence continues at coordinate 399,452,694 of NC_133327.1, read as the reverse complement.
ATAAGGTATTTATAGAAATAAGAAAGGCTTTATTTAAACATGTTGATTAGGGAAAAAAGAAGGAACCAGGGAAGCCTAAATATATAAATACGTTAAACTTCAAGTTAAAATAAACCCTCAGTTATGTAAGCACTTTCAGCAGCTGGGTTAATGCGGTATTAAACCCAAAAACCAATCCTCACATGTGGTGGCTGCATTGGTTTTCTTGGTTTTCTTTTTGTAGGTTTTTCACCCTTTATTTCACCTCTTGATCCAGCCAGTAAAACATTTCTTGTCTTCGTGTGTCTGCATTCTGGATGAAGCAGTAAAGCAGACTCCTTTGGACAGCAGCACTGTCAGTCTGGGGGGAGGGTATTCCTAGACCACATGTCGAATACAAAAGGCCCGCGGGCCGAATGCGACTCTCGCACCTATCCTGCAGCTGTTGCACCCCCTTCATCTCTACCCCCACCTTGTCTCAGCAGTCGGCAGCAGAAAGGAGGACTAAACTACTCCACCAGATCCTGTGCCTCTCTGGGCAGCCACAGCACCCCCTCATCTCTGTATTTAGCAGACTTTGGCAACTAATTCCAGCCCTCCTTTGGTCCTCCTGCAGACCCTGCACTTTATGCTTTCCAGCTCTGCCGCTAGCTTCTTCCCAGCAACAACACAAGTTAAGAGGGTACACTGTGATGTAAGGTAGAGTGGGGGACTCGACTTCTGATGATGGGGGCTCTTGACATCTGATGTAGGAGGGGGTGGGGTGCTCTGGACATCCATGCTTACAAATACAACTAGCACTTTGAGGGCAACTGTAATGCTGATGTGGACCGCAATGAAATTCAGTTTGACACCCCTGTCTTGACCTGACTATCAGATTTAGATGGACTTGACTGACAAATTAAAGCTGAATCCCAGCTAACACTTTATAAGCATTTACAGCAAACGCTTTTTTTTTTCTTTTTGGGATAAAGGGTTTAATGCACCTTAGCTATTCTGCTGGGAAGCTGTCAAGGCTGAAAGTCCAAAATAGCCTCAAACCACTTTTTTCCTCTATTCGATAGGACATAGGTACCACCTTTCTATGTTTTATATTTGGCACTCCTTTTTTTTCTAAAAGTTGACAGCCAATCAAAGGCGGTTAGAGGCATTCTCTGCCCTACAGCTGCATGTATGCAAGAGAAGTGTATACGTGTGGCTGCGGAATGCCTCCACTGTCTATGATTGGCTGTCAGCTTTGACAGCTTCCTGGCAGGATAGCTCAGATGAGTTTGGATTTGTATCTGAACATGCCTGAGCTCATTACTATTTGTAAGAACCCTTGTCAGTGTTAAATGGTTTGTCTCAATCATCTAACTGCTACTTTGTCTGGACAGCTTGGTCTGTTAAAGGAAATAAAAAAATAACAACCACACTGGTTGGATCAATAGGTGAACATAAAAAGGGAGAAAAAAAAGAAAATGAATGCAGCCAGCACATTTATGAAATTTTGAGCTGCAATTTATTACATTTTTGTTTTGGGGTTCAATAGGACCCTGCATTCACTATGTCTGGTCTCCCACAGTACACAGAACATGGAAATGCAATTGTTTTAATAAATATAAACTGCTAAATACCTTTTTTCATCTGCAGTTAGAGCACACTTGTGACTTGTATCAGTATTTGCTTAAAGCTTGTAGAAGGAGTTTTCATTCTCCCCTGATCCTCTATCTGGACAGTGCTAATTGGCCCTGTGCTGATCACATGCACTCTCCCAAGAAAAAAAAACTCTAGCAATACACACCAAACTGAGCATGTGCAGTCTGACTCCTGATGCTCTGTTCTACCAGTAGATGGGTTGGAGACAGTTAAAGAATGGGAGGATCTGTGCACACAGGATCACACACCCTTTATACACAATGCAGAGGATTAACTCTTTAGTAGGGATGAGCCGAACACCCCCCTGTTCGGTTCGCATCAGAACATGCGAACAGGAAAAAAGTTCGTTCGAACACGCGAACACCGTTAAAGTCTATGGGACACGAACATGAATAATCAAAAGTGCTAATTTTAAAGGCTAATATGCAAGTTATTGTCAAAAAGGTGTTTGGGGACCCGGGTCCTGCCCCAGGGGACATGGATCAATGCAAAAAAAAGTTTTAAAAACGGCCGTTTTTTCAGGAGCAGTGATTTTAATAATGCTTAAAGTCAAACAATAAAAGTGTAATATCCCTTTAAATTTCGTACCTGGGGGGTGTCTATAGTATGCCTGTAAAGGGGCGCATGTTTCCTGTGTTTAGAACAGTCTGACAGCAAAATGACATTTTGAAGGAAAAAACTCATTTAAAACTACCCGCGGCTATTGCATTGCCGACAATACACATAGAAGTTCATTGATAAAAACGGCATAGGAATTCCCCAAAGGGGAACCCCGAACCAAAATTAAAAAAAAAAAAAATGATGTGGGAGTCCCCCTAAATTCCATACCAGGCCCTTCAGGTCTGATATGGATATTAAGGGAAACCCTGGCCAAAATAAAAAAAAAAAATGACGTGGGGTTCCCCCTAAATTTCATACCAGACCCTTCAGGTCTGGTATGGATTTTAAGGGGAACCCCGCGCCAAATAAAATAAAAAAAACGGCGTGGGGTCCCCCCAAAAATCCATACCAGACCCTTATCCGAGCACGCAACCTGGCAGGCCGCAGGAAAAGAGGGGGGACGAGAGTGCGGCCCCCCCCCCTCCTGAACCGTACCAGGCCACATGCCCTCAACATTGGGAGGGTGCTTTGGGGTAGCCCCCCAAAACACCTTGTCCCCATGTTGATGAGGACAAGGGCCTCATCCCCACAACCCTGGCCGGTGGTTGTGGGGGTCTGCGGGCGGGGGGCTTATCGGAATCTGGAAGCCCCCTTTAACAAGGGGACCCCCAGATCCCGGCCCCCCCCCCCCGTGTGAAATGGTAAGGGGGTACTTACCCCTACCATTTCACTAAAAAACTGTCAAGAATGTTAAAAATGACAAGAGACAGTTTTTGACAATTCCTTTATTTAAATGCTTCTTCTTTCTTCTATCTTCCTTCATCTTCTGGTTCTTCTGGCTCTTCTGGTTCTTCCTCCGGCGTTCTCGTCCAGCATCTCCTCCGCGGCGTCTTCTATCTTCTTCTCCTCGGGCCGCTCCGCACCCATGGCATGGGGGGGAGGCTCCCGCGTCATTTTTTTTTTTAAATTTTGGTTCGGGGTTCCCCTTTGGGGAATTCCTATGCCGTTTTTATCAATGAACTTCTATGTGTATTGTCGGCAATGCAATAGCCGCGGGTAGTTTTAAATGAGTTTTTTTCCTTCAAAATGTCATTTTGCTGTCAGACTGTTCTAAACACGGGAAACATGCGCCCTTTTACAGGCATACTATAGACACCCCCCAGGTACGAAATTTAAAGGGATATTACACTTTTATTGTTTGACTTTAAGCATTATTAAAATCACTGCTCCTGAAAAAACGGCCGTTTTTAAAACTTTTTTTTGCATTGATCCATGTCCCCTGGGGCAGGACCCAGGTCCCCAAACACTTTTTATGGCAATAACTTGCATATTAGCCTTTAAAATTAGCACTTTTGATTTCTCCCATAGACTTTTAAAGGGTGTTCTGCGGCATTCGAATTTGCCGCGAACACCCCAAATTGTTCGCTGTTCGGCGAACTTGCGAACAGCCAATGTTCGAGTCGAACATGAGTTCGACTCGAACTCAAAGCTCATCCCTACTCTTTAGGTTCCACAGTGAGTATAACAAGCATGCTTTACTGGATATACAAACTGCTTTCACTGTTGTGGGTTTAGTAACACTTTAATCATCTAATGAGTCTTCATCTTTTAATCCTTGACTATGTTTCTGTTTAAGTTGGTGCCATGACCACTGCCCCAGGTCCTGTGTCAGGATGTCTCCTTTCTCTTGAAACGTCCTATGTAGCCACCCTTGCATGGAGGGACCAGAGTTGTGTATTCCTACACTGTGTGACATCTATAGAAATGAACAGCCCCATAGCCTAGGATGGCATGGCATTCCTCTGCTCCTACCCCCTTCTCCTCCCTCCTTTCTCCAAGCTAACAGACTGGCTGGAGACTGGACCGTCAACTGTTAACTCTTTCTCTTTCCTGTAAAGACAGGAAGTTCAGGGAAGCAGCACTAAGAGAGCAGGAGCCAGCAGCACTGAAAGGTATAAACTGCAAGTGCATGGTTAAGAATTATAGCAAATAGTTTACTGTAGAATGTTTACTTGATGGTGTTTAATGCGATGTGTTAAACTAAAAAGCATTGAGGGTCTATTACTACTTTTAGTAGTGTGCATGACTTTTGTTAATGGCATACTTGAAGTAATACATTTTTAAAAAGTAAGAAAAAAAAAATCTATCGGAATCGGATAGAATACAGTCGTTATGAAAAGGTTTAAGCACAGCATATATTACATACTGTTATAAGTTTGGGCCCCTTTTTAGGAGAGACCCTGATTTAAGGTACCCATATTCTTTGCGATAAAATGTGCCAAACCCACATTTATTATCAGATGACAACTTTTATTTAGTTACATATCATCTTATTTTTATTATAATTGCTAATTCCTTCTACAATGACATCAATATGACAGCTACAAGTTAGACAAGACAGGAATTATACTGAGTTTCTGTGAGAATGAACTCTTCCTGGTATCTGCAGGATACTTAGAACAATTTATCCTTATGACCTGACGCAGACGGATTTAGTAGTGTTCTCCCTAAAGTCACCAAAAGGAATGCTGAGCATTGCAAAATAAAGCTTTCCCATGGGACCCCCAATTACAGTTTGTGAGGACAGAGAAAGCATACAGTGATAACGGCTCTCACCAGGAGGTTAGACTTGAGTTTACCCGGGTTACAGATTGTACATGGTTTAAACACCACAAACAGGAAGTCAACTCTGTGAACAACTTTAACCATTCAGTCTTCAAAATTCATTTCATAACCAAAAAAAAAAAAAAACTGGCACTACAGAGAATTTTATGAGGTTAGTTTAATAACAAATTGAAAAAATATCCCTGGAAATAGTACTCTAGAGACTCAAAAGAAATCTGTGTGCGCAACGTGATAGATTTATGGAACTGTCAGTAAGGGATACATGAATCTGTCACAGAATTGCCTCCTCATAATTTTGCATCAGAGAGAATTTTATCTGCGACAGGATAATTACAAGTGCGACACAATTTACTCCAACGCAGAAGAGGTGTTATTTTAATCCAAATGTAAGTGAGCGCTCAGAGGAAAAAGCAGCTTGCACAAAAAAGGCGACACACCAACCTTATATCAAAATAAATCAAAAGCGAAGAGCAGCGCACAAATATAAAGTGCAACAAATAAATATATGAATACAATAAATATCAAAATCAAACTGTAAATGATAAAGCAAATTGATGCACTTTAAGGCTCTATGCACACTGCGTTTAAAAAAACGTATGTTCTCTCGGGAGTAAAAAGGCTCACATAGAGCATTTTTTGTACAAAGTTTAGACGAGTTTAGGAGAGTTTTAAGTTTTTTCTGCCACCAAGTTCCAAATAGAAACGCGAACCAGAAGGGTTTTTTTTCCTCTGTCTCTAAACGTTAAACTCAAAATATGCCTCTTAACATCCAAATATGCATGGACACATAGGATAACATTGAGTTGCTTCTACAGGCAGGACACAAGGCTCCTGTAGAAGCAACGTTTTTTAAGCCAGTGTGCATGGAGCCTAATTCCGCGTACACACGGTCAGATTTTCCGACAACAAATGTTCGATGGGAGTTGGAAATTCCAACCGTGTGTAGGCTCCATCGGACAGTTTCCATCGGAATTTCCGACAAACAAAATTTGAGCTCTGGATCTCAAATTTTCCGACAACAAAATCCGTTCTCGTAAATTCTGATTGTGTGTACACAATTCTGATGCACAAAGTGCCACGCATGCATGATTCAGAATCAATTACGAGACGGAAGCGATCAGTCTGGTAAAACTAGCGTTTGTAATGGAGATAGCACATTCGTCACGCTGCAAATTTTTAAATCTTTTAATGCAGCGCATTCTCTTGTTCTTTATAATGCTAGAATAATTAAGTTGTTTTGCTGCTCATATTCACACAGAGTTCTGACAACCTGATTTCTTTATTATTTCTCGTGATCTCATGAATCATTTTGTTTATTTTTTTTTCGTCATATCTCCACAATAATATTTAGTATTTAATATATTTAATATTTTAGAATTTTTGGTTATAGTGTTTTTTTATCCAGATCTCCTATTTTTTTTTTGTTTTTTTATAGTGATCTCCATAATTTTTTCTTTCGTTTTTTGTTAAGTTATCACAACTCCATTATTATCTTGTATTTTTTAACCTCAAGGAGGTTGGTGTTGGTGTGCCTTGTTAATTTGACATTGTATTTTTGAAATGTAACTGCCTACTCACAAACAAACTGCCTTTTTTGAAGTTAAACACATAGGCAAGTATTTGTGAAAAATAAATAGCCATTTATTATGGGTCATAACAAAATAAAGAGGAAGGCAACGCCGGAGAAACTGGTGAAATTTGAGAAGCTTTTGTACCCCAGGGCACACATCAATTTTTTTACAGTCAAAATTGTTGGCCTGAGGAGTCCTTATAATAGTGAGCACAATCTGATCCAGGACTACAAGAGATCAGGAACAGCAGCAGATGACATATCTGCCCCCAGGCTGTGGTCTTACCACAGCCTGGGTCTTTTGTCAGACCAGACTGAACCCAGGCCATCACTCTCTTGTCTTCCTTCCACGCTTGCTTCCAGGCTGTGGCTCTGGTGTTATAGTTGTGTCAGGAGGTGGAGGAGGAGGAGGACCATGGCTGAACTCACAAGCGTGGCTTTGGCTTGTGAATTCGCCCCTCAACCCCTTATTTAGGGCTTGTAAGATCACTTCCTCACAGAAGAGGCGTTGGCCCTCTTCCATTTCCTGCATTTTGCAGGCTGTCATGTAGGCATAGTCATTTTGATTATTGGGGGGGTTCTGAGGGCCGCACTAGCCTTCGAAATAGGCCAAGTGCTGCCTCCTCCAGGTTACTCCTCTTCCTGGGACTTTTTTGTGGAAGGCGGAGGGGAGGGACTTGGGATTCGGGCAGGCTTCTGGGCCCGGCCACCTCCTGGCTGCCACTTACCCCCCCATCTCCTGGCTGCCACTTTTCACAGCCTCCTCCTGGCTGAGACTTTCCTGTGTATGAAAAAGGGACATAGTTTTAGTCTTTGGTTCATCAATCACACACAATTTTCAGCTTATGACTGTTGCAAATTGAATGTTAATAAATAGAAAAGACTATCATTCTGACCCCAGCATTTTTCATTTGTGTCCAAATCATTTGTGGCTACTACTGTCTATTGATATGTAAAACACTTTGTAAAATCAGAAATTACTGATCAATAATAACATCTAGTTAACATCATTAATTATTTGACTAGAAATATGTTGAACGATGCTATACCTGGCTCAAGCTGGGCTCCTCCACTTCTTCCTGGCTGGAAGGCCCAGATTGGACGTCGGAAGTCTCAGCTGAGGTGGAAGGAAGCCTTGAAGGAAGATTGGAAGGTGCTGGCCTGGGTTCAGTCTGGCCTGCCAGAAAATGCAGTCTGTTATAGTACCACAGCCTGGGTACATAAATGTCATCTGCTGCAGCTCCTGATCTCTGGGAATCCTGGACCTTCTTGCGCTCCCTATTATAAATGCTCCTCATGCCACCAATTAGGGCCTTCAAATAGGGGATGTCTGTCGTGGGGATCACCGGCTTCACAAATTCTAGCAATTGATCCAGTTCTGCCTTCCTTCTTGGTTTATTGTTATAAAAGGGTTTACCTGCCACAGACAGGGCAGCTCCCTGTACATAACAATGAATATGGGGATAAAGTCCTCATCATTGAATAGGTAGCTGTTGAGAAATGGGTGTCAGCAAAAGGGTTGGTTGTAAGGAGACTGGGATGTAATATGGCTGGGGAAGATGTCTGTCAGCTGAAGGGTGTCTGTGGGGCAGTCAGGGAAAGATGTTGGGGAGGTGGAGGATAGAAAATGGCAGTGGAGTGATGTCTGTCAGCTGCGTGAATGGGAAGTCTGTCAGTGGGGGGGGGGGGGCAGATGTGGGGGTGAGATGTGGTGATGTAGAATTTGTGGTTAGAAAGTGGCGGGGAATGGTGTAAAGTTGGGGGGGTGGGAAGTGGCTGGAGAGTGGTGTAAGTTTGCATGGTAGAAAGTGGTGTAAGTTTAGGGGGTGCAAAATGGAGAATGAGGGTTGTAAGTTTTGGGGGTGGCATGTGAACAATGAGTAATTTAAGTTTTTGAGATGAATAGTGGCTGGGGAGTGATGTAAGTTGGGGGTAGAAAGTGGACAGAAGTGGCGTTTGTCAGCTGTGGGTGTCAAGCTGTAGGAAGGTGGAAAAAATGGCCGGATAGCGAATTCTGTCAGCTTGGGGTAGTTGTGAGAAGTGGGCAGGTAGTAAAGTGGAAAAGGGCCTTGGAGTAATAGTTTCGGGGTGCGGGGTTGAATATAGGGAAGTGACTAGACAGTAATCTGTGACAGCTTAGGGTGGAGGTGGCTGGGGACCAGCATCAGCCAGGTGGAAGTGGGGCGTATATAGGTAACCCAATGGCCCTTGACTTGAGCTTTAGGATAGCAGTTTGCCACTGAAGGCAGCAGCACACACGCAGGCAGTAACTATGCCAGGGGCAGAGCGTTTTCTATTGCTGGCTGCAAAACCCGAGAGCAGCCTGATCTCCACTATCTGCTCATTCTGTACAGGGTGATCGTAATGCACGGTGTGCACTGTGCAGGCATAGGACCTGTTCCTGAAATGTGTAGTTGCTTTAAAATGTGTTTGTTTTTTTCTAACTTATTTCTGAGGAATGATTCTTCAATGTGGAACAGAGGTATCCTCACACAGGACACTGCTGTGCAACTTCATAAGCACTTCCCTCATTCCTTTTTCTGCTTTTTCGTGGTGATGCCTGACCACTGTTTATTGCAGCTCTTCATGGAATTCAAATTAAAATTCTATGTCTCAGAGAAGTTGTGAGGCACACCACCAAAAAGATAAACAGCAATAATCTGACTTAAGGCATCACCGAAACAAAAAAACGCTCTGGGTCTCAAGGTGGTTTAGGGTAAGAAAGGGCCAGGGTTGGGACATACTTTAAGTAGCTAAGAAATGACTACACTATTTTTTTTTTGGGGGGGGGGGTGGGAATTGCACAAGTGAGAAATTAAATATTATATTTAATTGTAATAAGCTAAATGCCTGTGTACATATTACACAGATACATCTTCATTCTAAACATCTGTTTTGTTAAATTCTGGCTTTTAAATGGTGTCTCCTGTCGTAACAATGATCAATTGTCAGCAGTGTCTACTATAGAGAGACAATTCAATTCAGCGTGCATAACATCCTTTTCGTATATCCAGCTTCTAAATGTTATTATGGCTGGCAGAAGACAGATGTATAGGACATCACCCTGTGTAGAAGGACACCGGAGATTGCCTGTTATTTACAAGCTGTAGAGGAGATATTCTTTTCCGGGTCATGGCATTGTGACATACCTAAAATAGAAGCTGCACTTCCTTCCTTTCCACTTCCTCTTTCCTATTTTATCCACAGGTTATCTGATTATTTTTTCTACCCTCAATATATCTTGTTGATATACATGTGAGGTTATTAAGAGTTGCAGCTTGACAACAAGTTTAACATACACTATATTACCAAAGGTATTGGGACGCCTGTCTTTACACGCACATGAACTTTAATGGCATCCCAGTCTTCGTCTGTAGGGTTCAGTATTGAGTTGGCCCACCCTCTGCAGCTATAACAACTTCAGCTCTATTGGGAAGGTTGTTCACAAGGTTTAGGAGTGTGTCTATGGGAATGTTTGACCATTCTTCCAGAGTGCATTTGTGAGGTCAGGCACTGATGTGGACGAGAAGGCCTGGCTCGAAGGCTTCGCTCTAATTCATTTCAAAGGTGTTCTATCGGTTTAAGCTCAGGACTCTGTGAAGGCCAGTAAAGTTCCTCCACCCCAAACTCTCAATAGTGTGGGGTTGTTTTTCAGGGGTTGGCCTAGGCCCCTTAGTTCCAGTGAAGGGAACTCCTAGGGGTCAGCATACCAAGACATTTTGGACAATTTCATGCTCCCAACTTTGTGGGAACAGTTTGGGAATGGCCCCTTCCTGTTGCAACATGACTGCGCACCAGTGCACAAAGCAAGGTCCATAATGACATGGATGAGCGAGTTTGGGGTGGAGGAACTTGACTGGCCTGACCTCAACCCGATAGAACACCTTTATGATGATATAGAGTGGAGACTGTGAGCCAGGCCTTCTAGTCCACATCAGTCTCTGACCTCACAAATGCTCTTCTGGAAGAATGGTAAAACATTCCCATAGACACACAGTTGAAGCTGTTATAGCTGCAAAGGGTGGGCCAACTCAATATTGAACCCTACGGACTAAGACTTGGATGTCATTAAAGTTCATGTGTGTGTAAAGGCAGATGTGACAATAATTTTGGTAATATAGTGTACATACTCTATACAACCTTTATGGTTTAGTTATAATACAAATTTTGTGTTTTAGCCTTTACATAATGACAAATTTGACTGAAATGTATAGGTTTAAAGGTGACAATAGATAAAGAAAGGATACACTAGTGTCACAAGACAGGATTTGAGTTGAAATCTCTCCAATGGGGACATAGAAAACAATAAAATAAATAAATAAATAAAAACAATAAAAAAAAAGTGATCGCAGTATACAGAGGCAGAACAGAGATCTGCTTATGTAAAAAGGGCGGATCCCTGTTCTGACAGGGCACATGATGGAGATCTGCTGTTCACCGTTATCAGGAACAGTGATCTCTGTAGTGTTCCAGGCAGCCCATCCCCCCTACAGTTAGAACACACCCAGGGAACACAGTTAACCCCTTGATCGCCCCCTAGTGTTAACCCCTTTCCTGCCAGTGTCATTTATGCATTGATCAGTGAATTTTTATAGCACTGATCAATGTAATAATGTTAATGGTCCCCAAAAAGTTTAATTTGGGGTCAGATTTGTCTGCTGCAATGTTGCAGTCCCGCTAAACATCGCAGATCGCCGTCATTACCAGTAAAAACAATAAAAAAAAAATAAAGTCCCTAAATCTATCCCATAGTTTGTAGACTTGATACGTTTTGCGCAAACCAATCAATATACTCCTATTGCGATTTTATTTACCAAAAATATGTAGAAGAATATATATCGGCCTAAACTGATCAGTACATTTTATTTCAAAATTGTCACTCTTTTTTGTTTATAGAGCAAAAAATAAAACTGCAGAGGTGATTGAATACCACCAAAAGAAAGCTCTATTTGTGGGAAAAAAAGGACGTAAATTTTGTTTGGGTGCAATGTCGCATGACCACGCAATTGTCAGTTAAAGTACGACGCAGTGCCATATTGCAAAAAATGGCCTGGTCAGGAAGTGGGTAAATCCTTCCAGGGCTGAGGTGGTTAACACTTTTACACTCTATCCACAACTTGGCTTTATGTGTTGTAGAATTTGTATGTGCTACAGATTTACATAGAGATCTGAGGACCTGGTGGTGGAAACAGGAAGTAGGAAGTTATGAAGCGAAACTAAAAGAAGGCTCATATGCAGCTTACTGTGGACTGGAAATAAAAATATTCTTTACAAGGTTCATCTGACGATTCATCATTGCTTCCACAAAATCTACATGGTGACAGAAGTGAGATTGCTGAAACATAATGATGTAGAATCTATGTGGCATACAACCCCTAATCTTTGATAATGACATTGAAAAAAGGGTACCACAGCGCTGACAGCCTGAATAAATACATTAAAGTGCAACTGTAGTGCATACAAAATTAAGTGCAAAATTAATCCAAAAATACAAAAAATATGTCAAGCATGCAGCCAGTGAAAACTTAAACAAACACATGCAAATAAGCATAAACTTCTAGTTGGAAGGTTCCTTTTACAGGTGCCTTCCACAGGTGCTGCTGTGCTAGAAATAGTGCAAATCAATATTAAGCATGTGACATGTGAAAGTCCAAAAAAGACGTGCACATAAACATATAGCAATTCTCAGTTTGTAAGTTCCTTTCCCAAGTTCCTTTCAAACGTGCTGCTGTGCTAAAAAAACATATGATGCTGTAAACAGGTGCATACGGGATCCACCCCCCCCTCTTATGGTTGAACAATCCAGATCCAATGGACCCCCAAGTAGTACTGCTTTATGGGTCAGGTAGGCTTAGTATGGTGAGCGGGGTGATGAAATCGCGAACTCCTGGGTGCGATCCTTCCTGGGGTGTTTTCAGGCACAAACATATGGAGAGTCTTGTTTAATTCATTAAAATCAATCTTTACAGAGTCCCAATAATAAAATCAATCTTTACAAGGTTCCAAGGTGGAGGGCAAACAGATGAACACCAATTACCAGTCCATTGATCAATAGGCTCTCTCACAACCTAACTGCAATTGAACGGGCATCGGACGTGATGTTACCGTGGTGCCGCAAGCTGCGTCTGACGCTGCATTTCGCCCTTCCCACAGAGTGTTATCAAAGACTTTGTTTGCAATGCAGCAACTGTGGTAGTGAACACGCTACTGGGCTCAACAAGTGTCCGGCTTTTAACAAAAGATGTAACTCATGCAACAAATGGAATCACTTTGCAAAATGATGTAGGTCCAAGCCTCAAGATAGAGGTGCGTGGTGACACTAAACAACAAAATGTGCACAGAATTAATAAAGTGGAAAGCGATGATCACCAAAATTGTTTTCATTGTGAAAGTGTGGACTTAATTGCAAATAAGGGAGAAATTTTCACCACCTTCTCAACAGCATGCAACAAACATGTCAAGTTGAAAATTGACACTGGTGCCAAATGCAATGTCATGTCCTTATACACATTGCACAGCATTGACCTCAAAGCTGAAATTGATTAGTCAAATAAAGTAAACCTGATAGCTTATGGCAGTCCCACTTCCAGTAACACAGTGATCAGGATATTAAAGCTGATATTCTCTACACATGGAATTCCCTATCAATTGATGACTGGCAATACAACATCATTTTCCAGTAGAGAATTCAAGAACTTTGTTCACCAATAGTATTTTTAGCACGTCACTAGCAGTCACAATTACCCTAGATCCAATGGTCTTACAGAGTGTAGTAGTACGGTCGGCCAAGCATCTCCTAGAGAAATGTGCACGTGGTGGATTTTCTGACGTCTATGCAGCCCTGCTCAACCTCCGCAACACACCTAGGGTCTTTACCTTTCCAGCACAATGTTTACTTCTGCGATGAACCAGGACTCTGATTCCCATGGTCCCATCCCAGCTCCTGCCAAGAGTTGAGACTGATGTTTAGGTTGCTTTATTTATACTCAGGCAAAAAGGAAAGATAAGCCATGACAAATCGGCCAGACGCCTTTCTCCTCTGGAGCCTGAGCAGGTGGTAAGGATGGAGACAACCCGTGGTTTTTGACAAATTGGCCACAGCTATGTTGTCTATTCTGATGGTAAGACCTATGTAAGGAACCGCCGTCACCTCATACAGGTACTTGAATCATACTGTACTGCCGCTGCCCATGTGCCTATGATCACTTCAGGACCCCAAGCACAATCATCTACTGCTGTGCCAATTCACACTTCCAAAAAGGGATGTAACACCAACCACAACAAAATTATGATGGCGACAGACAAGAGGTTTCAGACTCGCAAGCCCCACAAGTTGTTACTCGATCTGGAAGAGTGTGTAAACCTAATCCTAAGTTCCAAGACTTTATCACACACTGACTTTTACTCAGCATTTTTCATTTTATATTCCAGTTTGTTATTGTTCCTTGCTATGCTGTACTCCTTATTGATTCTATATTACAATTCAGTTACATACAGTGGGGACGGAAAGTATTCAGACCCCCTTACATTTTTCACTCTTTGTTATATTGCAGTCATTTGCTAAAATCATTTAAGTTCATTTTTTCCCTCATTAATGTACACACAGCACCCCATATTGACAGAAAAACACAGAATTGTTGACATTTTTGCAGATTTATTAAAAAAGAAAAACTGAAATATCACATGGTCCTAAGTATTCAGACCCTTTGCTGTGACGCTCATATATTTAACTCAGGTGCTGTCCATTTCTTCTGATCATCCTTGAGATGGTTCTACACCTTCATTTGAGTCCAGCTGTGTTTGATTATACTGATTGGACTTGATTAGGAAAGCCAAACACCTGTCTGTATAAGACCTTACAGCTCACAGTGCATGTCAGAGCAAATGAGAATCATGAGGTCAAAGGAACTGCCTGAAGAGCTCAGAGACAGAATTGTGGCAAGGCATAAATCTGGCCAAGGTTACAAAAAAATTTCTGCTGCACTTAAGGTTCCTAAGAGCACAGTGGCCTCCATAATCCTTAAATGGAAGACGTTTGGGAGGACCAGAACCCTTCCTAGAGCTGGCCGTCTGGCCAAACTGAGCTATCGGGGGAGAAGAGCCTTGGTGAGTGAGGTAAAGAAGAACCCAAAGATCACTGTGGCTGAGCTCCAGAGATGCAGTCGGGAGATGGGAGAAAGTTGTAGAAAGTCAACCATCACTGCAGCCCTCCACCAATCGGGGCTTTATGGCAGAGTGGCCCAACGGAAGCCTCTCCTCAGTGCAAGACACATGAAAGCCTGCATGGAGTTTGCTAAAAAACACCTGAAGGACTCCAAGATGGTGAGAAATGAGATTCTCTGGTCTGATGAAACCAAGATAGAATTTTTTGGCCTTAATTCTAAGCGGTATGTGTGGAGAAAACCAGGCACTGCTCATCACCTGTCCAATACAGTCCCAACAGTGAAGCATGGTGGTGGCAGCATCATGCTGTGGGGGTGTTTTTCAGCTGCAGGGACAGGACGACTGGTTGCAATCGAGGGAAAGATGAATGCAGCCAAGTACAGGGATATCCTGGACGCAAACCTTCTCCAGAGTGCTCAGGACCTCAGACTGGGCTGAAGGTTTACCTTCCAACAAGACAATGACCCTAAGCACACAGCTAAAATAACGAAGGAGTGGCTTCACAACAACTCCGTGACTGTTCTTGAATGGCCCAGCCAGAGCCCTGACTTAAACCCAATTGAGCATTTGGAGAGACCTAAAAATGGCTGTCCACCAACGTTTACCATCCAACCTGACAGAACTGGAGAGGATCTGCAAGGAGGAATGGCAGAGAATCCCCAAATCCAGGTGTGAAAAACTTGTTGCATCTTTCCCCAAAAGAGTCATGGCTGTATTAGATCAAAAGGGTGCTTCTACTAAATACTGAGCAAAGGGTCTGAATACTTAGGACCATGTGATATTTCAGTTTTTCTTTTTTAATAAATCTGCAAAAATATCAACAATTCTGTGTTTTTCTGTCAATATGGGGTGCTGTGTGTACATTAATGAGGAAAAAAATGAACTTAAATGATTTTAGCAAATGGCTGCAATATAACAAAGAGTGAAAAATTTAAGGGGGTCTGAATACTTTCCGTCCCCACTGTATGCATATGTTTTCTTTAAAAGGGGAAAGATGTAGAATATGTATGTGCTGCAGATTTACATAGAGATCTGAGGACCTGGGGGTGGGAACAGGAAGTAGGAAGTTATGAAGTGAAACTAAAAGAAAGGCATGCACAGAGCAGAGGAGGAACAGAATCAGTGTAGGGCATACATGACAGGTTGAGAAGTGGAACCAGTTGTAAGGGGTTAATCTATTTAAAGTTAACATGTTAGTCCTGGCAATTACCTGATTGGCTCAGAGGAAGGTGTGACGGGGTGGGGCGAGTAGTCAGTTATCCGGAAGGGAAGGTCCCGGGACACTTGCTGAGAGGAAATTGTCAGAGGAGCATCCCTCCCACCCACTCTTCTTAGTATTGGGTTTAATGTTGTATTGTTTTTTATCAATTTGTTTGGCGGTTGGGGTACTTGACGGAGGTCTATTTATGGTTATTGGGATAACGGTGGGGATCCATCTGAGGTGTGGAGTCCTCGAGTGTGTACGGTACAATTCATATTAGTGTTAAGACCGGTGGTGGTGGGTGTCTGAGGTCAGCTGGTTTAGGCTCTGAGCCGGTGTTTGCGGCTGGAGTCACAGCTCAGCTATCTGGTGCCTCAGACACAAAATAAATTTGGCAAGGTGGCACCATCAGGGACCTCTAATCTTGATAGCTGGATAAATCATGTATGGTTATGTTATGTTTATAGAGAAATGGTATGTTTAATAAATAGGCCATGTTTGGCCATTTTAACTCCACTTATGTCTTGCGTGGTCATTCCTGATAATATGAGGGGGGGAAGGGGGGTAAGTGGGGCTTACATGGGTAGTACAGTAGCAGGTGAGCTCTTTCCTACCCTAGTCAGGCTCACACGCAAATCACTGTGGACTGGAAATAACAATATAATAAATAAACAAATTCTTTACAAGGTTCACCTGACAAATCATCATTGCTTCCACAAAATCTACATGGGTATATATTATTTTTTAAACAGTTATGTATGATGATTTCACTGACATCTACATGCTTAATCAGGAAGCCAAAGAGCAACATGCAAAGTGCTGTAACTCATAATCACTAACAAGAATGTGTGATACACTAATGTTAGAGTGTTAGGCTCGGTTCACACGGGGGTGACTTGTCAGGCGACCTAGCCGCCTGACAAGTCGCCTCCCGTTCTGTACAATGGAACCGTTCTAATCGGAGCGACGCAAGTCGCTCCGACTTAGAAGAAAGGTTCCTGTACTACTTTGGGGGCGACTTGCATAGACTTCTATACAGAAATCGTCTTGCAAGTCGCCCCGGCAGTCGTGTGCAGGTCGCCTCGGTGAGGCGACCTGCAAGTCGTGCCGCGTCTAGTGTGAACCGGCACTTAGGTGTCCGTTTATGAAACTGTGAACAGCGGTGATCCCAAAGATCGCCACTGATCTCAGTTCATTAACGGTTTATGAAACAGAGATGATCGGGGGAGAACATGTTCTCCCCCGATCATCTCCGTGCGCAGAGAAGCTGTAACTGACTGACACAGAAATGGGTTTATGCAATTTATGAAGCTGCTGATGGGGAAGGAGGAAGATTACTGACTTTCTTCTACCTCGATCAGACCCCCCAAGACAGTACCTATATATATATATATATATATATATATATATATATATATATATTATATATATTGTAGGGGGACTAATTATTTTATTAACTAAGGTGGGCGGTCTCCTCCTGGAATGTCCGTGTACTGAGCAGTGATAATTGATCACTGCTTAATAAATGGACACCTTGAGTGTTTTGTTGAATTTTTGGTACTGTAATTATGTCTCACCAGATTCCAGTATCAGGGGGAGTTCTCCACAGTTCGAAGCGTTTGTAGATCGCTTCACTTTTCACTTCACAAAAGGAGAAGCAATCTACACTGCTTCATAAACAGGCATTCAGAGGAGAACGAATGACCTCCACTGTGAATGCCAGAGAACTGAGCAGCGGATAATTTTCACTGCTTCATAAACGGACACCTTAGTGTCTAGTGTTAACATGTGGTCACACCCCTTTAACACCTGATAGAATATATGCATGTACACGCTATTGGGATTTGAGCACAGGTATATCTTGTTTCTGATACACTAATATGACATTTAACCACTTGCTTACTGGGCTCTTAAACCCCCCTCCTGCCCAGACCAATTTTTAGCTTTCAGCACTGTCACACTTTGAATGACAATTGCGAGGTCATGCTACACTGTACTCAAATGAAATTTTTATAATTTTTTTCACACAAATGGAGCTTTCTTTTGGTGGTATTTAATCACCACTTGGGTTTTTATTTTTTGCTAAACAAACAAAAAAAGACATAAGTTAAAAAAAAAAACAAAAACGTTTCATAGTTTGTTAAAAAGATTTGCAAACGGGTAATTTTTCTCCTTCATTGATATTCGCTGATGAGGCTGCACTGATGGGCACTGATGGGCTGCACTGATGGGCAATGATAGGCACAGATAAGGCGACACTGATAGGCACAGATAAGGCGACACTGACGGGTACTGATAAGACGGCACTGATGGGCCCTGATGGGTTGCACTGATGGGTGGCACTGATGAGTGGCACTGATGGGTGGCACTGATGGGCACTGATACATGTCACTGATGGGCACTGATAGGTGGCACTGATGGGCACTGATGGGTACTGGTAGGTGGTATTGATAGGCAGCACTGGTGATGAGGCACTGATTGGTGACATCTATAGGTAGCACTGTGGGTACTGATAGGTAACACTGTGGGCACTGATAGGTGACACTGTCGGCACTGATGGGTGGTACAGTGGGCACTGGTAGGTGGCGTTGGTGGGCACTGGTAGGCGGCACTGTTGTGCACTGATAGGTGACACAGGTGGGCACAGAAGACTCTGCAGAGGCTTGCCACGATCGGGACTGATGTCCCTCTCACAGCCACCGGTGCTTTTTTTTTCTCCTCACGCTACCAGCTGATTACCGGCTCTGTTTACATCACATGATCATCTGTCAGTGGCTAACAGCTGATCACGTGGTAGGGGGTCAGGGTTGACCCCTTACTCCAATCTGTGATCAGCCAAGTCTCATAGACTCACTGATCACAGCGCATGCCGCTCGAGCACGGGTGGACGTCTATGGACGCCCTCCTGGCAAAGTAGGTCCATGCTGTAGCCGTCATTCGGCTATAGCGCAGACGGAAAGAGGTTAATGAACATCTACAGTATTGAAAATGCATGGTAAAGTATGCAAAGGGGATGTATATATGGTAGTCTAGCCAGGATAGTCCCTATAAGACTCTATAACACCAGAGAATCTAGCCTGAGAATCCCTACTTTAGCTAAACATTTCAGTACACTAAAAGGCTACTTGTGATTATCTTTATAAAAATCATCCTTCTCAGTGAAGTCCAGGGTAGCTCTGATAACAGAGGTGATCAGTTGGGGGGATCGAAGGCTTGAGAACTCAGGGTGCCACCCCACTGGAATTAAAGTATTTTGGTAGCAATCAGGGAGGTGCTCTCTACAGTAGCTGGGTCTTCTAGAGGAGTTTCTTGCTATTAAATTCCTGCCTGGCTGCCCACACACTAGTTTTGTTAGCAGAGAGCCTCTCTCTTGGCTGCAGATCACTTGACCAGCTACCTCTGCCCTATCAGGTGTGGCCTCTTTAAGCTACTGAGGAAAGAAAATAGAGAAACGTATCCTTCCTGAGTGTGTCCAGGAACTCAAGGGGTTGTGGGAAAAGGAGTCAAAGGGGCCTGTATCTGAGCACGGTGAGTAAATCACTGTTCCACTACATAACCTCACATTCCCTTGTAATAATATGCTAAATATATCAGGTAAGTTTGAAGAGAGCCAGTGCACACAATGGGGAACCCCAGTCCAATTTGCAAGAAAATAACGTTATTTCCCATGGAAAGACCATTGGTTATGTTTCCATAAGTAGACGGCCTCTCCAGAGAGATGAGTGGGATCTCTCTGTGCATGTGCAGAAGAAGCAAGGGTTCTGCTGAAAAGTCTGCAGCACCCACTGTGTAGCCTTGTGGGGATGCACAGCATGGATCTTGTCAGCAACAACTAGTGATGAGCTTCAAGTTTGAGTCAAATGAAATAATATTAAACAGCAGGGACTGTTCCTGCACCCAACAAGAGTAACTGTGAGGGGTTACAGTGTTCTGGCACCACCAACACCTAAGGCCCAATGTTTCTGCTCCTGTTTAACAGGGGCATGTAATTCCAATTTTTGAAACAATATTTAACAGCGGGGACCGTTCCTGCGCTCAACAAAAGTAACTGTGAGGGGTTACAGTGTTCTGCCACCACCAACACCTAAGGCCCAATTTTTCAGCAGAGTATATAGTGCAGTCTGTTTAGTATATATACTGCAGTTCAGAGTATATAGTGCACTCAGTGTAGTATATATAATACAGTGTAGGGTATATAGTGCAGTTTATAATACATAATATAGTGTATTGAAGTGGTTAAGGGGAGCTCTATGACAGAATTAAGAATAAAACGGCATTGGTTCCCCCCCGTCCATACCAGGCCCTTTGGGTCTGGTACAGATTTTGGCGGGGCCATTTTTAAAAAAAGAATTGGCGTGGAGTTCACCTTAATATTCATACCAGACCCGAAGGGCTTGGGGTATGGACTGGGGGGGGACCCACGCTGTTTTTTTAAATTATTTTTTATGTATGTTGCTAGAATCTCTCAATACATTACAGCCGTGAGCAATTTTAAATGACATTTTTTCCTTTAGAAATGTCACTTTGCTGCGGTACTTTTCTAAACATGGGGAAAATGCACTACTTTACAGGCAGACTAAGGGGATCCCCCAGGCACGATATTTAAAGGAATATTTCATTTTTATTGTTTCACTTTAAGCATTCTTAAAATCACTACTCCTGAAATACGGCCATTTTAAAAACTTTTTTTTGCATTGATCCATGTCCCCTGGGGCAGTATCCGGGTCCCCAAACACTTTTTATGGCAATAACTTGCATATAAGCCTTAAAATGAGCACTTTTGATTTTTCATGTTCGTGCCCCATAAACTTTAACTGTGTTTGCATGTTCGCATACAATTTTTGTCTGTTCGCAAGTTCTGGTGTGAACCGAACCGGGGGGTGTTCGGCTCACTCCTAGCAACAACTAATTTGCAAACACATACATTTTTGGCAACCAGTAAGCTCTCTCATCAGCATACAAATGTAAGAATGAATTTACTAGTAGAGTAGAGAATCACTGTAATCACTTCAATCCTCGAGTCATGTGCAAGGCAAAATCTCCTGTCTATTTTTAAATTTCCCTGTATGGGACTGGATGTTCGAATCTTTTCTTTACTGCGAACATTCTCTGCTCCTTTAGTAAATCAAAGCCAATGCATCTAAGTATTAGCTGTGAATAGTCACAATTCAAGCTATGTGTGATCCAGAGGAGGATAAACAGATACATCACCACTTATTATCTTTGGCAACATAATTTCTACATACTCACATACTCACTGACTTTCCAAATCTTTGGTTTAGAAATAAATTACATTCTGATGAAAATAAAGTAAAAGAAAAATAGTACAGTATTGTGATGCTGGGTATGAATTGCACATTTATTCTAATATACACTGTGTTCTAAATCAGCTGATGATGGCCTCCTTGATTTTTGAATTTTTGCACTTGTAGCCCCTTGGACTTGAAGGCTTTACATTTCAATGCTTGTAATCAAAGATATGGAACAAGGATTTTCACCCAGCACAGTTCACGGCATGGTCATCAAAGTAAAGCCTGCAGTAAAATGCAGTTGGTCTTCATGTTTCTACCAATATCCAGTACATAGAGTCATGCCCAAACAGTTAGCCACCTGTGGTCGAATCACATGTTCTGTTGATTTTCTAAGTAAAAAGATGTTAACAAGGACTCTCAGGGAAGCAAAATTAAAATGAAAATAAACTATATTTATTTATTCTTATATTTATAAACTATATGTTATTCTCCAAAAATAATCCATACACATACCACTACTTAAAACAGAATTGCACTGCATCTGAGCACCTGCAAAACGAAAATGTTATTTCATTCATTTTTATTATTTAAAGCAAACTCACCCATCCAGCCATGTCTCCATGCTTTATTTTGTTGAGAAATAGCTTTGAAAAACACCCCCTTAGCATTTGTGACCACCCTGAGTAAGGGCAGATTATTTATGTAGCATTTATTTCCTGGCATTCATCTGCCCTTAGCTCAGGCATACACGCAGGAGGGTGTGCATAGGTGAGATAGCCCCTCCCCCCTCCTGAAGACTCCTGGTGTGTATGACATTATTTCTTTTCAATCTTAGTTTATTTCAAAATAAAAGTATAACAAAGAAATAACGTTCTTTACAGTATAATATCACATATATTATACATAGAATAACTAGGTGAACCTTTACCATACATATACACGACAGCCCAATCTCCCAAGGAAGGCACATCTGCTGTTTTCCAATGTCGGGGGATCACTGTCCTAACTGTGGCCAGGAAGTGGCGCAGTATATCTTTTTTAATCGACTTGAGGGGACCCGGAAGCATAGCTAGTAGGGCTAGCTCTGGTGTGGGCTTAATTGAGGTCTCTATCAGCCTGCTGTAGAGATCAAAGACCTTTTGCCAGTGTATGACATTATTTGCTTAGACCTGGAAACCAGGAATTAACTGAAGAAATGTAAAACAAAGTTGAAACAAGTAAATATGATATAATCTCCTCTATTTACTAATGCTAGCAGAACAAGGATTAAAAATAGTCAATGTTGATTGAGTGTTAGAGAGTTAAAGTTCTGCTTTAACGGCCCTGTAAGCAATTTTTTATTAAAGCGGACCTTCACCCTCTTCCACTACTTCCCTCCACTCTACCCTTCCATCCATCCTCTATAAGTATTGTTTTATCTTTTTTTAGGCAAAAAATGTTCAGCCTTACCTCCCCATGCACGTCCGTTGCACACTGCCCACTGTGCCTCCTGGGATAGGCACGTCACATATCCCAGGAGGCATAGCCTTTTATTCAGAAAAGGAGGCAGGCCTATTGGTGCATCAGCAGGAGGCCCACCCGCTGAACCAGGAAGATCTGGCGGGCCTCTCGATGACATCAGAAAAAGACATGGCAGCGTGGGACAGATCTGTGGATGGTCATGAGAGCATCTCATAAAGACAACTCTGGATCCGCTGGATGGGTGAGTATCTGAAATGTGCAGATACCACCTTAAGGTAAGCGGGTGTGGGGAAAAAAAACAGGGAGGGGGGCAGGTGCAGATCCACTTTAAATTGTTTCTAATGCCCCGTACACACGGTCGGACATTGATCGGACATTCCGACAACAAAATCCTAGGATTTTTTCCGACGGATGTTGGCTCAACTTTGTCATACACACGGTCACACAAAGTTGTCGGAAAATCCGATCGTTCTGAACGCGGTGACGTAAAACACGTACGTCAGGACTATAAATGGGGCAGTAGCCAATAGCTTTCATCTCTTTATTTATTCTGAGCATGCGTGGCACTTTGTGCGTCGGATTTGTGTACACACAATCGGAAATTCCGACAACGGATTTTGTTGTCGGAAAATTTTATAGCCTGCTCTCAAACTTTGTGTGTCGGAAAATCCGATGGAAAATGTGTGATAGAGCCTACACACGGTCGGAATTTCCAACAACAAGGTCCTATCACACATTTTCCGTCGGAAAATCCGACCGTCTGTACGGGGCATTACTGTGTTCTTCTGCCTCCTTATAACATCCTCCATGAGCTCCTTTAACCTCTCCTTTTCCCTCTCCCTTCTCTTTTGAATAAGCAGTGCACATTAGTTGAGGTCATATACACTGCTCTATGTACATTACAAATCCCATAGTTCATAGTTCATCTTGGAAGCAAGCAAGAGAGGGTAGCTATGTTCCTACACACAGTGGAACCATAAAGAATGAATTTAGCCACCATCTAACAGGAAATCAGATCACAGCAGTAGAAAAAGGAATTTAGAGATTTGGAGGAGGCTGAGAACAGTATTAGGTACTGTTCTGAGTGACTGCGTATATTGTGAAATAGAACTTTTTTTTTTTTTTCATACCAGAGTTTAGTGTCACTTTGAATATACAGAAGTTATGAAAATATACAATTTCTTTCTCAATGTAACAGGCTGGAAAAAGTGTAAAAAATGTGGCATGTGCAAAAAGTGCTCATCCTGTTAGTACTTAGCAACAACCCCCGCCATGCCTCCAGCACTATAAAATTCCTGTTTCTCCACTGTGACCATTAATCATAGCTCGGACTCCATTTAATGTCCAACGTGCACTACCAGACAATAATTCATAGTGTAGTTTAAGCAGCATTTTGAACCTTTATATCATCCTATCATCATAATCTAACCCTTACTGGGAAAAGTAAACCAAGACACTCTTGGGAAGCATAATCACCAACTAGAGGATTGTGTTGTAAAGAGGGCATCCATGATCGTCTTTGTGGACGCCTCACCACCAGTGAGCTTCTGGACTTATATCTGCACCCAACTTTATACATTCACCAGCAACTCAGCGCCTGTTAAGACAGTCAGCTGGAGACTGGCTAGAGACTGTGGGGTTTACTTTTGGCCTAGTATACACATGTGCACTCATACTGCAGTATATTTGTTCATACTGTGTAGTTTACTGCTGCTTTCAGTTCTCATGTGTTTCTCACATTTCAACCCCACATAGGAAACATGGTTATACGTGTATACGAGGACAAAGGATCCCCTATGCAGAAATTACATCCAGCAATCCATTCCTATTGCCAACTAATAATCATTCTATTTTTGTTTAAGGGCTTTTTCCACTCTGTCTTGCAAGACATGCCTATATTGGAGATATTCTTAGGTCGTCTTGAATCTATGGTTTCTACAGCCTACAGATTTTCATTAACTGACAATAATTAAATTCAGAAAATGTTAATTATACATTCAAATAAAAAAAAAATACTGTTTGCCCCACCTAGGTTTGCTCCCCACAATGCTTTTATATTAGTTTCCTTAAAGAGGATCTTCAGGCTGTATAAAATAAGAAATTAAAAGTTTAATTATTTAAAAGTTTTAATAAAAGGACACTTACCTGACATCCTCACCTGGGCCTGTTTTTCACAGGTCTTCGGGGCCTCCGTGCCAGCATGTTTACTAAGGGAAGCTGGCTGTAAGTCCTTCCCAGCTGGCTTCCCACTGCACATGTGTGAGCCGCACTGTGCTTTGTGATTGGTCTTGCAGCCTTCTGGGACCTTTGACATGTCCCAGAAAGCTGTGAGTAAAGGAGGGAGTTGAACATTCATATGGATCGCCTAGGTGTTTGTATGCATTTTTCTTTTTTTGGGGGGGGTACCTTGTTTTTTACAAATAAGAGACAAATATACAAAAAGTAAAAAAAATGTATCCAAAAGTAATAGAGGAGGGAGAAAAGCGAAGTCCTGCTTTAAGATTCCTGTACTCAACCATCAGATTCAGAAGTGAGCCAAATGCTATATACTTTTAGGTGATTTTGAGCTAGTTTAGCTTGTGTTTGAGTTATTTTTATTTCTCTTTAAGTTACTCAGTTTATTTAAAGCAGAACTTCACCCTAAATAAAAACATATTTTCCCTGCCTTCTCCTCTCTCCCCCTCTCACATCTGAATATTTTTTTGGTGCTTTTTTTTTTTTTTAACCTTCTGGTCTTTTTGTGCTACAGACAACAATGGGGAGAATGACGTTTGCCTCCCAATTCTGCTCATGCCCAGATGTGCCACAAGGATTTGGGTCCAGGCAGAGCCCTGCTGCACATATATGCAGGTTTTGAATGTCAAGACGGTACCAGTATGAAAATTCCAACACTCGATGTGTCTAAGCATGCCAAACCCCCACAAGCAGATGTGCTGCAGGGGTCTGTGGGGACCCAAAAGCTGGGCCGAGATCTTCCACATACCTGCACACATCGCAGAAAAAAAAATGGTGGTGCCGGAGAGGAGCAGGGCCAAGTTCCAAGGAGACTGAAGTTCCTCTTTAAGTTGCTTCTGCATTCAGAATGAAGTGTATGGGGAAGAAGAGCAGAGCCCTTAGACAGTCAGCAAAACTAAACATTGTTTACTTATATATGGCTGTATAGTTAAAGCTGTAGTTGAGATGAGATGCTCTTGTAAGTCAACATATCTACAAAGTACTATGAAAATACAGCGTATCAGCTGAAGTTGCTGCTCATCTAGTTTAAACAGCATTAGAAAACATTAATGAGGATGTGCTTATCGGTCAAAACTGGTGGTCATCCCATTTTAGAATTTTTATGTAACAGAGTCATCTAGTGGTGAGGGTAGCGCCAACGTTAATGTGTTAACCCACCTTCCTGTCACATCCAGTATTTCACACTCCTATCGTGTCGCATGTGCCTCCACCAACTTTTCACATTTATGTGTGAATTCACAGAATGTACAGAGCTTAATCTAGCAGATCGAGAAGACATCTCCATTACTGAGATTTTTTGAACTGATGTTAACACCTTTATATTGCTGAGAAAGTCATTAAACAAAAAGTAAAAGCAAGCCAAGAATATGATATGCTTGTCAGACTGAAGACCATCATCAACTGAAATTTATAACTTTATAGCATTATCTTGTGCTAGACTGTTTTCAGAAGTACAATCAAATGTATTTGCATCAATACAGTAGGTTCCATGCACACTAGCATATTTTTTAAGCAAAAAAAAGCTGGAAAAAACACTGCTGATAGCTTTTTGTAGTAGTATTTTACCCTAGGTTCACACCTATGTGTTTTTTAGTGTGTTTTGCAGTTTGCAGAAATGCACTACAGTCCATTTAACATGGTTTCCTATGGTACACGTTCACATCTATGCGTTTTGCAGCCGGAGCGCTTTTGGAAAGGGTCGGGGACTTTTTTCCCGCGTTTTGCATGTAATAGACTTCAATGGAATTGCACCAGAAATGCAAGTGTTGTGTTTGTGATACAAATTTTGATGTGTTTGGTGTTTTACGTTTTACGTTTTTTATTTTTCAGTTTAAACACTGTACAGCTTGTTGCTAAGGAGCGGGCTGGGAAGCGGGCTGCCGTGTCCTTGACAACTGATGAGTCATCAGCTGTCAGTGGTGTTCCCCACTGACGGCTGAATGTAAAAAAAAATTTGCTGGAAAAAAAAATTAGTGAAAAAAACGGCGTGGGGTTCCCCCCCCCAGGTCCATACCAGGCCCTTCGGGTCTAGTATGGATTTGGAGGGGACCCCCCCATGCCAAAACGGATTTTAAAAATGACAATGGGTAGTGGCGCAGGTTGTAGTATAATGGTAAGCAATGTAAGTTCATACAATAGTCCTTTGAGCTTAATCAGTCTGTGTTGATAGGGCAGCCTTGTAAAGGGAGTTGAAGCCACTCCAAATATGTGAAGAGAAAGACAAAACAATAGGTGCCTTTTAGTAAGACTGATTAAGTTTTAATAACCAAATGCATTAAAAGACTCACATGTAGGTATCTGTTATCAGGCACAGGGAAGTCCAGTGTAGCCACATTCCATCTCTGCAGTCAGCAAGGTTGTACACTCTGTTTCTCCATGCAGCCGGTGTCCTGTTCCACAGGAGACTTCCGGTATTCGGGCGGGATCCAAAGCGAGGCCTGAAACGCAGCCGGATGGTCACAGAGAGGGTTGGAGTGCAGAGCTCGGTGAAGTGACATTATTGTCGTAAAGCGTCGCATTTCTGAGCATGCGCACCCTTTTAAATTGATTTTAAAAATAGCGTGGGGTCCCCCCCAAAATCCATACCAGACCCTTATCCGAGCATGCAGCCTGGCAGGTCAGGAAAGGGAGGGGACAAGCGAATGGCCCCCCTCCTACTGAACCATTCCAGGCCACATGCCCTCAACATGGGGGATGGGTGCTTTGGGGCAGGGGGGCTCTGCCTACAGGGGGGCTTCTTCCCCACAACCCGGGCCTGTGGCTGTGGGGGTCTGCAGGCAGGGGGCTTATCAGAATCTGGAGGCCCCCTTTAAGAAAGGAGGCCCCTGAATCCCACTCTACCCTGTGTGAATGAGTATGGGGTACATTGTACCCCTACCCATTCACCCCAAAAAGCAGTGAAGTGTTAAAAAAAATAAGAGACGGTTTTTGACAAGCCCTTAATAAAAAATTTAAAAAGGCCCCTGTCGTAGCTCCAACGTGTTTTCTTTTTCCAGTACTGATGTCTTCATCCTCCTGTAGTTTCTTCTCCCTCCAGTGCAGTCTTCTGCTTGTGCTGTCTTCTCCTTGTGCTCTCTTCTCTTTGAGCTGTTTTGTCCTTGTGCTGTCTTCTTCCTCGCTGCCGCTTACCCGCAAAAAAAAAAAAAAAACAAAAAAAAAAAACGATCTTCTTCTAACTAGAGATGCATGATTCTGGGAAAAATGAGAATCACGATTTTTTTGCTTAGAGTAAAGATCATGATTCTCTCATGATTTCCGTGGCATAACATCATCTTTCACATTATGCAAAAACATTGCGCTAACTTTACTGTTTATTTTTTTTTTTAATTCATTAAAGTGTATTTTTTACCAAAAAAATTGCAATCGAAAGACCGTTGC
The DNA here is from genome assembly GCF_042186555.1 of Aquarana catesbeiana. NCBI lineage: Eukaryota > Metazoa > Chordata > Amphibia > Anura > Ranidae > Aquarana > Aquarana catesbeiana. The sequence continues at coordinate 399,424,592 of NC_133327.1, read as the reverse complement.
ACAAATACAGTGTGACATAAAATATTGCAACAACCGCCATTTTATTCTCTAGGGTCTCTGCTAAAATATATATATATATATATATCTATATAGATATATATATATCTATATAGATATATAGATATATATATATATTTAGCAGAGACCCTAGAGAATAAAATGGCGGGGGTTCTAAGTAATGTTTGGGGGTTCTAAGTAATTTTCTAGCAAAAAATAATGATTTTAACTTGAAACCAAGAAATATCAGAAAAAGGTTTAGTCTTTAAATGGTTAAACTTCCCTTATTTACAGACCGAAGTTTATAGTTAAATCAGCTGCTGAGGAATGTTGTGAAACTTGGCAGACTGCCTGTTTTTTTTTGTTTTTTTTGACAGCTTTGGACAGCTTGAGCAGAGAACTCTGCCTAGATCTCGACACTTAACGATTAATCGTGCAACTCTACCATACAGTATGTAAGCATTAATCTTTTTTTTTTTTATCCCTTTTGTTCTGCTAACCACTTGTCCTTCGAATGATTTACTCCCTTTCATGACCAGGCCATTTTTTTGGGATATGGCACCGTGTTACTTTAACTGACAATTGCACGGTCATGCAATACTGTACCAAAATAAAATGTATGTCCTTTTTTCCCCCACAAATAGAGCTTTCTTTTGGTGGTCTTTGATAACCACTATGCATTATAAACAAAAAAAGACCGACAATTTTGAAAAAAAAAGCAATCATTTTTACTTTCTGATATAGAAAATTGAGTACTGTCCATGATACTTTTTTTATTTGCACTAACATACAATTTTTCAAGACAAGTTTTCGGGGTATGTCCCCTTCTTCAAGGTCCAAGCAGTACTGATTCACACATTTTTAAGCAGAATGTAAAAGAAAAAAAAAAGCGAAAAACAAACACATACAAATCAATGGTAATAAAGATAGCAGCAGAGTTAGTGAGATAAGACAGAGGGAGAGCTATAGATTGGAGGGGGGGGATACTGGTCATAGAGGGGGTCTTAAAACTTTAGCATAGTGTGTAAGGAAACAATATATAAATTCAGGCCATTATTTTTCGTATCAAAAAGAAGTATTTTGGATAGATTGATCTGGTTGCATAGTTTGCAGCATTTTTTATGCAACCAGATCAATCTATCCAAAAGTGTTACACACACAAATGGGACCTTCAATATCATGGGATCTTACAACTGTACCTCCAGTAATGTTGTGTACCTCATCCAATGCAAAAGGTGCAGCAAAGGATCTTATGTTGGTGAAACAGGACAGAAGTTGCAAGCGAGGATGAATTTGCACAGACATACCGTCAAAGAACATAAAGAAGACAGTTTATGCACACCTGTGGGACATCATTTCTCACAACTGGACCACACTATAGAAGACCTCAATGTTTTAGTTCTTAAAGGGAATTTCAGAACTATCCAGGAAAGGAAAACGTTTGAACTAAGAATGATACTTCTTTTTGACACGAAAAATAATGGCCTGAATTTAGATATTGGTTTCCTTACACACTATGCTAAAGTTTTACGACCCCCTCTATGACCAGTATCCCCCCCCCCCCCCAATCTATAGCTCTCCCTCTGTCTTATCTCACTAACTCTGCTGCTATCTTTATTACCATTGATTTGTATGTGTTTGTTTTTCGCTTTTTTTTTCCTCTCTTTTTTTTCTTTTACATTCTGCTTAAAAATGTGTGAATCAGTACTGCTTGGACCTTGAAGAAGGGGACATACCCCGAAAGCTTGTCCTGAAAAATTGTCTGTTAGTGCAAATAAAAAAAGTATCACGGACAGTACTCAATTTTCTATGTCACAATTGCACTAATACGGCTACAATCAAATCAAGTACTTTCTGATATAAAACATATCCAATAAAATTAAAAAAATATATATAATTTCTTCATAAATTTAGGCCAATATGTATTCTGCTACATGTTTTTAGTGAAAAAATAATAAGCGGATATTGATTGGTCTACTTGAACGTTATATCGTCTACAAACTATGGTATATATTTATGGATTTTTTAATTATTTATTTATAGCAGGACTGCCATGTTGCATTGTACTATTGGACGCTAACTGACACTTTGCGGACACCAGTGAAACTAATATACTGATCAGTGCTAAAAATATGCATTGTCGTTGTGCTAATGACACTGGCAAGGAAGGGGTTAAACATATAGGGCACTCAAAGGGTTAAATGTATGCCTATTCAGTGCTTGTGTGTTAACTGTGTCCTGCTTTTACTAGGGAAAGAGATTGATTCCAGTCCCTGCTTTGCAGAAACACAGGTTCATTCATTTCCCCTTGTCAGAACTGAGATAAGCCATTTTTATATAGGCATATCTCAGTTCTCTTGTGTTTTACTAATGATCGCCGGGTGCTGGAGGACATCAAATCCCCGGGACCTGTGTGCCCTCTACATGCGAAAGTGCAGAATCACATATATATATATATATATATATATATATATATATATACGTGATCCTGTGCACAGCTGCTGCCCTGTACCAGTAAATCTGGTATGGGGTGGTCAGGAAGTGGTTAAAGTTTAATTCCAGGAAACTAAAAAATTATCACTTGCAGTAGGGTTGCATCTACATTGCAGAGGTTAATTGCTTGTTTCGATCTGGGGGACATACATCTACTTACCCACACTTCCATACTGCTAGACCAGTCCCCACAGCATCTTCTCCCCCATGCCTCACTGGTCTAAGGTCTTAATATCATCAAGACCAAAGCTGGGTACATAGCCCTGTATTGGATGTGATGACACGGAGGGACAATCCACCACCGGAGCGTGGGGAGCACCATCTGCTGGGGGTCAGCTAAGTTAAATTGCACAAATTCTCCCCTAGACAAAACTACACTGCGAGGGACACATTTTAAGCTTCCCAGAGTTGGCCTTATACCATTAAAAGCATTTTGTTTTATCTGATAAGTGCAAAAAAATGATCTTGTCAGAAAGTTAGAACAATCCTGTGTGCAAACTTCTAGTGTTATCTCAAAGAGTATAATCAGTCCTCCCTGTTGCATCTCTTGCATCTTGCAGGTGCAGTTTGCGTTTTTCAATACATGCTTTTCATCCATTGAAGTCTATGGAACCAAAAACCAGAAAAAAATCCCTGGCCCTTTCCATAAAATGCACAGATGTGAACTACATCCATAGGAAACCATGTTATATGGACTGTAGTGTGTTTCTGCAGAGCTGCTGCCCTGTACCAGTAAATAAAAAGTGTAGCTGCTGGTGTAGCTGCTGACTTTTAATAAACAGCCACTTTCCTGTTCCGCGGTCCAGCAGTGTACTCACCGCAGTCGTGTTCTCCCCGTGTCCTCCCTCAGCAGCGCCTGTATCTCTACTGTTACAGCTTGCGGCTTCACAGCTGGATGCCCACTGCGCACGCGCGAGCGGCGCTGGGGTCTGTGACTGGCACCCGAAGTCTTCTAGGACCTGTCATATGTCTTAGAAGACTTCGGGAGGGAGAGCTTCTGCTTCCGGTCACCCAGGCGACAGGAAGTGGGAGCAGGTACCTGTCAAATTCGGGTACCTGCTCCCCCCCTCCCCAAAAGCTCTGTTTTGCCGGGAAGGAGGCCTTAAAGTGGAAGCTCCACTTTTGGGTGGAACTCTGCTTTAATTACTTCTATGTAAAAGTCAACAGCTCATTTTAAACAAACTCCTAACTGCTGTGACCAGGTTGTGCGTACATGTATTCTACATCTTTTTAAAATATTGAAATGGATATCCATTTTTTTTTCTGCCATGGTGAAACATAGGAACAGACAGTTATCTGTCACAATTTGATAAATAAGCCTCCATTCACACTTGAGTATTTTTCAGCTTGTTTCCCTATGTCTGACTATGCACAAAATGCAGAATCCCATTCTTTCTAGTTGTCCCTGTTCAAACTGTATGCTCAGTTGCCCAATGCTATTTCTCTAACGTATCCAGATGTTTTTGCCCCCATAGACTTCAATAAGTGCACCTGTAAATGTGTGACACACACATTTATGTGCGTCTTTACACCTGAAAAAATGTCTAGGAATATGCTATGCTCAGGTGTGAATTCATATTTAGGTCCTCTTGATTTTCTTCCTGTGATTACTAAATATAACTTTGCATTAGAGCACCATAAGGACTCATTCAGACGTGTGATCAGACCCATCCTCTAATCTGAACCACTGTCTGCTGCGTGTGAATTCACCTCGGAGCTGAGTGCAGGCAGCCCATAGAAGAGGGTGCAGGTGCAGCAGCTGCACAGACACAGTCATGTGTCAAAATCTGACATATTGGCAGGAGTAGGTGCACGAACCTGAACTAGGGTTGCCACCTGTCCCGGATTCACCCGGACAGTCCGGATTTTGAATCATGTGTCCAGGTATCAGTCCACCCGAAACCCAGACACAATATTCAGACAGGAAGGTGGCTCAGGAAAGAACTTGACAGGAGGGTGAGGGGGCACTATGTGTGCAGCATTACTATTCTTTTTTGGAGTTCCCAATGGTGTCCCAGGATTGTTACAATCCTATAGTGTACAGCCCTGGCCAAAAGTTTTGAGAATGACACAAATAATAATTTTCACAAAGTCTGTTGCTTGTTTTTAGATCTTTTTGTCAGATGCTACTATGGTTTACTGAAGTATAATTACAAGCAATTCATAAATGTCAAAGTCTTTTATTGACAATTACATTAAGTTTATACAAAAGGGACATTATTTGCAGTGTTGACCCTCTGCAATTCGTTCTGGCATGCTGTCAATCAACTTCTGGGCCACATCCTGACTGATGGCAGCCCATTCTTGCATAGCATAATCAATGCTTGGAGTTTGTCAGAGTTTGTGGGTTCTTTTTTGTTGAGGATTGACCACAAGTTCACAATGGGTTTAAAGTCTGGGGAGTTTCCTGGCCATGTACCCAAACTTTCGACGTTTTGTTCCCCAAGGCACTTAGTTAAAGGGCATTGTTCATCACCAAACTGTTTTTGGATGGTTGAGAGAAATTGCTCTTGGAGGATGTTTTTGTATCATTCTTTATTCATGGCTGTGTTCTTAGGCAAAATTGTGAGTGAGCCCACTCCCTTGGCTGAGAAGCAACCTCATACATGAATGGTCTCAGGATGCTTTACTGTTGGCATGACACAGGACTGATGGTAGCACTCACCTTTTCTTCTCTGGACAAGGTTTTTTCCGGATGCCCCAAACAATTGGAAAGTGGATTCATCAGAGAAAATGACTTTACCCCAGTCCTCAGCAGGCCAATCCCTGTACCTTTTGCAGAATATCCGTCTGTCCCTGATGTTTTTCTTGGAAAGAAGTGGCTTCTTTGCTGCCCTTCTTGACACCAAGCCATCCTCCAAAAGTCTTTGCTTCACTGTGCGTGCAGCCTAAATCACCTACCAGCTGCCATTCCTGATAAAGCTCTGTACTGGTGGTAGTGGGATCCCACAACTGAATCAACTGTAGGAGACGTCCCATGGCTTGCTGGACTTTGTTGGGTGCTCTGAAGCCTTATTCACAAATGCAGTAGAAATGTTTTTTTATGGCTTTGCAATTAATTGCAATTCATCTGATCACTCTTCATAACATTCTGGAGTATATGCAAATTGCCATCATAAAAACTGAGGCTGCAGACTTTGTGAAAATTATTATTTGTGTCTTTCTTAAAACTTTTGGCCATGGCTGTATACTAAAAAAAAAAATTACTGTGCGCTGCTAAAGTGTTCGGGTTTGGTTTGAACAAAAAGTGTCAACCCTAATCTGAACACACAGGGGTTGATTTACTAAAACTGGAGAGTGCAAAATCTGGTGCAACTCTGCAAAGAAACCAATCTGCTTCCAGGTTTTATTGTCAAAGCTTAATTGAACAAGCTGAAGTTAGAAGCTGATTGGCACCAATGCACAGCTGCACCAGATTCTGAGTGCTCCAGTTTTAGTAAATTTCGCCCACAGTGTCTGTGCTTGGATCCATGCACCTGCTCCTGCCTGCATGCCAAATTTGGACTGTATATGCGCAGTCTCTGCATCTGCATCCACTTGGGCTGCCTGCACACACAGTAGACAGCGGCTCAGATCGGGGGACAGGTCTGATCGCCCCTTTGAATGAGCCCTAAAGTACTAAATCACATTTAGTAGTTGATAATGTGCAAACTAAGCTGATCTGCTGGGAAAGCCACACAACTAAGTTGACTAAATATTATAGTTTTGAACTTGGAACATTTAATGATGTTGTGACTGTAGCCTCATTATATTCTCATCACTATGAGTTTAAGTCTTCCTCTATTAGAGTACAACACGATAGAGCGTGCGGTCAGCCCAGCCAAAGGGCAGCGATTCAACCACCCACCATCTCACAGTACAGGATAGCCCTGGATTCTCATGAGAAACTGCAGATTTAGCTTATCTGCGTCACACAAGTGTGCAGACGGGAGGACTGCACAGCTTAGAAATACAGAGGCTGCTGCCTATTTCCCAGGCCAGATATAGTACACGTCTGACAGTGACAGGAAGGAGCTGCAAAGGACAAACAGAAGGAGACCACAGAATAGAGGGGATGAGAGATGTGGCTGTGACAGTGTGAAAAGAAGCTGCTAAAAATATATCCCAGACTTTTCTAGCTGCTGCACAAGGCAGAAACATACTAAGATGCAGTGATCAGGACTGCGGCTCCTGTCCTGCATCCTCTCTTTTACCTCTAACAGGAAGCAAAGTCATGTTTCCTGTAAACACAACTGGAGAAAATTACTACCAATATTTTTTGGCATCATAGCAAACATCCTGGTAGCTTCATCCCCGCCTGACAACATTCCTCCTCTGTTATCTGCTAAAATCTAGAAAAGGTGTTGCTAGATGTCTGCCTAAAAGTGGAACGCTTGGAAAAAAATCAAAATAAACGAATAAAATAAACACAAAAATTCCTGCAACTGTGCGTGACAGCAGAATGCATTTAGTAAATAATGTTTTAAGATAATAGCTAATATGTTGTAGTAGAGGAGACGTTAATGGAGGAATTTTTTTGGATGGGTGACCACAAAAAAAAAAAAAATGATGCTGCATACCTCCTTGCAAGTCACCTCTCCACCCCTCTCTTCCCACTAGGATCCCATTCACACAGCATTCTAGCAACATCAGGAGCTTATGAAAGTGGAGGAATGATTTTGTCCTGCCATAGGCTTGACCTCAGTTCACACCACTTAGGCCACACTATTCCACAAAGACTATCAGACATTAGGCTCAAATTCCGTAGCTTTAAAGCGGAAGTACAGGCACAAATACTTAGCTCCCAATGAAAAGCTTTTCTGGTCCAAAATTCTTGTAACAGCTTCACATCTGAAGCACTTGGCTAAACCGAATTCCTGCATGTGCAGGAATGCTAAACTTTTACTCACTATTCAAAGCAAAAAAACAAAAGCACAAATAGACACAGAACTCCTCATTATGTTTGCACCAACCATATAATGTAAGGTACATAAAACAGCCTTGTTACTGTAGCGGTCACCTACTTTCAGGTAGGTGATCCTTTTTGTGATTAAATGACAGGGCACAGTTTCAGGTAAATTTAGGCAGGCCTGTATTCCTGTCTCAGGCCTGGTTGTTTATTTTGGGAACTGGGAGTGTCGGTGTAGTGCAGGGTGTGGCCACTTGTACTTGGACCCAGAGATGCCTCCTTGTACTTCCAGTGGAAATGGTTCTGGAAGAAAGGTTGGACTTGGGATCTGAGTGGCAGGCAGCTCATGTGTGGAGCTCTGGCCAATCATTAATTTGTTTGGCAGGAGGCGGGACTCCCATATAAGCTGGGGTCACATGCTGGTTAGGAGTTCCAGAGAGGGAGAGATCAGAGAGAGGGGGTCCTTACAGGGAAGGGAGGGTCACCAGGCCATATGGAGAAAAAGGAATTAGTGACACAGCACAGCATGTAGTTGCTGATGTCGCTGGACGCCCCTGCGGGGAGGGGAGCATGCCAGACTGGAGAGAAGGGATGGAGAAACCATTCGGAAGAAGTAGCAACTAAGCGGAAGAAAACTGGGCGATCGACCATTTGTGAGTGGCACATGGACTGTTGCTCAAGTGAGTGAAAGCCCAGGGGAACGCTACTACCAGAGGCTGAGGAATGTTGGTACACAAGTCAGTGAGACAGGTGGTGATGGCCTGTGACTTAGGGTTCAACAATACTCCAATCAGTCAGGCTGGAGGAATTATTCAGAGTAATCTCTTCCTTAGTTCAACTTGGAAGTACTGCACAGATGGGAAGTAGTGGTCAAAAGGCGGTGGTAGAGCTCCGAGCACAAATAGAGATACAGATTGTTCTAAAAAGGTCTACGGGTGAAGAGGTTATTCAGAGTGACTTTTTACTACAACAGCCTATGTATTCTCTAGTAAATCTACCCAAGTCTATATGCAAAGAGTTATTCAGAGTGGCTCTTTGCTATTCGCTTTAATTGTTCTCAAAGACCAGACTACTCCTGTCTTCCCAATGGAAAGTTATTCAGAGTGACTCTTCATTATCTGCAATGTTCTAAGTCTTTGCATGAGAAGCAAAGGAAAGATTATGAAGCAACAAAAGAGCATCTCAGAAAACCCCTTTTCCTATCCCAGTTCATGTTATACAAATAAAAGCAAGAGAAAAGTACAATATAGACTGTTTCTATTTTTATGGGTTGCGATGTGCTATGTGGTGAATGTGATTTATGGATAGAAAACACAAACTGCAGCTCCTACGGGGGTCGTTTGCTACATTACTATAATTAAAACACTATAAGTGCCTGTTCACACAGGGGCGACTTGTCAGGCGACCTAGCCGCCTGACAAGTCGCCTCCCGTTCTGTACTTCGGAACCGTTCTAATAGGAGCGACGCAAGTCGCTCCGACTTAGAAAAAGGTTCCTGTAGCATTTCTGGGGCGACTTCAGGCGACTTGCTTTGACTTCTATACAGAAGTCGTTTTGCAAGTCGCCGTGGAAGTCGTGTGCAGGTCGCCTCGGTGAAGCGAACTGCAAGTCGTGCCGCCCCTGTGTGAACCGGGGCTAAAATGTATAATGATGTAGCAATATGGACTACAATTATAAAGCACCGTATCCTCAGGATTTCAAAGCATCGCCTGTCCCTCTAGTGATCAGTGTATCAGGTGACATCATATTTGTGTGCCCAGCAAAAAGGATTGTGGGATGAGTAGTTCTCCCATCAGATGATTGCTGTGTCTGATTATGTGCCTGAACTACAAATCCCAGGGATCTTTGTTGCTTTAGGAAGATTGCTGGGAGCAGCTATAAAAGAAGCAAAAGCCCGCGCGGAGCTCTCTTCCTCCTGGGCCTGACGCAACATGGACCTCTCTGTGCATGGAGAGAGAGAGGTGGAGGCCAACCACGCGGAGTACCACCTTCCAACCTGTAACCTGAGGGGCCTAGCTCTGCCATTTGCTGTCGGACATCCTTCCAGCATCACTCCGGTCACTTGCCAGCAGTATTAATTTTGGCAGCAAATTTGGATTTAGTTTTAGTCTTAGACCCCTTTCACACCGAGCCGCCTACAGCGTCGGCGGTAAAACGCCACTATTTATAGCGGCGTTTTACCATCGGATTTGCGACGCATTTCGGCCGCTAGTGGGATGCTTTCACCTCCCGCTAGCGGCCGAGAAAGGGTTCAAACCGCCTGCAATAGCGGCATTTTTCCGGCTGTACCCCGGCGCTGCCCCATTGATTTCAATGGGGAGCAGCGGTGGAGGAGCGGTAAACACACCGCTCCTTCACCTCTCCAAAGAAGCTGCTGGCAGGACTTTTCCTGACGTCCTGCCAGCGCTCCGGTGTGAAAGCCCTCGGGCTTTCACTCTGGAGACAATGCTGCAGCTGTTTGAGGGCGGATTGCAGGCGCTATTTTTAACGCTATAGCGCCTGCAAAACGCCCTAGGTGTGAAAGGGGTCTTAGGACTAAAATGGCATTTTAGTTTCAGTCCTATTTTAGTCTTCTGCAAGTGTTTTAGTTTTAGTCGTATTTAGTCGACTAAATCTCCAGTTCATTTTAGTCCACTAAAACTCATTTTATTTGTCTAAAATTGAATGGATGTAGTTAAATTGTAATGCATTATTTAAGCATTTCTCTACAATTTCCAAGCTCATTATATACTGCTGCTGGAGTGAAAAATCAAATATGTTGTTTTTAATGGTTAGGTTTGATGAACATGCACTACAGATACAGATTCAGTCGTTATATAACATCTTTATTCAAGTAAAACCGTTTCGTCTAGAATATTGCTGTTTTCACAAAAGGGTAATGAAAAAATACCAAAAATAACCCCCAAAAAATAGGAACACTTTGCGTGATTGTCATGCCAACAGTAAAGCATCCTGAGACCATTCATGTGTGTGGTTGGCTGCTTCTCAGCCAAGGGAGTGGTGGGCCCACTCACAGCCATGAATAAATGGTACAAAAACATCCTCAGGCTCCGAGAACAACTTCTCCTAACCTGACTGGTGGTCAAGGTCAATCCGACCTCAAGAGGCTGGTGAGGGTGAGGGAGCCAAAAAAACCCCACAAATTCTGACAAGCTGCAAGCATTGATTATGCAAGAATGGGCAGTGCCACTGCCAGTGCCGGACCGGTGCCAGATCAGTCAGGAATCAGGATGTTGCACTGGCAGTGGCACAGAAGCTGATTGACAATGATAACATGCCAGTGATGCCACAAATGTCAGGCCCAGGGCAAATTGCAGCAGAGGTCTTGAAAAGGAAGGGTCAACTCAACTCAACACTGCAAATATTGACTCTTTGCATAAACTTAATGTAATTGTCAATTAAAGCATTTGACACTTATGCAATGTTTTACCGGATACAATGATCTGACACAAATGTCAGATCATGTATACTAGATACATCTGACACAAAAAGATCTAAAAACACTGAAGCAGCACTGGTAGACATTGTCAAAATTAAAATTGTTGTCATTTTGGCCATAGCTGTACATGTACATGGCCAAGTACAGCACACATAGACAGCAGCACACTGCAGTGACTGCACAGGCACTGTTACTGCCTGTCTCGCACAGGCACAGCATAATAAACCAATACTTGAGGGTAATGCTTATTTCTACAATAAGAATAAGTTTACTGTCATTTTATTATTTCAACAGTTCTAATTCTCAGATACATTCAAAGAAAATGTGCACAGTCTACAATAATGCCATTAGTGTGTGGATTTACTGGATTATAACAGTCACCACTTTTTATCAACTCCTCTCTCTCTCTCAGCATTCACAATGACAATAATAGAGGTAAATATCACACTAAAAGACTACTGGGGCGGGACCCTGGCGCAAGGTAAGGCTCAAAGGCTGTCCTATTTGACCGTCCATTACCGTTACTGGTATATTTTTCTTTTTCATTAGTGTGATATTTACATATATTGTCAAATTTGTCAATGCTAAGAGAGAGAGACAGTCAACAAGTTGATAAAAAGTGGTGGTTGACTTGTTATTGTTCCAGAATCCACATACTAATGGCATTTGTAGTCTGAGCCTCAGCCTGTGCATTTTTCTTATGAATTTAACTGAGAAGTAAAACTGTTGAACTACTGATTCTTCCTATCGCAATAAGCACTACCCACAAGCATTAGGTATGCTTCTTATGTTAGAAATAGAAATACTTGAAGAGAATAATAAAACACTCCTATTTGTTTCGATTCATTTTAAGGAAAGCACTTCGTGCCAATATGACCCTTGCTCTATTCCGCCGACCTCTAGAGAGGTCACTTGTAACACTGAATACCCTTTCTGCAAAGGCTTGAGAAGCTGGCATAGCCAGCAGGTCTAATGCAAAAGGTTTTAGCTGGTGATAAAAAGTGTCACTCTTTGACAGCCAAAATTCTTTTACGGTGTACTCCGAGACTGAGTCCTCACTGACGGCAAGTGCAACTTGGTGCAAAAGCTCTTCCTTATATTTTCTGATCTGCTGCTCTATGCTGTTTGGGGAGATCCTCTGCCTGGGTCTTCTGCGGCATTTAGAAAGAAACCGAAAGACTGGCTATGGCTGCTTAGATATGGATGCCGGTGGCGCCAGTGCTTCTTCCATTTCCTAAGATAGTTCTACCACATCATCTTCTTCAGACAATTCCTCAAGTTGTGTGTGTGGCAATGTGGATTTTCTTGCGGCATACTCCTCTGCCTTTTTAAGCAGTTCCTGAATATTCTCATCGTCCACATCAACAAGGGTTTCACAGACAATAGGGTTGACAAAACAAGCAGCTGCTGCAAGTGGAGAGAACATTTCGTCAGTTGGATCTAAGAATGAAGCAAAACACTTGTTCACACTCCCTTTCATTTTCTGTGCAATTGTGGCAAGGTCTTGGTAGCTAGTGTTCTGTTTAAAGTCCTCAAGATGCTTAGGGTGACCACATTTCCAAACTGCCAATCAGGGACACCCCCCCAGCATGCACTGGTTGGTGATGTCACAAGAAGGCGGTGCCACAATGTGACATCGCTGGGTGGCCCTGCCCCTTACCTATTTAAGAAATGTCACTCGGTCAGAGAATGCAGACATACTACGTGAGAGGTTCAGAGACTGTGGGCATACTACAGGAGACGGTCAGAGACTGCGGGCATACTACAGGAGATGGTCAGAGACTGAAGACATTCTACAGGAGACAGTCAGAGACTGCAGACATGCTACAGGAGATGGCCAGAGACTGCGGGCATACTACAGGAGAAGGTCAGAGACTTAGGCATACTATAGGAGATGGTCAGAGACTGCAGGCATGCTACAGGAGAAGGTCAGAGACTGTGGGCATACTACAGGAGACAGTCAGAGACTGCAGACATGGTAAAGGCATACTATAGGAGATGGTGGTGTTCTCTACATGGTTAACCTTTTCACTTAGGATATCTTCTTTTTGTTGTGCTATACAGTTCATCAGATCAGCCTGCAGGAACACTCTAAGGGAGAGCAGCATATCTTTTAATACTGTATCTGACACTGGCTGGAAAGATGTGGGAAATGCAGCTATAGGGTCTGAGAGAGGCCTGGATGCTGCAGAATCTGCTCCTACCTCATACTGCATGGCATCCTCGCCTGAGGGGGATGGATCCCTGATAGGTTTAGACTTTGCTAGGCTTGAGAAGGTAGGAGTGGATGTACCTGAGCCATTTGTGTCACCAGCGGCGGCCAGGCTGGCCGAGGGGGAAGCTGCAGAGGCATACACTAGAGGGCCGGCCGCGGACCGAGTAACATGTTGCCGCCATCTTGCCGAAGGCTCTCGGGAGACCGGTGGAAAGAAGCCCGAAAGCTTACAGGGTTGCTGTGCTTGCTTCTTTCATCAGGTGGACTCGGAGGCGCGCTGCTCAGCCGTAGGGTGTCCACTGCCCACATGTCAGCCAACGTCACTGGTTGCTAGACGCAGGGCAGCCCTAGCCTAGCAACTAGTTTGGCAAATGATTATCAGGGTGGCATACTGGCGGTGTGTTTTTTTTCATTCCGGGACACTGTATTGTTCCGGAATGAAGGTGCCCGGGACACGGGACAAAAATCAGAATTAAGGGACAATCCCGGGCAATCCGGGACATGTGAGCACCCTAGGCTGAGCAGATCAAAGAGGGCAGGAACAGCCAAGGACATAGACATGGTGTCACTCTGGAGGGTCTTAGTATGTTCTGCAAAAGGCAGCAGCATGTCACGCAATGATGTGAGCTTTTGCCATTCACTAGGGAGCAAGCTGTCCCATCCCATGTTATTTGCAATTTGGCAGACTGACTCTTTCAGTTTGAGGAGTCTTGTGATCATGTTGAATGTACTTGACCAGCGTGTGAGGCAGTCATTTAAAAGAATAAGGCCACAATGCTCCAATAGCTTCTGTGTTGCAAAAGACTTGCGGAAGAGGTTCACTATTGATCTTGCTTTATCCAGTATTCTCTTCACACTTGCCTCCTTATGCACCATGTGGACCACAAATTGCAACGTATGCACCACACATGGAAACCAAACAGAGCCCAATAAGCATAAAGTATATCGAAAAGGTTTCTGTTCCATTCTATTATTTTAACACTTAACATCTTAGAAAACTTTTACAGTACACAAGACTACAAATAAAGTGGAAAAATACCAAAGGTGCACCCCATAGAGTAGAGCTGAGCAGATAGCGCCCCTATATCAAATATTTCATAGCCATTGTGATAATTGTCTGGTGTCACCGTGTCAACTGTCAACCATATCATCATGTAAAAGAATAATAAAAATGGCTCACTCACCGCAGATCATCAATTTCGGTCTCAGCCTCAGTGTCACTTTCCGTCATGAGGGATTCTTCCTCACTAGAGCTGGGTGGTTCTTCTGCTGCTGCTGTGGTTTATTTAAATGCGCCCACCATATTGGGCTCCTTGTCTGTTATCACTATAAGGATCTTCCTCTTTGGTATGCCCCACTCTTGCAAGCATTTGTCCACACATGATTTGATTGACTGAGCAGTGTGTGGGTGGGCTACTTGTTCAAGGGCCAACAATATGTGTTCAGGTTTATGTTGTTCAACACAAGTAGCATCCACTTATGGCAAGGAATGAAGCTGAGAGTCCTTTTTTGGTCCACAAATCAGTGCAAATAGATACTCTATGAGCAGCAGCCAGTCTCTTTTTGAATTTTTGTTTTTAATCTTCATACTGTTTGTCAATCAGATTGCTTATTTTAGTTTTATTTGGAACAGTCAGCCTCCTATCTACTGTCTCCATCATGCCAACAAAGTCCTCATCTTCAATTTTTCTGACTGGTAATCCGGTGCGCCCAATCCATCTTGCTATGGCCTCCTCCCTGGCATGTTGTTCCTTAGAGTCAATTTTATATTTTGAAGCACCTAAAAGAGCAGTGCAAATAGATTGCTGTGGTTGTGCACTGTCACTGGCTTGACTTGGTCCATCATTTGAGGTTTTCTGTATCTGTGGGGTTGAATTAGGGGGGGAAATTAAAGTTATTCTGATTTTACGTTCTGTCAGCTCCAAGTAGTCTCTTTATAATATACTATATGTATAGGCCAGGGCCAGCCTTAGGGCTTTAGGTGCCTGTGCTGTGCCAAAATTGACAGTGCCCCATCCCCTTCCTGTGACACTGACCACTGACCACATCCTTCTACATATATTTTGGTGAGATACTTAAATTCGGGGAAAGCAGCAGCTGATAGATATTATGAAATCAAATTACTCGCTCCCATTAAAATTCAGTGACTAAAGTGCACAACATAGACAGACAGACAGCAAAACAGCTTTTAGTTAAGAATAACCCCTTCATTCGTGACATTTGTTGCTTTCAAGTTAAAATCCGTATTTTTTGCTAGAAAATTACTTGGACCCCCCAAACATTATATATATATATATATATATATATATATATATATATTTTAGCAGAGAATCTAGAGAATAACATGGCGGTTGTTGCAATAGTTTATGTTACACTGTATTTGCGCAGTGGTCTTTCAAACGCATTTTTTCAGGAAAAAATACACTTTCATTAATTAAAAAAAAAACTAAACAGTAAACTTAGCTCAATTTTTTTGTATAATTGCTATAGCATATATACAATGTCATGCATGATTTCAAACTTAAATATCTTTCAATACATTATTATGCACTATTCATATTTGCTTCCTTTAACAAGGTAAAGAAAACACAAAAATGCTACCAGTACCTCAAATCCCCTCTGTGATTCTCTAACCTTTTTGTGACCCCTCCCCCCCTTCGCCTCCCTAATGCACTTCCTTGTATTAAAGTGTAAGCAATCCCATCCGTGTGCCGTGTCCATTTAACCTCCCTGGCGGTATGATTATTTCAGATTTTAGGTGCTGAAAGCGGTACCATTATTTTGCACAGAAATTTGGCGTTTTATATTGTAGGCCTGTAATTCTTAGGAATAGTTCACTTAAATCTGTCCAAACAAGAGTCTAGTAGACATCCCGGGTATGATAAAGTTTGAAAAACGAAATAAAAAATTATAATATAATAAATAACTATAAATAATTAAAACACATAATAATATAATAATAATAAAAATTATATAATAATGTAATCAAATCAAAAACACTGAAATTTGCTCAGTTCCAGAATTTTAGCTTTTATTACTTTTAGTGTTTGATGACGGATCTCCCCACAAATCACTATCGCTCAATTCTGCAAGTGATTATAATTTATTATCGCTTTTTTCTAGCTGGTCTAAAACCACTTTTGATGTAAAGAGACAGTTTTGGTTGCTATGGACAATCTCCAGTTTCCAGGCAGAAAGAACAGTTTTATATATATAAAACTGCATGCAGGACACTGGGCAGACCACTAGGGACAAAGGGGATGTGTAGTTATTTGATACAGTACTGTAATCTGTAAGATTACAGTATGCTGTGTCTATACTGTGTGTTTCACTTTTGAATTTACCGCCGAACTCCGTCCCCGTGCGTCGCAACGCTCGCAGGGAACGGAGCTCGGCACTGTGAATCGAGCGAGACACAGCGGCTCGCCGATCACAGCGGGGAGACATCGCAGGAACCAGGGGACAAGGTAAGTAAACTCTTCCTGGATCCTGCGATGCAAGCCCGAGTCTGGCTCGGGGATACCGCTTTTGGTATGTAAAATCCACCCCGAGCCAGACTCGGGAATACCGCCAGGGGGGTTAAATAGTACACAAATGTATAATGTGTTCTTATTTCTCTTTACTCTCTTTCTTATTTTCCACTTCCCTCCGTCCTTTCTGCTCCCCCCACATTTTCCTGGTCATATCCACCTAATTTTTTAGATACGATCTCCACTCCCTGGTTACTCCCTCTATTGAGGACATTCCATTTTATCTAACCAAGGCTTCTACATCTTTAAAGATTTATCAAAGTTCCTAAATCTAATAAATACCACTTTTTCCCTCCATACTGTAGCATCCATCACTTTAGACCATTCTTCTGATGTTGGGGGTCTCACTGATTGCCAATTCTGGGCTATTATCTTTCATGCTTGGAATAAACATCTTATTACTGCAATTTTTTTGTTTACAGGCACGCTATTTTCCTCTATTTTCCCCAACAAACATATAGTACTGTCCAAGTCCAGCTCAAGCCCAGAAGTGCGGTTTATATCCTTCAGTATCTCTGTCCAGTACCTGAATAACTTTGGGCACCTCCACATCATATGAATCAAATCACCTGTTCCTTGACACCTGTTCCTTGACACCTTGGGTATTTATCATCAACTCTATATCCATACCGGAAAAGCTTCTTTGGCGTATAATAAACTCGATGTAGCAAGAATAGTTGCAACATTTTCTGTGAGGGGGAGACTGACACCTGGGAGCTCAGATCTAATATCCTTCTCCACTGTTCTCCTGTTATTTTTTCCCCCAAGTCCTCTTCCCATCTGTTTTTATTTTTGGCCTGTCTTTCCCCTGTGATGGTTTTACTACATATCTGTTCATATATCTCCGATATCAAGCCCTTGGAGGATCCTGCCGTAACTATTTTTTGTATGAGGGGTACTTTGCACCATTCCACCCTTTGTGTTTTAAAGTGGGCCTTCAAAGCGTGTCTAATTTGAAGATACTGGTAGAATGAGTTGTTTGGGATACCGTACTCGCTCCTCAGCTCCGCAAATGACTTCAACGTGCTCCCTTCATATAGTTTAGCGAGTTTTCCGATACCACAAACCTCCCACTCATTTATTTTACCCATGGGGATCAAGTCTGGAAGATGTTTGTTATCCCAAATTGGGGTATATTCTATTAACCCCCTGTATCCCATTACTACCCTGGCGGCCTGCCTTACTTTTGTAATTAATTTTAATGTGGTGCACCCAGAGAGAAGAGAGTCCGCTTCCAGGGCTTCAACCAAACTGCTGTGCAGGGCTCCCTGCAGCATCATTCTTGCATTTTTATTACTATCCCCTGATATGACATCCCCTCAGATGCTTCAACTGGGCAGCCAAAGTAACTTCGGGGGTGCGGGCTGCCTCTCCTCCCTCTTTTGTTGGTAGCTGCAATATCTGTAAGCCGATATGAGCCTGTCCCTTCTTCCAAATTAATTCCCTAAACAATAATGTGAAAGATGATGTTACGCCGAGTAAATAGATACCCAACCAACATGTCACTCGTGGAATGGCGACAAAGTATGGTACGGTACCTAAAAATCTCCATAGGCGACGCTTTAAAAAAAAAAAAAATTTCTATTCATTTTATTTATTTTTACATTGTCACGTGTTGCTGTGCTTACCTTTTTATGAATTTCAGGATGAGTTGTCCGCAAATGACGCTTCAAGTTTGTTGTATTTTTACCAGAGAGTGTCGCTCCAGATGGTTTGCAAAGAGTCTTGTTGTCCTTAACATCAAATGTAGAATACATCCATAGACCTTCTGTTTCTACCAGTGACAATCACAGAAGCCGACATTTCCGGTATAGTTTGAACTTTGGAGTCTTGGATGTACGGTGGGGAGGAACTGGAAGCCTGTATGCTGCAGTGCTCTCGACGGTGGTCTGAGTAGAGTAGGAATGTGAAATTAGGAAATAAATGGCATGCAGTAAGTACAGTACAGAAGGTGCTGGAGCCTGGATGGTGGTCTGAGGGGATGGCCTATAATAATCGACAGTGCATTTGCAAAAAGGCCTGGCCCTGGATGCCAGTGCCACTGTGTCACTGACTGTCAGAGGAGGCCTGCACACTCACTGTTGCACTTGCACTGTTGAACAGTGTGCTCTGGAAGGGTCACGGATGGTGGTCGTCTAAGGGCAGTGAGGGGAGGGGGGAGGCCTGGCCTCAGGACTGTTGTACGTACCACAATTATTGTACTGCAGTGCAAAGTACTGCACTAGTCTGCTGATGTCGGCTCAGTCTGCTCTCAGCCTCTCAGTGTGTTCTTCTGCCCCTGGGCAGCGGGCGCGGCGCCGGCGTCACGAGGAGTCGGACTCGGGACTCAGGAGTGGGACTGCTCTCGACTGTGGTCTGAGTAGAGTAGGCCTGTGATATTAGGAAATAAATGGCATACAGTGAGTACAGTACACAAGGTGCTGGTCTGGAGCCTGGATGGTGGTCTGAGGGGATGGTCTATAATAATCGACAGTGCATTTGCAAAAAGGCCTAGCCCTGGATGCCAGTGCCACTGCCTGTCAGAAGAGGCCTGCCCTGCACACACAGTTGCACTGTTGCACAGGTGGTCATCTAAGGGCAGTGAGGGCTAATTGATTTCAATGGAAAAGGCATTATAAGAAAAAATGCATAGGTAGGAGGGGGGAGGCCTCAGGCCTGGCTGTTGTGTACGTACCAGAATTATATACTGCAGTTACAGTGCAAAGTACTGCACTAAAAACTAAGAAGACTAGCTCTGCTGATGTCTGCTCTCAGTCTCAGCCGAAGTTCTCTCTCTGCTTCTGGGCGGCAGGCTTGGCTGCAGCGTCTGGAGGAGTCGGACTCGTCGGGACTCGGGAAGGGAGTGCTCTCTCTCACAGACTGTCCTTCTCTCCTCTCACCTCACTCACAATGGCATCGGACTCATCACTGGCACTTGGCTTGGATTGCCTAAATAGACGGAGCTCCGTAAAAAAATAGGAAGTTGGTAAACGTCCCTCCTTGCCATTTTCGTCTCGTTGTCGTCCAATAATGAAAATTGATCCAATTTTCGTCATAGTTTTCGTTAGTGGACGAAAATGTGCTGTACTTTTCGTTCCGTTTTCATCATTGTAAAAATGCCGCTGACGAAATCTTTGACAAAAACGTTTTTGTTGACAAAATTGCGTGCCAGTCGGTGTGTGTCAAGCTTCACGTCAGGGGATCGAGACAGCAGATCCGCTGCACGAGTGATGCTACACGAGTTCCTGTCCGGAAGACATTGTAGCGGTCTGGTGAGAGGGCAAATCGCACTTTATCCATCCTTTGTCACAGTTATATTGGAACACTTTGCACAGACATCTCTACTCTAGGAATACTTTACTGAATTTATTTGAACACTGTGCTTAGACATCTTTAGCCTTGCTCACTACAAGAAACCTACTGTTTCCCACTACACCTATTCGGACTACAGTTAACAAGCTCCTACGTATCGGTGAAGAACATCAGATCTGCAACATGGACTTTATTGCCATTACTGATATCAAGGCCCCTATACTATCATTTCTAGACTTGCTCTCCCTCCTTAGCAGTATAGCCTGGCCAGGTTCCATCTTTTACAGAGTGTCAGTATAATCAGTTAGCTGAAACATCCATCCAGGGGTTAACATTATTTCTCAAGGAAGTGTGTATATAGTATTGTCATTGTTAATTTTTGTCTTGTGCCTTTCGGAGGAATTTTGCTGAGTTAGCGCTGTTGACTAGAAATCAGCAGATCTATTACCTCCTTTTTGTGACAATATCTCCTTTTATTGGTTCAAATAAAATATTCTCACAACATAAATACGCAGAGTTGTCTGATTTATTATTCTACAGTGATATAAGGATGTCTGAACCCAGAGTGTCAGGTGGCTTGGAATGTTCACCAGGTCATGGCCATGCAGATGAGCAATTCTCAGTAATTCTAAGCAGTCCTCTAGGGGGCCGTGCTACAATAACACTATTGCCCTGTACACACGGTCGGATTTTCCGATGGAAAATGTCAGATCGGAGCATGTTGTCGGACATTCCGACCGTGTGTGGGCTCCATCGGACATTTTCCATCGGATTTTCCGACACACAAAGTTTGAGAGCAGACTATAAAATTTTCCGACAACAAAATCCGATCGCATTAATTCCGACCGTGTGTGGCCTGTTCCAACGCACAAAGTGCCACGCATGCTCAGAAGAAATTCCGAGACGGAACCAACAAAATCCGATCGCGTCAATTCCGACCGTGTGTGGCCTGTTCCAACGCACAAAGTGCCACGCATGTTTAGCAGAAATTCCGAGACAGAAGAGCTCGGTCGGGTAAAATTAGCGTTCGGAATGGATACAGCACTTTCGTCATGCTGCAATGTTAAAAATGGTTTAATACAGCGCACTCTCTTCTTCTTTATAATATGAGAAGAATGAAGTAGTTTTGCTGCTCATATTCACACAGACTTCTCACAAACTTATTTCTTTACTATTTATCGAGATTCCCTCAATATATTTTGATTTGTCACATCTGACAACATTATTTTTGTGTTGGTTTTTTTTTTTTTTTTGGTTTTAAGGCAGATTATTTTTTGTTGGTTTGTCTTTTTTTTCAAGGCTGATCTTTGTTTTATTGTATTTTAATTTTTACTCCAGAATATTTTTGTGTGTGTTTTGTGTGTCAAGTTACCATAACAACACCATTGATATGTTGTTCTATTTAATCTGTAGGAGATTGTTTGGTGTTGATGTCTCTTGTTAATTTCACATTGTACTTTCGAAATGTACCTGAGTCCTCACCAACCAACTGTCCTTTTTGGATGAAAACACACATAGGAGAGTATAATTTTCCCCAAAAATTCATTTATTAAGGGCTCACAACTAAACAAAGAGGGAGGCAACGCTGGAGAAACAGCAGAAATGGGTGAAGCCTTGGACCCCAGGGCACACATCAACTATTTTCAAGCAAAATTGGTGGCCTGAGGAGTCCATATGTAAGGGAGTGCAGTCTGGTCCAGAAGTCCCAGAGATCCGGAAAGCAGCAGATGACATCTGTGTCCCCAGGCTGTGGTCATACAAGAGACTGCAGCTTTTGTCAGACCAGACTGAACCCAGGGCCATCACTCTCTGGTCTTCCTTCCATGCTTTCTTCCACGCTGTGGCTCTGGTGGTGGAGTTGTGGCAGCAGGAGGAGGAGGAAGAGGAGGATGGTCCAACTCAATCACGTCGGTCTTGGGTGTGATTTCGCCACTCACCCCCTTAGTTAGGACTTTATAAATAAGTTGCTCACACATGAGGCGTTGACCCTCCTGCATGCCCTGCAGTTTGGTGGCAACCACGCAGGCAAAGGCCTCTTCAGGAGTGGGTAAGGCTCTGAGGGACGCAGAAGCCTCCTGAATGAGCCTAAGTGCAAAATCCTGAACGTGACTCCCCTTCCTGGGTCTTTTGTATGGAAGGCGGAGGGGAGGAACCTGCGATTCAGTCAGGCTGCGACTGGTCCCAGGCTTCTCCTGGCTGACACCTAGCCCCGCCTCCTCCTGGCTGCCACTAATCCCCGCCTCTTCCTGGCTGCCACATTCCACAGCCTCCTCCTGGCTGAGGTCTTCCTGTGTATGAAAAAGGGACATAGTTTTAGTTTTTTAGTCATCAATCACACACAATTTTCACCTCCTGACTGTTGCAAATTGAATGTGAACAAATATAACAGACTATCATTCTGAGCCCAGCATTTTTCATTCTTGTCCCAATTTTGAGTGCCCACTACTGTCTATTGATATGTCAAACACTTTTTTCAATCAGCAATTAGTGATCAATAATAACATCTAGTAAAGATCATTTCTTTATTGACCAGAAATCTGTAGAAGAATGCTATACCTGACTCCATCTGGGCTCCTCCACTTCTTCCTGGCTGGAAGGCCCAGGTTGGACATCGGAAGCCTCAGCTGGGGTGGAAGGAAGAGTGGAGAGGGATTCCCTGACTTCAGTGTGGTCTGACAGAAATCGCAGTCTCTCATAGTACCACAGCCTGGGGACATAAATGTCATCTGCTGCAGCTCCAGACCTCTGGGAATCCGTGACCTTCTTGCGCTCCCTAAGATAAGTGCTCCTCAGGCCACCAATTTTGGCTTTTAAATAGGGGGTGGTTGCTGTAGGGACCAACTCCAGCAGTGTCTCCAGCGCTGCCTGCCTCTTTTGTTTATGATTATAATGGGGGTGTCTCACCTGCCACAGACAGGGCAGCTCCCTGTACTTGTCTATGAACAGGGGGAGGAAGTTGTGGTCATTGAAGCCATCCATTTTCTCTGCAAGACACAACACAAGAAAAACCCTAAGGTCAGGCCAAACTCTCCTAATCTTGTTACAATATAGGCTTCAATTTCGAAGCAGTATAGGCCCAAGTTTAGATCTTACCTTCGTTATCACGATCGGCGCCTCCGATGCTCCTTCCTCTGCTCACAGATCGTTACTGTGATCGTTACGCTTTATACACACTGCGCATGCATGTGACTCCACCCGCCCCTGACGTTCTTTCTAGTCTATTCCCCGCCCCTTTTTGTTCTGCGCAGTGGGGGAGAGCACATGGCGGATACACAGCAGGTGCGTGCTAATTACAGCAACGAGGAGGAGGAAAGCCCGGAATCTGGAGACGTCCCGATCCAGAAGGAGAAGATTTAAGGCATCAAATATGTCCTTTGGGGAGATGTTGGAGATGGTGGACATCCTGAAGAAGGCCGACTATGATGGAAAGTATGGACCTTACCCCAACCCCAATGTCAGAAAGGCCAAGATCATGGCGAAAGTGGTCAAAAGTCTGCACCGGAATTTCGGGGTACGACGATTGAAAGATCAGCTCAGGAAGCGGTGGTTGGACCCCAAATTACTAGAACACGAGCAGTGCAGAAAGATCCGGAGAGTGCTGCAAAAAAGTAAGTAGTTGTCCTGTGTTCCTATTCTTTTTGTGTTTATTACGTTTGTACTGCTCCATGTGCTTTTCTTAAAAGTGTACATTTTAAAATGGCTTTCATGTTCATGGGCACATTATTCGTTCGTATCAAACATTTTTCTTTCGGCCTATAAAACACCATTGTTTTGGCCATATGCATTTGACCACATTTTTGACGCCCTACTTGTATGAAACTAATTTGGTTGTGTAGTTGTGTTTGTTACTAGAATGAAATGCAAACTAGATTCTGTGTAAGGAGAGGACACTGAGCAGCTGTTTTCACATCTGGACACTGGAGCACTAGTGTGGGACCCCAGAACACCATTTTTATTAGGGGGCCCACACAGGTGCTCCAGTGTATACTATAGGGGTGACTCCATCTGTGAAGCTTGTACCAAACAGGTAAAGTATTGCAGCTTGACAAAGGACACTGAAAATGCTACATTTTGGAACTCGGCCAAAATAGACAATTAAACCCCACTTCCAAGCAATGTTTCCTATTTATAGTTCTGCCATCAAATATCTGTGTGCTAAGTATACCATTTTTGTTTTACATAGGGGAGAAAAGACTCGGAGGACACCCCTCATCCGAGGAGAACAGAGACCCCCCACCTCGGGAAGAAGGGGAAATACCCACAAGCAGAGCAGGAGGAGGAAGAAGATGTGGTGGAAATTGTCACCACAACAGGTGAGTGTCTGCGACCACAGGCTCAGGTAAGAGATGGATGCCGGCATATTTTTTATACCTGTTTTTGTTTGGTTTCTCTCTTTTTAGGTGATCGTGATGTTGTAGATCCAGATCCTTTCACATCAGAAAGTGCACAGATCCTGATCGGGGAGATCATGGGGTGTAATTTAGAATTGGAAAACCTCAAGAAAAACATCAATGATGTAATTCAAAAAAATAAAAACATCATTGATGTTTTGGGGCGAGTTTAAAACCCCTCCAAATCCCTTTGCTTTTTTGTGTGCTACAAACTTAAAAATGTTTTAGCGATTTTTAGAAAAGCCAAATTTGTAGGATGCACACAGTGTGTCAACATGTGCTATCTGCCATCACGGGAGATCAATGGACGCGTTTTGGGGGTGCAACCCCTTCCTCAATAATAAAGTAGCTGAGAGGAAGGGGTTTCTCCCCCAAAAACACGTCCCTTGATCCCCCGTGATGACAGCTAGCACATGTTGACATTGGCAAAATTGTGTGCATCTTGCAAATTTGGCTTTTCCTGGGGTGACTTCACCCCATCTGAACGCAATATCAGTTCCTAAATACTCATGTCTGATATTGCCTTCAAGTTCTACCAAATGTGAACTTTCTAAGTTCAATGTTTGTGTCTTTCTTGTTGTTTTTACACATACCTGTTTTATCTTAAATGGACATTTCTATTTTTGATAATGCCACCCCAAAAAATGTTATACAACAAACATGTTGGTTTGTTTTAAAAACCTTTTCTAAATGCACATGTGATTGTGCAGGTATTAAAAAGATTGTTAATCAAGAATGTGTGGATTATTGTCTCAACGCTACAACACTTTTGTGGTGATGTAATTGCTGCTTTCTGTGAAAATGGGGGTTATTTCCTAAGGGCAAATCCTCTTTGCACTACAAGTGCAGTTTCAGTGCAGTTTCAAGTGCACTTGTAGTGCAAAGTGTCTTTGCCTTTAGTAAATAACACCCAACAGTGCTTTGGATAAGGTTACACAATCACGCCATTTTCAGGACTACCCACATTTCTGTCAGGGTCAGCTAAAACAAACACAAGCATTAAATGTCACCAAAGATTTTTTTTTTTTGGTTTTTATTTGATAAAGGCTTCACAAATTGTCTGGCATATTGATGGCCCCCCTACCCGCAAAGAACTCAAGGTATCTTAACCGGACATCACAGGCACTCAGGGAGGGCAAGCCAGGACGGCCACTTTCAAGCGCCGTCAGTGTTGTTTCATTTAGAATTCCGCCCTCAGAGCCAGCATAGTTGGCAGAATGTTGCCGTAAAAAGTTATGTAGAACACAGCATGCCAGGATTATATGATTAAGTTTATACTCCGCCATATGGATGGGTGTCAGAAATAGGTGGAACCGGCTGGCCATGATTCCAAATGTGTTCTCCACCACTCTTCTGGCTTTGGCCAGCCGGTAATTAAAAACCCTCTTTTCCGGGGTGAGGGTCCTCATCGGGAATGGCCGCATAAGATGGTCCCCCAGCGCAAAGGCTTCATCCGCAACGAAGACGAATGAGAGTCCTTCCACATTCTCTTCTGGAGGTGGCAAGTCCAAGCTGCCATTCTGGAGACGCCTGTAAAACTCCGTCTGGGCGATGACACCACCATCAGACATCCGGCCATTCTTCCCCACGTCCACATACAGGAACTCGTAATTAGCCGACACCACCGTAAACATCACAATACTATTGAACCCCCTGTAATTATAATAGTACGACCCCGAGTTGGGGGGTGGGACGATGTGGACGTGTTTCCCATCAATTGCCCCTCTGCAGTTAGGAAAGTCCCACCGCTGGGCAAAGTGGGAGGCCACAGTCTGCCATTCCTGTGGCGTTGAAGGAAACTGTTGAGGAAAAGAAAACAAACTTAGTATTTTTGCACATAAACATGGAAAGCAGATTAGACACAAACATTCTTGGCCAACATCCAGATAACATTTATTAAGGGGAATTTTACAACACCAAAGTATAAGGTACACCTATCATATTCCCCCTCCCACCCCCTCTCATGGGCCATTTCTAACATTATAGGGGGGGGGGGATCTTGAACAGGTAACCCTCTTCACTTCATTGAGAGATGAATGCCTAAATACAGGGTATTACTTGAAACAGCCCCTCCTCAGTTACACTATTGGCAGCCCACTGGACAGGTAAGAAGTGTCATAATACAAAGATATAAATACACACTGTACACATTTGAGCACATTTGGACATTCTGCTATTAACTATCAAGATAATAATAGGATACAAAAACTTTAAACAGTACCATTTGAAAGTATACAGGCAGGCCCTTGCACTACATGCTTTGGGGAATTCATCCATACATCTGACCACAAAAGAGGTGGGTATAGTGTATATGGGTTTGGCAAAGTCAGCAGATAGATGATTGAGGATAGATAGAGAATTGGGATCAGCTGACTTAGCAGTTGGGGGGAGGGAGGGTTAATAAAAATGATTTGGGGTAAAGCACTACTATGGAGCTGATAAAATACATTGTTAAGTGACTACATGAGGTGAATATAGGGCAGGAAACCATGCTGGGGAGGTAAGTGAAGGCAAATATGTATGAAGGACTAAAAAAATTACATAAAAATCCAGCATGCATGAGGACAAAGGGGACATTCACAGCATATTCCAATCATGGTAATTAGGGAATGAGGAAAGAAATACAATATATTAGCAAACATTATATACAATAAAATGTAATATTAAAGGATAAAAACCTTACCTTCATATACTCCTTCTGTAGGACCTGTATGATGGCAGAACAGGTCTCTGGGATAATGATCCCCAGAGCCTGGGGGGAGATGCTTGTCGAGAACTTGAGGTCCTGCAGGCTTCTCCCCGTCGCCAAGTACCGGAGGGTAGCGACGAGCCTCTGCTCAGCAGTGATGCAGGTATCCTGCCTGTTGATATAGGGGGTCAGCAAAGCTAGCAGACGGTGAAATACAGGGTCCGTCATCCTGAGAAAGTTCCTGAAATCATCAGGATTATTCTCATGGATCTCACGGAGCAAAGGCATATGACAGAACTGGTCACGCTGAAGCAACCAATTCTTGGTCCATGAACTCCTCCCCACCCTGTTCATGGACTGGACTTGTGTCAAGGTCAGGACCCCAACACCAAGCCCCCGCACAGCACGAACTCTATGAGGAGTACCTATACGCAACATGGCTAGAAAACGGTCGGCTGCTCAGAACGAAGTAACAGAACGCACTGAAGAACAGCAAGGCCTGTGAAGAGCAACCTGAAAAACAGTAATGAACGAACAAGAACACAATGACAAAGTCACGCGGAGCTTGCTTGCACGCACTGAAGAGCAGATACAAACCCACAAGCACAAACTGAACCGCAGAAAACGTCGGAAAAAATCCTAGGATGTCCGATCAATGTGTGTGTACGGGGCATATAAGATGTATTTATAAATGCAGATGGATCAAGGCATATACACAGGGCAAACATTTACCTGTTTTGTGACCGCTACACACACGTTTAGCCTGAGCTCCACTGATTTTAAGGCCTCATTCACACTTACAAATGGGGCCAGTAATGTTTACATAATGGAGACCCAGCGGGAATTAGCTGCACGCAAAAACCCTATAGAAAACAACAGGAGGCTGACAGTTCCCAAGGCTAATTGTGACCTTTCATACGTAACCACTCAAGCAGAGGTAATCACTGGTTGAGTGGTTACATGTGCGAATGACTGGCCTTGGATGTAGACTATCAGCATTTAGGGACAGTTATTCTCAGGTAATTTTAGGTAAAATGAACATATACATACGAGGTGCCACGATAAGCTGTCAGTCTCCCATTGCTTTCAATAGGGCTTCCTCCTGCAGCCAATAGCTATGGAACACCACCGGGTCTCCAGCATGTAATCGCCCCAATCACAAGGGTAAATGGGGCCTAATAGAAGTTCTTCAAACAGGTTGGAAGGGCTTTCCATTGAACTCAGTTAGGTATAGGAGATGTATTGTGTGGACAACAACACAACTGGGGCCCTGTATGTTAATGTACGTATTTTTATGCACCAGTGGTGCTAGTTCACATCTGCGTGACGCATTGTCTGCTTTTTTAACATAAATTTGAGCTTTAGGGCTCATTGATGACAATGGCAATACTTGCTGGCAATGTACTTAAAACATATGAGCTTTACTACAAGTTCTAGTCCAAAATTCTTATAACAGCATCACATCTGAGTACAGCCCTGCCTAGCAAACAAACTCTACCCTATTTAATGGAGTCGGTATGTTCCTTCCCAGAACTTGAACTTGTTCTCCAGTTGACCTCTGCTAGATTAGCCTGACATGAATTCATTGTATTCCATGTTCCCAGGAGGATCAGACAATTTGGACAAAGTTTTAGTCTCCTGATGATAAGAAGGTTATTTGAAAACTCCCACTCAGTAGTTCAGTAAAATCAGCTTTCAAACACCTAAGCGTGTATATAATTAGTGTTAACAGATGCCAAAGGGTGTCTCGCCTGGACCAGCAGATAAACGTAGGTTGTTTTACACTGACACATGTCTATTTCTTTCTTGTGAAGTCATGTTCCTATTTTTATGCAGTTATGTTGTTTTAGGTGGGCAATTTTCTTTTGATGTTTCATTTTTGATCATCATGATGAAAGAATGTGTTTCAGGCATAACACATGATGGTCTTTTATGAAGAATGCAGTTTAGCAGCAGTAACACTAAAATTTGCAAAGGCAAAAAATTAAAGGGTTACATTTTGTCTTAAAGCAGAGTTACACCCACTTTTTAAAGTCCCCCTCCCCCCCACATTTATGATTGGATTTAAATGTGTTTCTGCTAAGCAGGAACACAGATCTCTGTTTTCCCCCAGTCAAAGTACTCCCCCCACAGTTAGAAAGCACCCCCTAGGGACACACGTAACCCTTTGATCGCCCCTGATATTAACCCCTTCCCTGCCAGTGTCATTAACACAGTGACAGTGCATTTTTTTTAGCACTGATCAATGTAATAATGTCACTGTTCCCCAAAAATTGTCAAAAGTGTCAGTGCCAATTTATCCACCACAAAATAAAAATTGCTGATCACTGCCATTACTAGTAAAAAAATAAATAAATAAAAATTCCATAAAAATATCCCACAGTTTGCAGACGCTATAACTTTTGTGCAAACCAATCAATATACACTTATTGGGATTTTTTTTACCAAAAATATGTAGCAGACTCATTGACCTAAATTGGGTATATTTTATAGCAGAAAGTAAGAAATATTGTTTTTCTTTTAAACTGTCAGGCTTTTTTGTTTATAGTGCAAAAAATAAAAACCGCAGAGGTGATCAAATACCACCAAAAGAAAGCTCTATTTGTGGGAAAAACCCATCAATTTTATTTGGGTACAGTGTCGCACAAACGCGCAATTGTCAGTTAAAGCAATGCAGTGCCATATCGCAAAAAATGGCCTGGTCAGGAAGGGGGTAAAGCCTTCCAGAGCTGAAGTGGTTAAATTATGTAGACGCATGCTGTGAACAAAAGGCAGCTCCAATAACAGGTTGTCAGTAACAAGTGTAGGCCATTCCATGGCAAGCAAAAAGCCTTGTTCCCTATCATGCCAGTATAAACCACTGTGCTGCAGTGGCATGCCCTGAAAAAAACGTTACAACATAAAGTACTTTTTTTCACTGAACATGGTGTGACACAATCCATCAGATCACACAACATTGTGACCAATACAACTTAATAAAATGTCACTTTTTAACAAAAAAAAGAAAGAAAAAACAAAACAGTGCCGCCGGGTTGCTATGGTGCACAATTACAACCAATGACTGACCAAAAGCTAATTTCCTATCAACCAATGACATCATCAATGAAGCAGGAGCTGGCTCGCACAGCATCCTTGGTTGCTAAGATGAAGTCCTAGCAACCAACAGGAGGGGGGGAGCAGCTGTACAGTCCTGAGCAGGAAGCTGTCACATTTGGTGGTGGTAGCAATACTACCTCCAAATGTATGACTACTTCCTGCAGCAGCCAGGGGGTAGCTTTGGTGGGCAGGCAAACAGGCTATATAGTTTGCCCATTTAGGGTACAGCGAACCCTGTGTCGCTGTAAGCTCGATACCACTCCCTGTGCCTGGTTCTATGCCTGGTTCTAGCAACCTCTATGAAATGGACCTGTATTTTTCCTACTGAGGGGAAAGTAATATATTTACTTAATAGCCTGCCTATCACCCTACTGTTGATACCTTTCACATATTTCAGGTTGTGCTGGTCTGAGCACACCCTGGGACTCGTGAAGAATGAGAGAGATTCACATTTCCCCCCATACTCGGGAAGTACTGGTCATTTCTCTTGGTACATGCAGACATATTGGGTTCCAGGGGGCATACAGGAGTAAATATACTGTAGTAGAGACTATGAAGAAAAGTAGAATATTAAATGAACCTGGTACATCACCCTGTTTCTACTTTTAGGCCTATTAATACACACCTTTTTTACTGCTTGCCGACCCCCGCATGTACATTTACGTCGGCAGAATGGCGCGGTTGGGCAAATGGGCGTACTTACATAGTTACATAGTTACAAAGTTAGTCAGGTTGAAAAAAGACGCAAGTCCATCTAGTTCAATCATAAAAAAATAAATGAATAAAATAAAAAATATCATACAATCCCATATACCCAATCCTATACCCACAGTTGATCCAGAGGAAGGCGAAAAAACCCCCAGAAAAGCAGGATTCAATTTGCTATAGCAGGGGAAAAAATTCCTTCCTGATCCCAGAGAGGCAATCGGATTTTCCCTGGATCAACTTTACCTATAAGTGTTAGTACCTGGTTATAATATGTACATTTAGGAAGGAATCCAGGCCTTTCAAAAGCAATCTACTGAGCTGGCCATAACCACCTCTGGAGGGAGTCTATTCCACATTTTCACAGTTCTAACTGTGAAGAAACCTTTCCGTATTTGGAGATGAAATCTCTTTTCCTCTAGACGTAAAAAGTGCCCCCTTGTCCTCAGTATTGACCGTAAAGGGAATAACTCAATACCAAGTTCACTATATGGACCCCTTATATATTTATACATGGTGATCATACCCCCCCCAAAATGATATCTCTCTCTCTGGAGTCCATACCTCTCTTAATACAAGAAAGGACTTTACTCGCTTTGGAAACCACAGCTTGGCATTGCATGCTATTATTGAGCTTATGATCTACCAAAACACCCAGATCCTTCTCCACCATTGATTCCCCCAGTTGTACTCCCCCTAGTATGTATGATGCATGCATATTCTTAGCCCCCAAGTGCATAACTACATTTATCAACATTAAACCTCATCTGCCACATAGTCGCCCAATTAGACAGTGCATTGAGGTTGGCTTGTAAATTGGAGACATTCTGTAAAGACGTTATTCCATTGCATAGCTTAGTGTCATCTGCAAAGACAGAAATGTTACTTTTAATCCCAGACCCAATATCATTTATAAAGATATTAAAAAGTAAGGGTCCCAGCACTGAACCTTGGGGTACACCACTGATAACCTTAGACCATTCAGGGTAAGAATCATTAACCACTACTCTCTGAATTCGGTCTTTTAGCCAGTTTTCTATCCATTTACAAACTAATATTTCCAAGCCTGTAGACTTTACCCCACACATGAGCCGTGTGTGGGGAACTGTGTCAAATGCTTTTGAAAAATCCAAGTACACCACGTCTACCGCCACCCCTTTTACTAGGTTTTACTTACCTCCTCATAAAAAGAAATCAGGTTTGTTTGACAACTTCTGTCTTTCATGAATCCATGCTGTCTGCTGCTTAAAATATTTTTTTCCAGCAAGAACTCGTCTATGTGGTCTTTTATTAAACTCTCAAGTATCTTCCCGACTATAGAAGTTAAACTAACAGGTCTAAAGTTACTTGGTAAAGACTTTGTTCCCTTTTTAAATATAGGCACCACATTGGCCCTACGCCAATCCAGTGGTACTATTCTCGTCATTAATGAGTCCCTAAAAATTAGATACAATGGCTTTGAAATTACAGAGCTCAATTCTTTTAGGATCTGTGGGTGGATGCCATCTGGTCCAGGTGCTTTATCCACTTTTATTGTGTCTAAATATTTCTGGACCATATCCCTTTTGAGCCAGTGTGGATCATTTGGGGCTGTGTCACTACCACCCCCATTATGTACATGAGCTCCACCATGCTCCTTTTTATACACAGAGCTGAAGAAAGTATTTAATAGATTTGCCTTCTCTTTGTCCCCAGTCACCCACTCTAGATTATTTTCTAAAGGGCCTACATGCTCAGACCTGACCTATTTACTATTAATATATTTTAAGAATTTTTGGGGGTTTGTCCTACTATCTTTTACAATCTGTCTTCGTTTTGAGTTTTTGCGTCCTTGATTTCCTTTTTACATATTCTGTTATATTCTTTGTAACATTTAAATGACACTAGTGTTGCTTCATTTTTATATTTTTTAAAAGCTCTTTTCTTATTGTTTATAGCTTTTTTAACTTTGGCCGTGAGCCACATAGGTTTTATTTTTAGCCTTTTAATCTTATTGCCCATGGGAATATACTTTGCAGTGAGTTCACAAACAGTCACTTTGAAGAATTCCCATTTCTGTTCTGTGCCCGTTGATGCCAATATTCCCTCCCAAGTCCAAGTCCTGGAGAGCAGCCCTCATCCTTGGAAAATTTGCTCTCTTGAAGTTAAGTGTTTTTATCTTTCCCATATGTGTTTTTTGCTTACAGCTAACATCAAATGAAATCATGTTATGGTCACTGTTACCAAGATGTTCCTTTATATGAACATTAGTAATAAGTTCTGCATGGTTTGAGATTACCAGGTCCAAAAGAGCATCATTCCTAGTTGGGGCCTCAATAAACTGGACCATAAAATTATCCCGTAATAGGTTTATAAATTTTTGCCCTTTAGCTGTCCCAGCAGTGCCATTACTCCAGTCAATTTCTGGGTAGTTAAAATCCCCCATTATTATCACCATCCCAGCCCTTGCAGCCCTTTCAGTCTGTGCAAGGAGCTGAGTCTCCACCTCCTCATTAACATTGGGTGGTCTATAACAAACTCCAAAGATTAACTTTGAACTACGCACATCTATATGCAGTTCCACCCATAATGCTTCAGATTAATCACACTCTCCATCAACCAGGTCCTCTTTCACACTCGCTTTGCGATCACTTCTCACATAGAGACAGACCCCGCCACCTTTCCTTTTTACCCTGTCTCTCTGAAAGAGTGCATAGCCAGGAATATTAATAGCCCAGTCATGTGAGGAATGAAGCCAAGTTTCAGCAATACCAATTACATCAAAGCTCTCCTCGTGCACCAGAGCTTCCAACTCACCTATTTTGCTTGGCAGACTTCTGGCATTGGTGAATAAACACTTTAATGCATTATTACATGTACGTCCCCTTAAATTCCCTGCTGTGCTGGCGGTGCGCGCACGCCCCCGTCGCGTGCTCCGGGATCGCGCCCATGGGTCCCGTGGACTGGATGTCCCCCAGTCTCATAACGATCGTGTCACGGAGAGGTAGAACGGGGAGATGCTTTTGTAAACAAAGCATTCCCCATTCTGCCTAGTGACAGGACAGTGATCTACTGCTCTCTGTCATCGAGAGCAGCGATCACTGTCCTGTGTGTTCAAGCCCAGCCCCCTCACAGTTAGAATCACTCCCTAGGACACACTTAACCCCTTCACCGCCCCCTAGTGGTTAACCCCTTCACTGCCAGTGTTATTTACACAGTAATCAATGCATTTTTTTCGCACTGTTCGCTGTATAAATGACAATGGTCCCAAAATAGTGTCAAAATGTCCCATGTGTCCACCATAATATCGCAGTCAGGATAAAAATTGCAGATCGCCGTCATTACTAATAAAAAAAATAATAATAAAAATGCCATAAAACTATCCCCTATTTTGTAGACGCTATAAATTTTGCGCAAACCAATCAATATACGCTTATTGCAATTTTTTTTTTTTCCTCTGGGCTAAAGTGGTTAATTTTTTGCATTTTTTAAATTGTGAAAGTAAATGAACCCCTACAATTTAGATTCATAAAGCTACTTTTAAATGGAAATATATCAACAGTACACTTAAAAGAATCAGGTGCTGTTCAGAGCTTTCTCCTCATCCTCCCTTTGACCTCACTCATGGTTGTTTATTCAGGCAGTGACTCAGGTTGGAATGGAAAGGAGTCGCAAAAGGGACCAGAATTAGTTTGCATAAATATCTCCTAAGTACAAGAACTTAAGCTTTTACACAAAGTCCACCCATTCTGCTCGTATGTCCTGCAGGGAGTATCAGAATCTCAGCCTTCACCACCCGCTGACAGTTTGGTAGATAGGAATGCCAAAAAATGGCTCAGTACAGTTGTGAGGGGATATGTGGCCTGGACTCTGTGCCAAGGAATTCATGTATGGCAGGGGACATGGGAGGGGCAGGAGGAAATCTCACCTCATAATGAGAAAGACAGCCTTGGATGAGCTGGCACAAACAGCTTGCCCACTGTCACAAATCGCTATTTGTTTTGGAAAGCAAGTATTTTTTTCACATTTACCTTGGTTTATAACATTATAACATGTTTAGTTTATTAATTGCACTGCGCACAGCTTCCAAATCTACTTAAGTTATTACGCAGAGCTCAACTATAAAACTAAAACATACTTTCCTAACTTCTATATAAACATTCTACGGTTAGCATTTAAAAATTTGGTTTATCAGTTATACTACATTTGAGGTCCCCTTAAAACAGTCTATTCTTATATGACCAATCCTTGTTAATATACATGTCACCTAAAATTGTATTAGATAGGGATCTGAGAATGCTTATACTCTGGCACCTTTATTTCCAATTACGAAATTCCTCCCTCCCTTTCAGCAACACAACAAAGCTGGCTGTAATATGGGTTTATGAGTCATTTCTGTTAATGTACCCTGTAGGTGTGATGATTATACAGTGTGTTCAGGCAGCTATAAAGCTTGTGTCAATAGTACTAATGGTTCTATGACATATGCCTGTAGTATTTTACATTTCAGGACATGACTTGTTTTTTTAAGATGCCTTTAGTGCCAAATGTGCACATAAAAATATTATCGGTAACAATGAACTGATTTTCCTGATACTGGAAATATAACTGATTAAAACTGGCTAAAAATCATTTGGGGGAATTCATAACGAGGGTCTTTGAAACTTTTTGGAATTCCATTGTGCCTTTGAACAGCAGACATAAGTGCATGTGAGAGATTGTTGGAAAAAGGTACATGAATTTGGGGCAAGCACCATGGACCCTCCATTGGATTGTAACCCCATTAACACCCATCATACCAAAACAACTGTACAGGACACCAGGAATGGGTCCTGGATGGGAGGTATGTGGTCCTGTTAAGGGGAACAACAAGAGACAGTTGAAGTACTCAGGGATTCTCATCCATGCAGAGTGAGGGGCTCCAGGGTGATCCAATAGAGGGGGAAAATCTGATTTAAAACAGCCATACATGGATCGAAATTCAGCCAGTTGAGCAGGGACCAACCTCATTTCAATCCATGTATGGGCTAACTGGTAGTACACAAGTCAATCTATCGATCAACTTGTGTACATCCAGCCTGTCTGTTTTTTCTCCAAAAATCAATGGTTATGATTAAGCACAATGTTTGTGTGAAACAAATCAACTAGCAGCAGCTTCTTTTTGTCCTGGTTGTGTCATTTGCTTTTGAAGATTATACAATAAGTGGTGCAAGGACTTACAGTGGTGTACAGCCATTTCTTCTAGGATTGTATGCATTGCAGAGGCAAGCCAGGGTGGGCACCCATGTGTGCTGGTTCATCTTACCTGGAGCGGCATGTCTCTCCATTATCCAAAAATCAGTGCTGGCAGTTATAGTCAGCAACACTGATTATTGTATTCTGCCAGCAGTGAAGGCCCCTGGAAGATTACAATAGCACAGTGTGAGGTTTCCCCCATCCATATCAAATGTGTGAATAGGGGAATCAGCAAATTTTTTTTTTTTATTCAATCCACTGGTTGTACAACAACAAGAATGAATCATATATTGCCTGCCTTACAGTTTTCTCAGGATTGTTAAATGCTGATAAGCCACCCATAATTTTGAGTGTTGTATAGATTTTGGGTGGAAAAGAGCCTCCAGAACTGACTACGGGTATTTTGGAAAGGCTTAACCTACCTGTGAGAGAGGGCTGAAAAGGGCAGTCAGCAGGTGTCGATGAGCTGTTCATTAAAACATTGTGATAGGACTGTGGATTGTATGGGCTACTGAGGTGCTGCTGGGCTCTTGTGATTTTTCTGGACCCCAGGAGTAGGTGGGGACTTTAAACCTTGTTAGAGGACAAGGTTTACGCTGGCGGTGAGCCAAACCTTCCAGTAAAAGGCCACTGGAAACAGCTTTTTAACCCCTTAAAGCATTTGTAAAGTTAATTTTTTTCTTATAAAATACCAAACATGTTATACTTACCTGCTCTTCTCGGGTCTCCCCTCGGGCACTCCTGGATCCTCCTCTTCTCAGTGTGCCACAATAGGAAGCCACTTTCTATGGTGGCACACCTATGGGCCTGATCCTGAGCCACGCTGCCTGCGTCTATAGACACAGACAGCAAGGCTTAGCCCCACCCCTCGCTCCCTAACAGGATTTGAGTTACACACTGGAAGCTGCCATTGGCTCCTGTTGCTCTCAGCAAAGCCTGAGAGAGCAGGGAGAAGAGGAGAGAGTTGATACAGATGGGCACAGCACTGGATCGAGATTGGGCACAGGTAAGCGAAAGAGGGGCAAGGGGGCGATACACATACTGAAATTTGTTTTACCCTAATGCAGGGAATGCCTTAAAGTAAAAAATTTTTAGGCTTTACAACCACTTTAAAGCTGGAAGAGATGAGAGTTATGTCCCAATAAATAACTGAACATAATTCTTTATATAATATTTAAACCCACAGGGAGACAAAACAAGGACTGGGCCAGGGGCCAATTCAATAACTATAAAAAACACGCTCCAGTCCCAAGCTCTGCTGTTCTTCCTCTCTCTTCGAACCCCACTCACCTTCCGCTACATTGCTACCGTGCTGTGCACCAAGTGTGACATCTACTAGTTTCTCCTGCTCTGCTCCTCCAGCTATGGTGATCCTGCACTGCTCAGCCCTCTCTCTGGTTCCAGCTCACCTTCTATTATAGCTTCCCCACTTCCCATGTGTGCGCTCTAATTGCTCTGGTCCAGTCCAGTCCCCACTCATCTTCTTGCTGCTGCTCCATGCTGCACACTAGATGTGACGTCTGCAGTCATAAACAAGTTGTGACTGCTGATGATGTCTGCTTCACTTGTTGGTTTCCCAGTACATTCTGGGATATCTATTACCTCCACAACACAGCAAAGCTAGCTCTGAATAGGCACACCTCAGCTACTGTAGGTGCGGTTAGGGAGCACCATAATAGACTTCTATGGAGGCTTTTGAAATGTGACAAAGCACAATGAAAGTGACACGGGTATACATTTTGAAGAACAGCACAGTAAAATAAACTCTCCTGTGTTTACAGGATTGTAAACTAACCAACTAACCAAACTAACTATTGTGTAGCGTATAGAAACATGCACTGGAAGCTTCTTGTATACAGCAGAACACCTTTACTTTCATGGAGGATATCTTTATCATGGCTTTACATCATGTAGACAGAAACAGGAAGAGAATACAAACAAGTGCATACTTAGATACAAAGGTTACATGAACTATACACTATAATACTACAGCACCACCTGCTGGCATAGATAGGTATAAAATATATATATATATATATATATATATATATATATATATATATATATATATATAGTCAGTTTATAAGCAACTTTGCTGTTGTACTTTTCCAATACTCCTTCTTAACAGCATGTGCTTTGTCAAAATACATGCAGCTTCTTCTGGAAATAACTATGATGTTCCTTCAACAAAGTTTTGGTGAGTG
Organism: Aquarana catesbeiana; assembly: GCF_042186555.1. NCBI lineage: Eukaryota > Metazoa > Chordata > Amphibia > Anura > Ranidae > Aquarana > Aquarana catesbeiana. Next base: position 399,386,440 of record NC_133327.1, on the reverse strand, counting down.
CATCGGCAGTCATCTCCTCTGACGGGCAATATAGAATGTCAATAACACCTTGCTCTTGTTTATCCCTCAGTAGGTGATACTTGTCATCGATGTGTTTCGTCCTAGGATTGACCCTTTCTGATTCTGTAAGATTTATACATCCCTGGTTGTCTTAAAAAATAGGAATTGGTTTTTATATGTTTACCCCAATGCCCACAAAATGTTGACGAATTCATATCGTTTCTTGACATGCGTATGCTGCTGCAATGTACTCTGCTTTAGTTGAAGATAGAGCAACAGTTGCTTGCTTTCGACTAGACCAACTTATGGTTCCTTCCCCATACTGGAAGATCAATCCACTTGTGGGATTGTGTTTACATGAGAATTGAGTAAACTCCACTTGAGTTTACATGAGAACGTGAATACAATGAGAACACATACTTGAATAGAATATTATTTTTATACTAGAGTTTAGTGTCACTTTAACTTCATGCAAAAAGGACCATGATTGGCTGGCTATAAAGGAAGGAGGAAGCTGGATTTGTACCTTTTCTTTGGCAAAAAAGAGTGTAATTGGCCAACTATAAGTGGCAGAGGAGGCCAGATTTTTTATTTTTCTCATTTAGGGCTTGTTCACACCATGTTTGTTAGCTAAATTTTACTGCAAAACATGGCACATGTATGGTGTGCGTGGAGGTGTGCAGTAAAATGCAACTTAGCAGACAGTCCTGGTTTACACTGCCACGACTTGTCATGCAAGTGTCCTGAGAGTTCAAAGTCACGTGGCAAGTCGTGGCCCATTATCTGCAATGGAACTGTTCTAATCAGGGTGACTTAAGTCGCTCAGACTTAGAAAAAGGTTCCTGCACTACTTTTGGTGCAACTTCAATATGACTTGCATTGACTTCTGTTAAAGAAGTCATATGCATGCTGCGATGAAGTCATGCCAGGATGTCAGTTTCAAAGTCACGGTAGTGTGAGCCCAGAAACATGGTGTGAAGAGGCCCTTGTTTAGTAATACTGCACTAGACAGTGCTATTGTGAGACCCCTTCAGTATAAAAACCGCCCACTGCCACTGCTAGAAAAATGAGTATATGCAACTTTCCTGAGTGCAAAAACAGAAAATGGTTTTGAAAAAACAGTATCTTAATTGTGGTTTTTAATTATAGGATCTTGTATACCACTATGCTGTTTTATTTTTTCTGTTTTAGGAAATAATAAAAATATAGATATTTTATAACTCTTGTCAAGTGATTATTTTGTCCTACTACTAAAATAAAGTATTTAAGCTTGGTTTATTTATATATATATCTCACAAAAGTGAGTACACCCCTCAAATTTGTAAAATTTGAGGGGTGTAAATTTGCTGTCCCCTGAAAATAACTCAACACACAGCCATTAATGTCTAAACCGCTGGCAACAAAAGTGAGCACACTCCTAAGTGAAAATGTCCAAATTGGGCCCAATTAAGCCATTTTCCCTCCCCGGTGTCATGTGACTCATTAGGTGTGAATGGGGAACAGGTGTTATCATTCTCACTCTCTCATACAGGTCACTGGAAGTTCAACATTTCCTCATGGCAAAGAACTCTCTGAGAATATTAAAAAAAGAATGGTTACTCTACATAAAGATGGCCTAGGCTATAAGAAGATTGCCAAGACCCTGAAACTGAGCTTTAGCATGGTGGCCAAGACCATACAACAGTTTAACAGGACAGGTTCCTCTCAGAACGGGTCTCGCCATGGTCGACCAAAGAAGTTGAGTGCACATGCTCAGCGTCATATCCAGAAGTTGTCTTTGTGAAATAGACGTATGAGTGCTGTCAGCATTGCTGCAGAGGTTGAAGGAGTGGGGGGTCAACCTGTTAGTGCTCAGACTATATGCCGCACACTGCATCAAATTGGTCTGCATGGGTGTCATCCCAGAAGGAAGCCTCTTCTAAAGATGATGCACAAAAAAGCCTGCAACCAGTTTGCTGAAGACAAGCAGACTAAGGACATGGATTACTGGCAGGGCAGTCTTTAGCGCAGGGCAAACGGGGCACTTGCCCCGGGCCCAATCCTTGTTGGGGGGCCCACGCTAGCCGTTAATTGGGGCCCCGATCGCAGCTTTGCAGAGTGCACAGAGGACACGGGAGGATGTATTCCTCGCTAGCCAGCTGAGAGGGGGCGGGGCCGGGAGCTCCACTGACGCTCTGACCCCGCCCACGTGCAGCCTGTGTACTCGGAAAAGAGCTTCTGTAGTGAGAGCCAGTGATCGGAGTGCGAGTGTCAGTGGAGCTTCCGGCCCCGCCCCCTCTATACTGGCTGGTGAATACAGAGGTCCGGGGGCGGGGCCGGGAGCTCCAATGACACTCCCACTCCGATCACTGGCTCTCACTACAGGCGCTCTATTCCCAGTACACAGGCTGCACGTGGGCGGGGTCAGAGCGTCAGTGGAGCTCCCGGCCCCGCCCCTCTCAGCTGGCTAGCGCGGAATACATCCTCCCGTGTCCTCTGTGCGCTCTGCAAAGCTGTCATCGGGGCGACAATTCACGGGTGATGTGGGCCCCCAACAAAGCGTCAGTGGAGCTCCCAGCTGCTTTAGTGAGAGCAGAAAGTGGAAGCCCCGCCCACAGTCTTGAATGTATGTAATGAGTTTGGCTGGCCAGGTATGTCCTTACAACCATAAAATGCCTGACTGTTTAAACCCTGAGCTGTGTTATTTAACTGTAAAGCTGTGCATTGCTAAAAGTCCTCTGACCATCACCTGTATAATGACTGCAGTCTCTGTCTCCTGCAGTATGTCCGCAGTCTCTAATTGTCTCCTGCAGTATGTCCGCAGTCTCTGATTGTCTCCTGCAGTATGTCCGCAGTCTCTGATTGTCTCCTGTATAATGTCCGCAGTCTCTGATTGTCTCCTGCAGTATGTCCGCAGTCTCTGATTGTCTCCTGTATAATGTCCGCAGTCTCTGATTGTCTCCTGCAGTATGTCCGCAGTCTCTGGTAATCTCCTGCAGTATGTCCGCAGTCTCTGATTGTCTCCTGCAGTATGTCCGCAGTCTCTGATTGTCTCCTGCAGTATGTCCGCAGTCTCTGGTAATCTCCTGCAGTATGTCCGCAGTCTCTGATTGTCTCCTGCAGTATGTCCGCAGTCTCTGATTGTCTCCTGCAGTATGTCCGCAGTCTCTGATTGTCTCCTGTATAATGTCCGCAGTCTCTGATTGTCTCCTACAGTATGTCCGCAGTCTCTGGTAATCTCCTGCAGTATGTCCGCAGTCTCTGATTGTCTCCTGCAGTATGTCCGCAGTCTCTGATTGTCTCCTGCAGTATGTCTGCAGTCTCTGGTAATCTCCTGCAGTATGTCCGCAGTCTCTGATTGTCTCCTGCAGTATGTCCGCAGTCTCTGGTAATCTCCTGCAGTATGTCCGCAGTCTCTGGTAATCTCCTGCAGTATGTCCGCAGTCTCTGGTTGTCTCCTGCAGTATGTCCGCAGTCTCTGAGTGTCTCCTGCAGTATGTCCGCAGTCTCTGAGTGTCTCCTGCAGTATGTCCGCAGTCTCTGGTAATCTCCTGCAGTATGTCCGCAGTCTCTGGTAATCTCCTGCAGTATGTCCGCAGTCTCTGGTAATCTCCTGCAGTATGTCCGCAGTCTCTGGTAATCTCCTGCAGTATGTCCGCAGTCTCTGGTAATCTCCTGCAGTATGTCCGCAGTCTCTGGTAATCTCCTGCTGTATGTCCGCAGTCTCTGATTGTCTCCTGCAGTATGTCCGCAGTCTCTGAGTGTCTCCTGCAGTATGTCCGCAGTCTCTGAGTGTCTCCTGCAGTATGTCCGCAGTCTCTGATTGTCTCCTGCAGTATGTCCACAGTCTCTGATTGTCTCCTGCAGTATGTCCTCAGTCTCTGAGTGTCTCCTGCAGTATGTCCGCAGTCTCTGGTAATCTCCTGCAGTATGTCCGCAGTCTCTGGTAATCTCCTGCAGTATGTCCGCAGTCTCTGGTAATCTCCTGCAGTATGTCCGCAGTCTCTGGTAATCTCCTGCAGTATGTCCGCAGTCTCTGGTAATCTCCTGCTGTATGTCCGCAGTCTCTGATTGTCTCCTGCAGTATGTCCGCAGTCTCTGAGTGTCTCCTGCAGTATGTCCGCAGTCTCTGAGTGTCTCCTGCAGTATGTCCGCAGTCTCTGATTGTCTCCTGCAGTATGTCCACAGTCTCTGATTTTCTCCTGCAGTATGTCCTCAGTCTCTGATTGTCTCCTGCAGTATGTCCGCAGTCTCTGATTGTCTTCTGCAGTATGTCCGCAGTCTCTGATTGTCTTCTGCAGTATGTCCGCAGTCTCTGATTGTCTTCTGCAGTATGTCCGCAGTCTCTGACACTCTCCTGTAGTATGTGTATTAATGTGCCCCTTTACTTGCTCAATTATTTGGGATTGCTCCACTGCTCACTGAGAGGTAATGATGTGCCTGAACCTCTAGCAACCAATCAGCAAACAGTAGTGATCTGCTTTAATCTCTAGCAACCAATCAGTAAGTGCTAATGATGTGCTGTAACCCCTAGCAACCAATTAGTGAGCGCTAATAATGTACATTAACCTCTAGCAACCAATCGGCAAGCAGAAATTATGTGTTGTAACCTCTAGAAACCAGCCATTGAGCAGTAATGATAGGCTGTAACCTCTGGAAAACAATTGCAATCGCTGCGTGATCTGCTGCAGTAAACTGATTTTGAGTCTACCTGCTATTTTTTGTATGTCTCAGAATGGAGGGGGGGCCCCAAGAAAATATTTGCCCAGGGCCCAATCAAAATTAAAGACGGCCCTGATTACTGGAACCATGTTCTGTGGTCTGATGAGAACAAGATAAACTTATTTGGTTCAGATGGTGTCAAGCGCGTGTGTTGACAACCAGGTGAGGCGTGCTAAGACAAGTGTGTCTTGCCTACAGTCAAGCATGGTGGTAGGAGTGTCATGATCTGGGGCTGCATGAGTGCTGCCAGCACTGAGAAGCTATAGTTCATTGACAGAACCATGAATGCCAACATGTACTGTGAAAAACTGAAGCAGAGCATGATACCCTCCCTTCAGAGACTGGGCCGCAGGGCAGTATTCCAACATGATAATGACCCCAAACACACCTCCAAGATGACCACTGCCTTTCTAAAGAAGCTGAGGATAAAGGTGAGGGACTGACCAAACATGTCTCCAGACCTAAACCCTATTGAGCATCTGTGGGGCATCCTCAAACGGAAAGTGAAGGAGCGCAAGGTCTCTAACATCCACCAGCCCTGTGATGTTGTTATGGAGGAGTGGAAGAGGACTCCAGTGGCAACCTGTGAAGATTTGGTGAACTCCATGCCCAAGAGGGTTAAGGCAGTAATGTAAAATAATAGTAGCCACACAAAGTATAGACACATTGGGCCCAATTTGGACATTTTCACTTAGGGGTGTACTCACTTTTGTTGCCAGGGATTTAGACATTAATGGCTGTGTGTTGAGCTATTTTGAGGGGACAGCAAATTTACACTGTTATACAAGCTGTGCACTGACTACTTTACCTTGTAGCAAAGTGTAATTTCTTCAATGTTGTCACATGAAAAGATGTAATAAAGTATTTACAAAAATGTGAGGGTTGTACTCACTTTTGTGAGATACTGTAAATATATATATATATATATATATATATATATATATATATATATATAAAACACGTCACCATTTTTCTAGGTAAATATAAAAAAAGGTGCTATTGACCTGAATTTTCACCACATGTCGGTAACAACCCATACAGATAAGTTCAGAAGTGAAGTTATGTGTAATACAATGGAATGACATAGAGAAAAAGTATTGAACGCATGAAAAAATTGAGTACTGTCCGTGATACTTTTTTTATTTGCACTAACATACAATTTTTCAGGACAAGCTTTCGGGGTATGTCCCCTTCTTCAAGGTCCAAGCAGTACTGATTCACAAACATGAACTGAACGCATGAAGAAAGGCAGGTGGGTGCAAAAGGCATGTAAGGCTAAGACACCAGCTGAAATCTATTAGTAATTAGAAAGCAATCCTGCCCCTTGTCAGTGCAAATTAATATCAGCCGGTTCAGTCTCAACTGATGGGCTATAAAAAGGTGTTTCGTTACCAAGGTGTCACACAAGAAACCTCTCATGATGGGTAAAAGCAAAGAGCGCACTCAAGACCTTTGCAACCTTATTGTTGCAAAACATGCTGATAGTATAGGTTACAGAAGGATTTCTAAACTTCTGAATGTTCCAGTTAGCACTGTTGGGGCCATAATCCAGCAGTGAAAAGAACATAATTTCACCATAAACCAGCCACGACCAGGTGCTCCTCGCAAGATTTCTGACAGAGGAGTGAACAGAATTATCAGAAGGAAAAAACAGGGAGGGGGAGGCGCCAACCCGAGTATAGTATTAAAATGATGGCTTTAATAGGGTAAGATTAAAAACACTTACAGGATGATAGAAGATGCATGCTCGTCAAAGTAAAGTGCAGTCCTGGCATTCCACATGGCTCTGTAGGTCATGAATTATCAGAAGAGTTGTCCAGGAACCAAGGACCACATGTGGAGAACCTCAGAAAAACCTGTAATTAGCAGGTACTATTGTTTCAAAGAAAACCATAAGTAATGCAATCATCTGCCATGGCCTGTATGCACGCTTACCACGCAAGACTCCATTGTTGAAGAAAAAGCATGTTGAAGCTCATTTATAGTTTGCTGCACAACATTTAGACAAGCCTGTGAAATTTTGGGAGAATATAGTCTGATCAGATGAGACCAAAATTGAACTCCTAAAGCTCGCCATAAATTGAGAGAGATTCAGTCAGTGGTGGCCCTGTCTGCACCACTAAGCCCAACATTCTTTGATCAAAAAAAAAAAAATGAAAGGGGCCAGGTGAAAGATTGTTTGTTGAATATCAACTGCATCCAATTAGATACCAGTACAGTTCAGGAATTCTAACAGCTGTCACAATACAATGGTCAGAAGTGATAGGTTCATCCATCTGCACTTTTAGCCAAGACAGATTTAAATAACACTCAAAGCTGAATTTTAGGTATGATTTTTTTTTTTTTTGTATACTTGCACTGGTTCAACTTGGACCAATGTATGAATGCATATTCTATACCGCACAATGAACGCAAAACATTCTCTGATTGGGCGAGCTGGAGAGAGGCAATGCAATGATGTTACATTCTCCACTTCATTCACAAAAATAATGCCTTGTATTCATTGAGGAAAAAAAAAGATGTTCCATGCCGAGTGACCAACCCCCTGTGTTCACTATGCAGCAGGGCAGCAGCTTGACATGGGATCCTGAAGACAGCCAGGATCACTGTAGTAGCAGATGCTACTACAGCGATTTTCCACTTCCACAGAGATTGGCCGGGTATGGAATATACATACTTTGATTTACAGACTTTATTTTAGACAGGCGATGACACCCCTCCTGTGTGCAGACCCCCTTTACTATTGTGTCAGCATCCACCTTGAGCTGCGTGCAGGTAGACTTCAGAGAAGGATGCACTGCACGGATACTGTTAAATGTCAAAATTTGACATGTGGGTAGTATCTGGTGCACAGATCAGAATGAACTGTGGGATTGATTTACTAAAATTGGAGAGTGCAAAATCTGGTGCAGCTGTATATAGTAGCCAATCAGCTTCTAATTTCAGCTTGTTCAGTTAAGCTTTGGCAATAAAACCTAGAAGCAGAGATGCACCAGATTTTGAACTCTTCAGTTTTAGTAAATCAACACCACTGCGCGTGCCTGGAATTCAGCTTTACGAAGCCCTTAACCCCCCTGGCGGTATTCCCGAGTCTGGCTCGGGGTGGATTTTCAATACCAAAAGCGGTATCCCCGAGCCAGACTCGGGATCGCATCGCAGGATCCATGTAGAGGATACTTACCTTGTCCCCTGGATCCTGCGATGTTTGCCCGCTGTGATCGGTGAGCCGCCGTGTCCCGCTCGATTCACAGTGCCGAGCTCCGTCCCCTGCGAGCGTTGTGACGCACGGGGATGGAGTTCGGCGGCAAATTCAAAAAGTGAAACACACAGTATAGATACAGTATACTGTAATCTTACAGATTACAGTACTGTATCAAATAATTACACATCCCCTTTGTCCCTAGTGGTCTGTACAGTGCCCTGCATGCAGTTTTATATTATAAATACTGTTCTTTCTGCCTGGAAACTGGAGATTGTCCATAGCAACCAAAACCGTCCCTTTACATCAAAAGTGGCTTTAGACCAGCTAGAAAACAGCGATAAAAAATTGGAATCACTTGCAGAATTGAGTGATAGTGATTCGTGGGGAAATCCGTCACCAAACACTAAAAGTAATGACAGCGACAATTCTGCAACTGAGCAAATTTCAGTGTTTTTGATTTGATTACATTATTGAATAATTTGTATTATTATTATATTATTATTTGGTATAATTATTTATAGTTATTTATTATATTATAATTTTTTATTTAATTTTTCAAACTTTATCATACCCGGGATGTCTACTAGACTCTTGTTTAGACAGATTTAGGTGAATTATTCCTAAGAATTACAGGCCTATAATATAAAATGTCAAATTTCTGTGCAAAATAATTGTACCACTTTCAGCACCTAAAATCTGAAATAATCATACCGCCAGGGAGGTTAAAGGAGAAGTCTATTCTAAGCTTGTTTGGCTGAGCTTCTCCTATGGATCACAGGAGTGCAATCCGTTTTGCACTCCTGTGACCTGTTTTCAGCAGAGAGCGGACTGAAGTCCGCTCTCTGCTGACATCACAGGAATCAGTCCAGGCACCTCGTCCTCCCGACAATAAAGTCTGAATCCGCCAAGTGCCTGGACTGATACCCGTCTCAGGCTCTCAGCCTGAGAGCCTGGGGCGGCTGCTCCCGCCCCTCCACAGCTCAGCGCTCCAGTGAGTGTGGAGGAGCAGAGCGGAGAGATGCTGATTGACAGTCAGCAGCTCTCTGCTCGGGGAGAAGAGAGAACCAAGCCATATGTGATGTTCGATCGCTCGATTCTCAGCGCAGAGACGCCAGGGGACAGATGCAGCTTCGGATCGATGCTGCATCCATCTAGGTAAGTATAATGGGGGGGAAAAACCCCAAGCCCATACTTTTCTTTTAACATTGCCATATGTTTAAAATGCCACAATGACAATGCAAATCAAATAGGGGAGAGATTTATTACTTTGGTTTTCTCAATTTCCTTTCATTTTATGCTTCATTGCTTATATCTTGTGTGTAACTCACAACTCTTCGCTCTTCTTGATCTGAAAGGCAGTCAGATCATTCATTACCTGGACAATTCAATAAAATATGTCATCTGTTTCATAGAAAAACTCCAATTTCTGTATGGAGGAAATAAATATAGGACCAGGTTCAGTCTGACACTTTGGGTTTTTTACTAAAACTGGAGAGTGCAAAAGCCAATCAGCTTCTAACTTCAGCATGTTCAATTAAAGGGGCTGTAAAAGTAAAACATTTAAAAAACAAAAAAAACAAACATGTCTATACTTACCTACTCTGTGCAATGGAATGGCACAGAGCACCCGGGAACCTCCTCTTTTCAGGTCCCCGTCTGTGCTCCTGGCCCCTCCTCTCTGGTCAGTGCCCCAACGGGAAGCCGCCTCCCATGGGGGCACTCATGCGTGCTCGCACCCAAGTCCCTCTGCTGCGTTTATTGACACAGATGGTGGGACTCGGCCCCTTCCCCCTGCCTCCTCGTCATTGACTTTGAGTGACAGCACTGGGAGCCAATGGCTCCCGGTGCCCCAGCAAAGCCAGCGAGACCCGGAAATGAGGGGAGAAAAGATCTGCAGATGTGCACAGCGCTTTGATAGAATGAGGTCTCAGGTAATACTGTAGCTGCTGACTTTTAATATATGGACACTTACCTTTCCATCGAGCCCGCGATGTCAGCACCGATGCCGATCTTCGGATAGACTCACAGGTGCTGCCGCCTCCATTGCTGGTAAAGGAACCAGGAAGTGAAGACTCTCTGCTTTACTCCTGGTTCCCTACTGCCCATGCGCCAGTCGCGCTGCACGCTCTGAATGGTCCCTGCTGTCTTCTGGGACCTGTGTGTCTCCCAGTAGACAGTGGGGGGGAAGGAGGAGGGGCCAGACATGGCGTAGTTCGCTGCAGAAAGTGCAACGATCTATGCCTGGAAGTGGGAGCAAATACCTGGATTTGACAGGTATCTGCTCTCCCCTCCCCCCTGAAAGGTGCCAAATGTGTGAGGGGGGGAGAAATCCGATAAGCGGAAGTTCCATTTCTGGGTGGAACTCCGCTTTAAAGCAGGGGTCCACCTATCTATCGTTTTTTTTTTTTTGAGTTCATTCACAAACTTTTCTTCTCAGCATTACATACTCACATATTGTGTGTAATATGTCCACCTGTGTCAGATTTCGTCGGAAAGAATAACTTATATTATTCACTGCAGGCGGTTTCCATCTTCATTGTGGGCATTTGAAGCCCACAAGCATTTATTTCCTGGATGTGGTGAATGCTGTGCTCCCAGCATTCACTGCTCGTTCCCGCACATGCTCAGTGGCATCCTGGGAAGCCTGAGACTAGCTCCCAGGAGTCTGGGAGAGGCTAGAAACACGCCTACTCCCATGGGAGGAGAACCAGGAAGTGCAAAGAAGAATAGAAAAATAAAAGGTAATTACGGCGATTTAAATTTTTTTAAAAGGCATGTCAGCATCCAGGCAAGGAAGAGAATACATACAGATATTGTTCAAAATTTGGGTGGAACCCTGCTTTAATAATAAAAAAAGTTGTATGGTGTCTATTTCCCTAATAATTTCAACACTATAATTTCCAGTCCATCACAAGGAATGCATTAAGGTAAAAAACGTTTTGACTTTACAACCCCTTTAAGCGTTGACAACAAAATCTGCAAGCTGATTGGTTTCTATGTACAGCTGCATCAGATTTTGCACGCTACAATTTTAGTAAATCAATCCCTTGTTGTTTACTAGTAAAAATCAGGGTTTTTTTTGTTAAAAAATTACTCAAAAACCCCAAACATTTATATATATATATATTGTTAGCAGAGGCCCTAGAGAATAAATTGGCGGTTATTATAATTTTTTATGACACATGGTATTTGCGCAGCAGTTTTTCAAACGCAATTTTGTTGGAAAAAAATAAAAAACACAATATATATAACTATTTTTTTTTCTGTATGAAAGATGATGTTACGCTGAGTAAATAGATATCAAACATGTCATGCTTAAAAATTGCACATGCTCGTGGAATGGCGCCAAACTACGGTACTTAAAATCCTCCATAGCTTTTAAAAATTTTTATAGGGTACCAGTTTAGGTATATTGCTAGAATTATTGCTCTCACTCTGACGTTTGTGGCGATACATCACATGTGTTATGCAAACACTGCTTACATATGTGGGTGTGACCTATGAATGCGTTCGCTTCTACGCGTGAGCACGGGGGTGCTTTAAAAAAAAGAAAAATTCTTATTTATTTTATTACATTTTTTTATTTTACACTGTTACTTTAATTTTTTTTTATCACTTTTAATGCTGTTACAAGAAATATAAACATCTCTTGTGACAACAATAAAGCATGACATGTCCTCTTTATTGGGAGATCTGAGGTCAATAGGACCCCACATCTCTCCGCTACAATGGAAAGCATTCGATTTAGACTGGGTTCACACTGGAGAATGCAGCGACTCACCGCAAGAGTCTGTTGTGTCTCCATTCACTGTTTCAGGTCTGATTTCCGATTAGGGCTGAATTCGAACCTGAAAGGGACCAAAAGATGCACATGACTCCGGAACCGCTGCAGAGTTGTGTGGACTGGCTCCATAGAGAGCCGGTCACAATCTCCTGCTATGCAAATTGGATGCGGTAAAAACCGCATCCAATTCGCAATAGTGTGAACCCAACCTAAAAAAAAATAAATGGATCTAATGCTTCATAAAAAACCCCTGCATGTTTGTTTTGTTTGTTTGTTTGCATTCGCAATAGTGTGAACCCAGCCTAAAAAAAAATAAATGGATCTAATGCTTCATAAAAAACCCCTGCATGTTTGTTTTGTTTGTTTGTTTGCATCAGACTGGAACTTTCAGACTGGAACTGAAAGTGACATCCTGATGTCGCTCTAGTCCTCCTGGGTCATAGAGATGAGCAGAGGCCATCTTTCCTCTGCTCATTTCTGTGGCCAGCCACGCCAGTGCCGGATTGGTTCTCCGGCTTACTGATCAGCCAAGTAAGCCCGAGAACCACCGGAAAGCAGTGGGGAGGTGGGTAGTGACCCCTCCCGCCGCTTCTAAAAGTGATCCAGCAGCTAATCAGCTGCCTGGATAACTTATAACAGAAAAACATGTGCCTGAGGAAGATTTTATTACTGGGTTATGGCATCTAGGTGCAGCCATAACCCCGTTATTAAACGTCAAAATAATTCATGACAGAAAGTAAAACAAATTTTAATCCCTGAACACAATTTTGCAACTTTTACATGTGCTAGTCAAACTGTACATATCATAGCTACTACTTTGAGTATCCAGGTGGATTATAATTTGGATAAACAGTTTGGAAGAACAATCTGACCATCAGTACAATCTTTAAATCTTCCAGACACTATGGGGTTGATTTACTAAAGCTGAAGAGTGCAAAATCTGGTGCAGCTGTGCATGGAAGCCAATCAAATTCTAACTTTGGCTTGTTCAGTTAAGCTTTGACAAAAAAAAACCTGGAAGCTGGTTAGTTACTATGCAGGGTACCAGATTTTGCACTCTCCAGCTTTAGTAAAACAACCCCTATGCACTGTGAATTGCATATAAGCCCCCCCCCAGTAAGTATAAGGCTTTTCACCTTAATAAAAAAAACTGCCTATGCAGTGAGGAAGAGGCCCTTGTGCCCATGTTGATGAAAACAAGGGCCTCTTCCCCACAACCCTGGGCTGTGGTTGTGGGGGTCTGCAGGCAAGGGGGTTATCGGAATCTGGAAGCCCCCTTTAACAAGGGGGCCCCCAGATCCTGCCCCCTCTAAATGAATGGGCAAGCCAACCCATTTACCAAAAAAGTGTAAAAAGTGAATAAAGACAATACACAAGTTTTTGACAATTCCTTTATTAACCTCCCTGGCGGTATGATTATTTCATATTTTTGATGCTGAAAGCGATACAATTATTTTTGCATGGAAATTTGCCGTTTTATATTGTAGGCCTGTAATTCTTAGGAATAACTCACTTAAATCTGTCCAAACCAGAGTCTAGTAGACATCTCGGGTATGATAAAGTTTGAAACACACAATCATAAATTATAATATAATATATAATTATAAATAATTATACCAAATAATAATATAATAATACAAATTATTCAATAATGTAATCAAATCAAAAACACAAAAATTTGCTCAGTTGCAGAATTGTCACTGTCATTACTTTTCAGTGTTTGATGACAGATCTCCCCACAAATCACTATCGCTCAATTCTGCGAGTGATTCTAATTTATTATCGCTGTTTTCTAGCTGATCTAAAATCCCTTTTGATGTAAAGGTATGATTTTGGTAGCTATGGACAATCTCCAGTTTCCAGGTAGAAAGAACAGTTTTTATAATATAAAACTGCATGCAGGGCACTGGACAAACGGGATGTGAAATAAATTGATACAGTAATGTAATCTGTAAGATTACAGTATACTGTATGTATTGTGTGTGTTTCACTTTTTTAATTTGGCGCCGTCCTCCGTCCCTGTGCGTCTCAACGCTCGCAGGGAACGGAGCTTGGCTCTGTGATGAATCGAGCGGAGGACGAGCCGCTCACACTGCAGGGAGACATCGCAGGATCCAGGGGACAAGGTAAGTAAGCTCTTCCTGGATCCTGCAATGCGATCCCGAGTCTGGCTCTGGTTACCGCTTTTGGTTCTGAAATCCCACCCCGAGCCAGACTCTGGAATACCGACAGGGAGGTTAAAAAATAAAAAACAATGTCCCCTTGATGTAGATCCACCATCAATCAGGTTGCCTGCAACCACCATCGGACCCGGAAACCCCCCCAAAAAAATCCAGCCTTGTCGAATGCTCTCTGCCAAATGCCTGCTCCTCCACCTGACATTTCTTAAACAGCTAAGGGGTGGGGTCACCCCATGATGTAAGCGGGTGACCCTGCCCACTTGTGAAGTCACCGGCCGGGGCATGCTGGGTCCGTGAGGTCACAAGTGGCCCCACCCCTTACCTATCAACATGGGGACAAGGTGCTTTGCCCCAAAGCACCCACCCCCCATGTTGAGGGCTTATGGCCTCGTAAAGTTCAGAAGGGGGGTCTCGCTCATTTCCCCCCTTTCCTGGCGTGCCAGGCTGCGTGCTCAGAGAAGGGTCTGGTATGGATTTTGGGGGGAACCCAAGCTTTTTTTTTTTTTAATAGCAATTGCAACAGAGAGTCAATTTAAATGTGATTTGACTCATTTTTTTTCTTTAGAAAGGTCATTTTCTTTAGGTGTTGTCCCCCTGACACCATTTTTTTATCTTTAGAAAGGTCATTTTTGCTGAAGCAGGTTCTATACGTGGTACATATGTGCCACTTTACAGGCAGACTAAAGGGACCCCCCAGACACTATATTTATATTCATTTTTCATTTTTATTGTTTCACTTTAAGGGGGGTTCCCCCTTAAAGTGAAACAATAAAAATGAAAAATTTTAAATATATAGTGCCTGGGGGCTCCCCTTAGTGTGCCTGTAAAGTGGCACATCTTTACCATGTATAGAACCTGCTGCAGAAAAAAATTACCAATCGTACCCTTGCTAACATGCTTGGGACCCTCGTGATGGAGAAGAAGCAGCACTGGAACAGACACATTTCAGCAGTTGTACATGCCTACAACAACACCAAAAGTGATGTGACTGAGTACTCCCCTCATCCCCAGCATGGGCTCTCAGAGGCCAGGTCTCTAGGCAGCACTGTATGGTTCCTTGCTCACCTCCTGGGGGTGACCAATCACAGCTGATCACAGCGTGAACCAGGAAGTGCCGGTAAACGGCTTTCCTCGGTTCCTCGATGGGCGGCTCTCCCTGTCAGAGGGGGGGTCTGTGCTGATAATCAGCACATTGATTATCAGCACAGCCTCCATGAGAGGTGTAGATCAGCTGCCAGTCAGTGCCCATCATTAACATCAGGCAGTACCCAAAAAAATTGGCAATCAGTGACAACACAAGTGCCAATCAGTGCCCATAACAGTGCCAATCAGTGCCCACCACAGTGCCAATCAATGCACATCACAGTGCCAATTAGTGCCCATCAGTAATACATGTCAGTACCTCATCATCATCGCTGCCCATCAATGCCATCTATTAGTGTCCATCACTGCCACCTGTCAGTGCCAATCAGTGACGCCTATCAGTGCCAATCAGTGCCACCTATCAGTATCTATCAGTGCCACCTGTCAGTGCCCATCAGTTCCGCCTGTCAATGCCCATCAGTGCTGCTGTCAGTGCCCATCAGTGCCACCTATCAGTGCCCATCAGTTCCGCCTATCAGTGCCCATCAGTGCTGCATATCAGTGCCACCTATCGGTGCCCATCAGTGCTGCATATCAGTGCCGCCTATCAGTGCCCATCAGTTCTACCTATCAGGGACCAACTCATCAGTGCCCATCAGTACCGCCTCATCAGTGCCCATCAGTTCCGCCTCATGAGTGCCCCTCAGTAAAGCAGAAACTAAATTTTATAACAGAAACAAAGAAAAACTAAAAAAAAATTTCGGTCTTTTTTAGTTTGTTTAGGGAAAAATAAAAACCCCAGTGGTGATCAAATACCACCAAAAGAAAGCTCTATATGTGGGAATAAAATTATAAAAATGTAGTTTGGGTACAGTGTTGCATGACTGTGCAATTGTCATTCAAAGTGCGACAGCGCTGAAAACTGAAAATTGGCCTGGGCAGGAAGGGGGAAAAGTGCCCAGTATTGAAGTGGTTAAAGGAAGGTGAAAAATAACAGACTTACTGGTTGAATCACCAGATGAAAAGAAAAAAGCATACATTCAGGAACCACATCTAATAATTGGTAAGCTGCAATATAATACAGGTTTGTTTTTGGGTTTAATACCACTTAAAGCAGGCGTCTCAAACTAGCGGCCCTCCAGCTGTTGCAAAACTACAAGTTCCATCATGCCTCTGCTTGGGGGAGTCATGCTTGTAACTGTCAGCCTTGCAATGCCTCATGGGACTTGTAGTTTCACAACAGCTGGAGGGCCGCCAGTTTGAGACCCCTGATTTAAAGGGTTTAATCAGAGAAGTGTAATGCCGCGTACACACGACCGGACTTTACGGCATACTTTGCCCGGCGGACTTTTCGATGGACTTTACGACGGACTTTCCGAATGAACGGACTTGCCTACACACGATCAACCAAAGTCCGACGGATTTGTACTTGATGACGTACGACCGGACTAAAACAAGGAAGTTCATAGCCAGTAGCCAATAGCTGTCCTAGCGTCGGTTGTTGTCCGTCGGACTAGCATACAGACAAGCAGACTTTTCGACCGGACTCGAGTCCGACAGATAGATTTAAAACATGTTTCAAGGAAGATTTCCAGTGGAGCCCACACACGATCGAATTGTCTGACGAAATCCGGTACGCTGGACCAAGTATGCCATAAAGTCCGATCGTGTGTACGCGGCATTAGGTTTGCTTTCTAGGTGTCAGGGCTAAAAACCGACATGCCAAGATGTTTTTTGCTCTTTCTACTATAAATGATTTCCAAACAAGGGACCCTATTGTTTTATTATATCGCTAAAATAAATATAATTATGGTATTGATAACATTTATAAAAGCTGTTATAAACCAGCAGCTGTTAAAGTTCTGAATTTCTCATTAGATGATATCAAACTCCAAAAGTTTTGCATTCATATTTACTCCAAATGTATTCATATACTGCCAGATATATCTCTGCTTTAGACTATTCCTCTGCATTGTGCATGCCTTTTTGCTGTTTTAACATGTCCTATGTACGAGTATATCTGAAAACCACTAATTTGTTACGCCATTAAGGTTTTGTTATAAAATTGTAGAGTACAGTATATAATGCTACTAGATGGTGCTTAGCATGTATATAATTTGCAGCACCAACTGGAAAAAAATCAAATACCAAAGATGATGAGATTCTAGAATCTTCTTCCTTCCTTCATCTTTCAAGAAGAGGCCACTCAGAACTACAATTAAAATTTTGAAACCAAATATGACAGTTGTTCAATGTCACAAACAGCCTATATTGTTTGTTACCAGTAGATTCAATTTATGAAAATGTAAAAAGGAATTTGGCTATTTTTCAACAAAAAAATGTCCATACTCACCATGGAATATATGCCAGACAGAGCATAAACAAAACCTCAACAGGCCGTACTATTAAATTACAGATAGAAGACCAGTAAATGATTCCTTATGAATATTCCCAGAATCGCTTTTTTTTATTAGAATCTCATTATGTTTAGAGTACAAATCTACTGCAAACAGAATAAGATGCCCTTCACAAAGAAGAAAATAAGTATTTTAAAACATTATTTTACTGCAGCTACAAAAACTACAATACATATTACTTCAGTACAAATATCTGTGATTCAAACAAAAATAGAGAAGTTTTATCATCATAGACAATAGGCCAAGGGTGTAAAAAGCTGCCTGGGTCTCATAGGCACCCACACATCCCCACCCAATGGGCCTCAACTGCTTTAGTGTAATTATTGCATATAAAACAGGGGTAATGGAAAGGCTAAGGAACAAGCAACGTTAAATTCACATTATACTATTCTTTCACAATACCTGATAATCATCCCTTTAAATCTATAAGATTGTATTTCCAAATATCATTTGACTGTACCATGCCATGTGAGTTACAATTTATTGGTGAACTGGGATACCTCTAAGCATAGCATTGCTTCAATGAGAGTCCACAAACTGCATATACCCGCCATCTTTTTTCACTTTCCCATTGCTCAGTTCAGCCACAGGGAGCAAACGATAATAACTGGCACTTCTGGGCATGGGACATATGCATAGGCGTGCGCACAGGGTGTGCCATAATCACCCCATGCACATCAGCATTATCTCTCTGTGTGCCAGCAGGAAGATGGGAATGATTTTACTGGCTCTGCCATAACAGAATTGCTTAAACACTTCTCTTTTACTGTGCCAGCAGGGAGACTGATCTCCCTGGCAACGCCATATATACGGTATCTCACAAAAGTGAGTACACCCCTCACATTTTTGTAAATATTTTATTATATCTTTTCATGTGACAACACTGAAGAAATTAAACTTTGCTACAATGTAAAGTAGTGAGTGTACAGCTTGTATAACAGTGTAAATTTGCTGTCCCCTAAAAATAACTCAACACACAGCCATTAATGTCTAAACCACTGGCAACAAAAGTGAGTACACCCCTAAGTGAATATGTCTAAATTGGGCCCAATTAGCTATTTTCCCTCCCCGGTGTCATATGATTAGTTAGTGTTACAAGGTATCACGTGTGAATGAGGAGCAGGTGTGTTAAATTTGGTGTTATCACTCTCACTCTCTCATACTGGTCACTGGAAGTTCAACATGGCACCTCATGGCAAACAACTCTCTGAGGAGCTGAAAAAAAAGAATTGTTGCTCTACATGAAGATGGCCAAGGCCATAAGAAGATTGGCAAGACCCTGAAACTGAGCTGCAGCAAGGTGGCTAAGACCATACAGCGGTTTAACAGGACGGGTTCCACTCAGAACAGGCTTCGCCAGGGTCGACCAAAGAAGCTGAATGCATGTGCTCAGCGTCATATCCAAAGGTTGTCTTTGGGAAATAGACATATGACTGCTGCCAGCATTGCTGCAGAGGTTGAAGGGGTGGAGGGTCAGCCTGTCAGTGCTCAGACCATACGCCACACACTGCATCAAATTGGTCTGCATGGCTTTCGTCCCAGAAGAAAGCCTCTTCTAAAGATGATGCACAAGAAAGCCTGCAAACAATTTGCTGAAGACAAGCAGACTAAGGCCATGGATTACTGGAACCAAGTCCGGTGGTCTGATGAGACCAAGATAAACTTATTTGGTTCAGATGGTGTCAAGCATGTGTGGTGGCAACCAGGTGAGGAGTACAAGTGTGTCTTGCCTACTGTCAAGCATAATGGTGGGAGTGTCATGGTCTGGGGCTGCATGAGTGCTGCCGACAGTGGGGAGCTACAGTTTATTGAGGGAACTATGAATGCCAACATGTACTGTGACATACTGAAGCAGAGCATGATCCCCTCCCTTCAGAGATTCCAACATAGTAATGACCTCAAACACACCTCCAAGACGACCACTGCCTTGCTAAAGAAGCTGAGGGTAAAGGTAATGGACTGGCCAAGCATGTCTCCAGACCTAAACCCTATTGAGCCTCTGTGGGGAATCCTCAAACTGAAGGTGGAGGAGCGCAAGGTCTCTAACATCCACCAGCTCCATGATGTCGTCATGGAGGAGTGGAAGAGGACTCCAGTGGCAACCTGGGTTAAGGCAGTGCTGGAAAATAATGGTGGCCACACAAAATATTGACACTTTGGGCCCAATTTGGACATTTTCACTTAGGTGTGTACTCACTTTTATTGCCAGCAGTTTAGACATTAATGGCTGTGTGTTGAGTCATTTTGAGGGGACAGCACATTTACACTATTATACAAGCTATACACTCACTACTTTACATTGTAGCAAAGTGTCATTTCTTCAGTGTTGTCACATGAAAAGATATAATAAAATATTTACAAAAATGTGAGGGGTGTATTCACATTTGTGAGATAGTGTATATAGACACACATGTATGCTTGAGCTTTAGGGTGCACACCCTAAGGCAGTGTTTCTCAACTCCAGTCCTCAGGGCGCCCCAACAGGTCATGTTTTCAGGATTTCCCTCAGATGAAACAGCTGTGGTAATTACTAAGGCAGTGAAACTGATCAAATCACCTGTGCAAACTAATGGAAAGCCTGAAAACATGACCTGTTGGGGTGCCTTGAGGATTGGAGTTGAGAAACCCTGCCCTAAGGCAATAAGCTGCACACGACTATGGAGGCATGCGATTCACTTTCTGTCCACAAAACTACTTAGGCAACCACCTCTGTCACATGTGGGTGGCAATGGAGTCCTAAGACTTCATTGAACTTCCAATGCAATGCTAAATGCAGCAGGAGGGAACAGACAGGAAGATAAGTACATGTAGCAGGGCCAGAATTAAAGTGCAGCTGTGCTGTTCCCATTCACAATGAAGCCAACATAAAAGTGACTAAAGATGAAACAAGCAAGTGTGTAGCCATTTCCCACCCACATTCTGCACATCAGCATTCTTCAGTATGATGTCTTGTCCTAACAGAATGTTCTGTGTTCCCTTTCGTATCCTGGAGCTCACAGCTGTGCATTCTCCTAGCTGTGACACTGCACAGTCTCAATTCATGATCAAGAACCAATCATTGTGGCTCCCAATCATGTGATCACCATGTCCGCTATGATGTGCTGATTACTAGGGATGAGATTTGGGTTCAGGTTGCACATGAGTGTGAGGCGAACCCAGTTCATTCATAGATTGGGCACAAACCAAACCAATGTGCCATTTTACTGATATAGAAACTGTAGGGATCTGCTGCCATCTAGTGTCTGTAGTTGTACATTTCTGAACTGCTGATACAGTATAATATTTATGAACTTTCAGATAATTAAGTCTGTGATATGGCATTCGTGTATAGTGGTCACCCTGCTGTATATTAGTAGGTGACCCTGTTTATTGCAACATCGTTTCTATGCAGCTCCTGTTATTTTAGTTGAATCTGCACTTTCTGGTCTGGGATTCTAAAGCTAGTTTTAGCTCAGTTTAATAATCAGCATAGGTAGGGCCAGGTTTAGGGTTGACACCTTTTCTCCAAGCCAAACCTGAACACTTTAGCAGTGCAGGGCAATTTTTTTTCTCATAGTATACACTATAGTATTATAAAAGACCTGGAACACCTTTGGGTGGCCCAAGGATAGTAGTAATGCAACACGTGTAGAGCACCGTGGCGAACAGTGCCTATGGCCAAATTGCTCTTGCTGACATCATCGCCCCACCCCCCCAATAATGACAAACCTGTCCCCAGACAGCCGTCCACAGCTCCCGGATGGCAACAGATTTTTATGTGACTATCCTGGTTACCTGGGGAGCCACAGCTCTGTCTGAATAACATGTCCCAGGTTCAGGTGGGCTGAAACCCGGAGACATGATTCAAAAACCAGATTGTCCAGGTGAATCCTGGACAGGTGGCATGTCGGTTCGTATCTGTTCTTCAGTGCGTGCTTGTCAGTTCGTTTCTATCTTTCAGTGCGTTCTATTTATAGTTCGCTTCTGATTTTCAGTGCGTTCTTGTCTGGTCATTTCTGATTTTCAGCTTGTTCTTGTCAGGTCCTTTCTGATTTTCAGTGCATTCTGTCAGTTCGTTCTGAGCAGCCGTTCGTTTATTAGCCATGTTGCGGTTACGTACTCGTCGTAGAGTTCATGCTATTGTTGGGCTTGGTGTTGGAGTTATTGCTTTGACCCAAGTCCAGCCCATGAACAGGGGGGGGGGGGGAGTTCTTGGACCAAGAATTGGTTGCTTAATCGTGACCAATTCTGCCTTTGTTGCGGGAGCTCCAGGTGAAAAATCCTGATGATTTCAGGAATTATCTCCGGATGACAGACCCCATCTTTCACAGTCTCTTGGCTTTGCTGACCCCTTATATTATGAAGCATGCAACAAGCCATCTCTCCTGAGCAAAGGCTCGTCGCCACCTTGCTTTACTTGGCGACGGGGAGAAGTCTACAGGACCTGAAGTTCATGACTGGGATCTCCCCCCAGGCTTTGGGAATCATTATTCCAGAGACCTGTTCTGCCATCATTCAGGTCCTGCAGAAGGACTATATTAAGGTAAGTTTTATCCTTTAACATCACATTCTATGTATTTAATGTTTGCTAATGTATTGTATTTATTTCATCATTCCATATTTGCCATGATTGTAATATGCTGTGAATGTCCTCTTTGTCCTCATGCATGCTGTAAGCTTTTAATGCTCCTTTTTTGTCCTTCATGCATATTTGCCTTCACTAACCTCCCCAGCCTGCTATCCTGAGCCCATACACACCTAGCCTAGTCACTTAAGGTATTTTGTCATCTCCACTGTAGTGCTTACATTAAACACCCCCTAAAAATGTGTTCAAATGTTATTGTTGTCCTTAAATTCAGGCAGAGTGCAAGAAGTTTTATTTTTGGGGCCCAAACTCATTTGGAACCCTCCCTCCCCCCCAACCGTTAAGTCAACCAATACCAACACTCTATCTGCTGACTTTGCCAAACCCATACACACTATACCTACCTCTTTTGTGTTCATATTTATGGATGAATTCACCAAAGCATGTAGTACAAGTGCCTGCCTGCATACTTTCAAATGGTACTGTTTAAAGTTTTGTTCTCCTATTATCTTGATAGGTAATTGCAGAATGTGAAATGTGCTTCAATTTGTACAGTGTGTATTCATATTTTTGGATTATGACACTTCTTACCTGTCCAGTGGGCTCCCAATAGTGTAAGTAAGGACGGGCTGGCCAAAGTAACACACATTATGTATTTAGCTCTCAATGAAGTGGAGAGGGTTACCTGTCCAAAACATCTCCCCCCCACCCTAAAATTTTAACAATGGGCCATCAGTGGGGGTGAGGAATCTGATAAGTGGACCTTATACTTTTGTCTTTAAATACTCATTTCAATAAATGTTATACTTATGTTGGCCAAGAATGTTTGTGTCTAATCTGCTTGCAATGTTATGTGCAAAAGTACTAATTTTTTTCTCTTGTTTGACTCCACAGTTTCCTTCCAACCCACAGGAATGGCAGACTGTGGCCTCCCAATTCCATCAGCAGTGGGACTTTCCCAATTGCGGCGGTGCGATCAATGGGAAACACGTCCGGATCGTCCCACCACCCAAATCGGGGTCATACTACTTCAATCATAAGGGGTTCAGTAGTATTGTGATGTTGGCGGTGGTGACGGCGACGTATGAATTCCTATATCTGGACATAGGGAAGAATGGCCGTATGTCTGATGGAGGAGTGATCGCCCAGACGGAATTTTACTGACGTCTCCAAAATGGCACCTTGGGGTTGCCACCTCCAGAGGATAATCTTGCGGGCCTCAAGTTCGTTTTTGTGACGGATGAGGCCTTTGCGCTGGGGGAACATTTGATGGGGCCGTTCCCCATGAGGACCCTGACCCCGGAGCAGAGGGTTTTTAATTACCGGCTGGCCAGTACCAGAAGAGTGGTTGAGAATGCCTTTGGCATAATGGCCAGCCGGTTCCGGCTTTTCCTTACGGCCATCAACATGGCTGCATACAAACTAAATCACATTATCTTGAGCTGCTGCATTCTTCACAGTTTCCTTCGGAAGAATGCAGCCAACTATCTGGCCTCAGTTGCGACTGATGCTGACTTTTCACCGGATCAAATAACAATGACGGCGCTTGAAAGTGGTCGTCCTGGCTTGCCCCCCCAAAGCGCCCGCGAACTATGGCAAAACTATGTCGAGTACTTTGTGGGTAGGGGGGCAATTGATTTACAAGAAAATCTGGAATCTGCTTAATAATTTGTTTTGAAAAACTAAACTCATATTTCATTTGAATTTCTGTTTGTGTCTCTTATCTGTCTCCTAGGTTCTCAAATGGCTTTTTATTTTTGGCCATTTTCTTCAATAGTGAAAACGTAACTTATTTGATACATGAGGTGACAATCTCTTCTTCAGCTAACTATTATGTTGTGCTGTGGGTCTGCTACACATACCCAATGTTATTGTTGGTAATGTATGTAATGCATTAATGATAAAAATAATCATCCTTTTCAACGCCATGAATTAATTGCTTGGAGTCCCTAAAATGGCCTGATTTTGGCAAATTTTACAGCACAGTGGGGGTTATTTACTAAAGGCAAATTCACTTTGCACTACAAGTACACTGCAAGTGCACTTGTAGTGCAAAGTGGATTTGCCTTTAGTAAATAGCCCCCATTGCCACTATAACTACACCAACTTAAAAAATAAACTGGTACTGAGCTATGAAAATAAAAGCCACACATTGTCGAGTATAAAACATTTTACTCCAAGCACATTCACATGTGCGTTATAAGCGGTTTTCGAACAAACCAACATCTTGGTGTATAACATGTATGTTTGACATGAATTTGCCTTTTTTGGGGCTAAACAGGCATGTTTAAAAACATAACATACACATCCCCAACTCAGGAACTTACAAAGTTCAACTTTGCTAAAGGGAAGGCCATATGAGACATTAGTATGTCAAAACTGTGTTGATTTTGTCTTCATCAGATGGGGTGATCTCACACCTGTAAAAGCCAAATTCTGAAGATGCACACAAATTGGGACTCAAAATTTGGATTTCCCTCATGATCCCATGCCTAAAATGTGTGTATTTTCCCTACATCTATTTTGTTAAAGCCACAAAACACACAGTGTGTCAACATGTGCTATCTGCCATCATGGGATATCAATGTACATGTTTTGTGGGTGCAACCCCTTCCTCGCAACTAAAGTAGGTGAGAAGAAGGGGGTGCACCCCTAAAACGTGTCCATTGATCCCCCATAATGGGAGCTAGCACATGTTGACACACTGGGCCTTATTTCAGAAAGGACAATCCACTTTGCCCTACAAGTGCACTTTCAAGTGCACTTGCATTGCACTTGTAGTGCAAAGTGGTTTTGCTTTTTTTAAATAAGCCACAGTGTGTCAAAATGTGCTAGATCCCATCATTGGGGATCAATGGACGTGTTTCAGGGGTGCAACCCCTTCCTCTCATCTACTTTATTTTGGAGGAAGGGGTTGCACCCACAAAACGCGTACACTGATATCCCAGGATGGCAGATAGTACACGTTGACACACTGTGTGCATCTTTAAAATTTGGCTTTGCAATTCATTTAAAACTTTTAAAACACGTACAATAGCGACAACTTAATTTTTTTTTTATTATTTAGATTTTGCCTAAAATATCAATGATGTTGCTCAGTCTTTTTTGAACATCATGGATATTTTGCTTCATCTTTTCTAAATCATGATTGCACACCATGATCTTACTGATAAGTACTTGTGTACTTGCACTGCTGAAGTGAGTTTCTTCTTCCACAACATCCACATCACCTAAAAATAAAAAAACACACCATGTATTATAAATATGCAGGCATCCATCTATTACCTGAAGCTGTGGTCTCAGACACTGACCTGTTGTCGACACCATTTCGACCACTTCACCCAGCACTTCCTGAACCTCTGTATCCATATCCTCAGGTTGTGTGTTGAGTTCCCGTTCTTCAGTAGGTGTGGGGTTACTGGTGTCCTCAGATGTCCCGATTCTTTTCTCCCCTATGTGAATACAAAAAAGGTATACTTAGCAGACAGATATTTTAGGCTAGAAATAGTAATATGAAACATTGCTTGGAAGTGTCATCCAATTGTCTGTTTGGCAGAGTTCCAAACTGAAGACATGACTCTTTCAAAAGCTGGAATACTTACTGTATATACTCGAGTATAAATCGAGATTTTCAGCCCTTTTTTTGGGCTGAAAGTGCCCCCCTCGACTTATACTCGAGTCACCGCCGTCTGCCTACATGATCAGCATGTCATGCAGGCAGACGGCGGCCAGCGTGTGCTATTACCATTCAGCAGGCATTCACTGTTCAAAAGCCGCGCCTCCTCCTCCTCTGTGATAGGCAGAAAACTCCATTTCCCAGCAGTCAGCGGTCCGCCTATCACGGACATTCTCTCATCCTCGTCCGTGGTATGAACAGTAGAATGGCCGAATTGTATTATGACACGCAGATCGGTGCAGAGGGGCACACGGATGCATGCACAGGACACAGGTAGGATGCACACATACACAGGACACATGCACACATACACAGGGACACATACACAGGAACACATGACACATGCACATATACACAGGACACATGCACATATACACAGGACACATGCACAGGACACATGCACAGGACACATGCACATGACACATATACACAGGGCACATATACACAGGACACATGCACAGGACACATGCACATATACACACAGGACACATGCACAGGACACAGGGAGGTATACAGCTGCAGATGGGCATTGTTGACCCTCTTTTTCCACTTACAGTAGCTGCTGCATTTCTCACCCTCTTATACTAAGGTCAATAAGTTTTTCCCATTTTTTTGTGGTAAATTAGGGCCTCGACTTATACTCGGATCGACCTATACTCGAGTATATACGGTACCTGTTTTGTGCAAGTTTCACACATGGAGAGACCCCTAGTATCCACTGGAGCACCTGTGTGGGACACCATAACAAGGTTGTTATGGTGTCTCACACTAGTGCTCCTGCGTCCAGATGTGTAAACAGCTGCTGAGTTTCCTCTCCTTACACTGAATCAAGTTGTCATTTCATTATAGTTTCAAACACATCTAGACAACAATGTAATAAACTTATTTTAATCCAAATAGGCATGAACAAATGTAGTTAACCTGCATCTGCCAAAAATGTCATATTAGTGGTCGAACGAACGATGTTTACTATGAACAATTCCTGTGCCCACGAACCTCAAACTTGGCATTTTAAACTGTACAACAGTAAAGAAAAGCACATGGACCAGCACGAAAGTAAAAATATTAATAGGAACATACGACAAATAATTTTTTGCAGCACTTTCCTGATCTTTCTATACTGATCGTGCTCCCTCAATTTCAGGTCTGACCAGCGTTTCCTTAATTGCTCCTTGGATCGTCGTACCACAAAAGTCCTGTGCAGACTTCTCACAACTTTAGCCATGATCTTGGCCTTTCTCACATTTGGGTTTCTGTACGGTCAATGCTTCCCATCATAGTCTGCCCTCTTCAAGACGTCCACCATCTCCACCATCTTTTCAAAGGACATATTTGAGGCCTTATATCTCCTCCTGGATCAGGAACTGCCTTGCTCCAGGCTTTTGTTGTTGTTGCTGATAACAGCACACACCTGCTGTGTTTCCGCCATGTGCTCCCTTTGCCCCAAAAGAGAAGAGGCGGGGAATACACTAGAAAGAAGGACAGGGGCAGAGTTTCACGCATGTATCTAATGTATATAGTATATAGTGTATATAAAGCATAACACGTGGGCGACGTACGTGCGATCTGTGAGTGGAGGACGGAATATCATTAGCACCGATTGTTCAAAAGAAGGTACAATTGTAACTTGGGCCATCAGTGGTTAGTGGCCTATACTGTTTATAGATTGAGGCCTATATTGAGACAAGATTCGGAGAGTTTAGCCTGACATTAGGGTTTGTCTTGTGTTGTGTCTTGCAGATAAAATGGTTGACAAATTCACAGCCCCTGACTTCCTGCCCAATTTCATAGACAAGTACAGGGAGCTGCCATGTCTCTGGCAGGTCCAATGCAGGGACTACTTGAACAAGCAAAAGAGGAAGGCAGCACTGGATAAACTGTTGGAATTGGTGAAGCCTGTGTATCCCACGGCAGACATCACCTATTTGAAGGCCAAAATTGGTAGCCTGAGGAGCACATATAATAGGGAGTGCAAGAAGGTCCAGGATTCCCTAAGATCCGGAGCAGCAGCAGATGACATATATGTCCCCAGACTGTGGTACTACGACAGCCCTTGTTTTTTGTCCAACCAGACGGAACCCAGGCCATTGCTATGAACACTTCTTTCCACATCAGCTGAGGCTCCTGAGGTCCAACCTGGGCCTTCCACCCAGAAAGAAGATGTGGAGGAGCCCAGCTTGACCCAGGTATAGCATTGTTGAAGATATTTCTTGTCAAAAATTGAATGATGTTAACTAGATGTTATTGATCACTAATTTCTGATTTAACAAAGTGGTTTACATATCAATAGACAGTAGTAGCCAAAAATGATTGGGACAAGAATGAAAAATGCTGGGATCAGAATGATAGTCTTTTCTATTTGTTAACATTCAATTTGCAACAGTCACAAGCTCAAAATTGTGTGTGATTGATGACCAAAAACCTAAAACTACGTACCATTTTCATGCACAGGAAAGTCTCAGCCAGGAGGAGGCCGTGGCAAGCAGCCTGACGGAATCCCAGGTTCCTCCCCTCTGCCCTCTAACCAAAAGAACCAGGAAGGCAAGGAACCTGGAGGAGTCCGCGGCAATTACCATGACCTCTGGTGTACACGAGCCATTGCCAGCAAATTAGAAAAGATGGAGGAGGCCCAACGCACTATATGCGAGGAGATTATTCTGAAGGCCCTAACCAAGGGGACGAGGGGTGAACTCACACTTCAAACACACCTCTGTGAGTTGAACCATGCTCTTCCACCACCTCCACCAACACCACAGCCACCCCACCCACCACAGCAGCATGGAAGGAAGTGTGGAAGGAAGTGTTGAGAGTGATGGCCTGGGTTTGGTGTGGTCTGGCAAAAAAAACGCAGGCTGTTGTAAGACCACAGCCTCGGGACATATATGTCATCTGCTGCTGTTTTCGATCTCTCCACAGTACAGTCCTGGACTGTATTGTGCTCCCTATTAAATGGACTCCTCAGGTTACCAATTTTGACAAGCAAATAATTGATGTCTGCCCTGGGGTACAAAGGCTTCACCAATTCCAACTGTTTCTCCAGTGTTGTCTTCCTCTTTATTTTGTTATAACCTTGTGCTCCCTATTAAATTCCAAACTTTTGTTTTGACAAATACTTGGCTATGTGTTTTACTTCAAAAAGGACAGTTTGTTTGTGAGTAGGCAGGTACATTTCAAAAATACAATGTCAAATTAACAAGGGACACCAACATAGTTAAATCTTTGAGGTTAAAAAATACTATAATACTATAAATAAAAAAGATAATAATGGTGTTGTGGTAACTTGACACACAAAACGAAAAAACAAATTATTATGGAGATCACTAGAAAAAAACTACAAAAAAAAGGACTATTTTAGAGATCACGAGAAAAAAAAAGAAAATATGGAGATCACTAGAAAAAAAAAGAAAAAAAAAAGATTATTCTGGAGATCACGAGAAAAAAAACAACAAAAAAAATATTATTCTGGAGATCACTAGAAATAATAAAAAATAAGTTTGTCAGAACTCTGAATATCAGCAGCAGCAAAGCAACTTCATTATTATAGCATTATAAAGAAGAAGAGAATGAGCTGCATTGAGAGATTTCATAATTTGCCGCATCGCGAATGTGATATCTCTATTACGAACACTAGTTTTACAAGACTGATCACTTCCGGCTCATACTTGATTCCGAGCATGTGTGAACTTTTGTGCGACGGACTTGTGTACACACGATCAGAAAATCCGACAACAAAGTTTTGTTGGCGGAAAATTTAGAACCTGCTAGCCAACATTTGTGTGCAGAAAGTCTGACAACAAATGTCTGATGGAGCATACACATGGTCGGACTTTCAGCCAACGAGCTCACATCCAACATTTCCTGTCAGAAAATCCGATCGTGTGTACGCGGCATAAGAGAATCTATACATCGCTGCTGATCTTTTTATTAGGTCTCTGACAGATTCCACATCATGATCATCCTCAGGGGCCCCTGCAACAGAATTTTGCTATAACATTCCTCTGGAGGTATCTTTATTAATAACTATATATACCTGGGTGTATGTGCACAGTTCCACCAGGACTTGTTGGCCCTTTGCCGATATACCTGTTATAATTACTCTTTTTTTATATAAAGCTGCTTTCTGACTTTAGGACTTTGGTCAGATGGCTTACAAGGTCCTATAAGGGGGCACATGGATAACCCAGCCCCCTCACTACAAAACATTTTGACAATGTACTTAGGTATGATAGGGAAAAAACAGGAAGTACTGTTGATAAAATGCATTAGTGTAGGGCAGGAATGTCCAACCTTTTGACCTTCCTGAGCCACATTGGAGGAAGAGGAATTGTCTTGGGCCACACATAAAATACACTAAAAATAAGGACTGCTGATGAGCAGAAAAGTCAGGTAGATTACTAGTTAACGATCACTGATATAGATAATGTACCTATCTGAGTAATAAAATGTAATTCTTTTGTAATATTTTTCACTATAAAAGTAAAAGTAAGAGGGCAACATAAAACAAATGCAATATTTGACACTGTTTTTGATAAACTAACGCATCAATATCTGGTTGGATGTAGTAGCAATTCTCAATGAAGTCGCAAGGTGCTCATTAGATATTTTGGTTCTACTTTTACCTTTCATGTGCTTCATCCTTGAAAATAGTTGCTTCCAAATATAGTTGCTGCCGAAAACTGATTACATGAATAGGGCGTGATTTTCTTCGGCTGCATGTGTTAGCTAAGTGTAAACTAATTTTTACAAAAAATCCCCCCCCCCCAAACCTTTTTAAGTAATTTATGATTTTGTGTTGGGCCGCATTCATAGCCGTCTTGAGCCGCATGTGGCCCATGGCCACAGGTTGGACACCCCTAGTGTAGGGCTTGTAGGCACTGATCCCTTAAGCATATGTATACCCTTAACAGTCCTTTAGGAAGCTGTGTATCTTGGGAAATTTGGGGGTTAGGAGGAAAAAGGGTTTTTACATCTTATAACTGCTGACATATGTCCTGCAGGTTTCTTACAGCCTCATCACATGCACTATGGTCATAATAGGCTGCATGTGTTTTTCCCAGGGCATATTTCCTAATTGTTGCTGGCAGCAATTGTTTGTTTTTTTTCACAGCCTGTCCCTGTACACATGCATTATACCATAGCTCCCAACTTTTTTAGATGGGAATGAGGGACACCTATCAGCAAAAGTATGCAGACATAGGACACACCCCTTGCGACGCCCCCTTAAAGGGGAATTGTAAAAAAAAACCAAGATTGGTTAAACCCACATGTGCTTTTTTACCACTACTATTCCTTTATATTGGCTTTTGAAATTTACAAATGCAGCAATTTAGAAATCAGATGAAAGGTTTAGCACTGGGAAACACTTTTTTGATAGATAAAAAGTGCATTTTATATACAGCTATATAGATCAGACCAAAATGAGGGACAAATGAGGAGGAATGAAGGATAGAGAGACATTGTTCCAAATCAGGGACAGTCCCTCCAAATCAGCGACAGTTGGGAGCTATGCTATACTAATAACCAGCTGCATGTATTTTTTTTATGTTATATTTATTATTGTTGCTGGTTACAATTTTTATAAAGGCCTTTTTTGAAAAAACTGCAACATTCCTGGGAAACGAACAGCACATCAGAACAGAAGTTATTTTTTTTCTTTGGGAGAGCATGTGACAGGGTGATTTACAGACAGAGGATTGTGGCAGCGAGTGATGGCCAAGATTAGCATGTGAGGATAGGTGCCTTATGGAGAGTTATACTGGTTTGATCTTTTCCCTGATGGTATTCTCTTACCTTACTGATCCGGTCAGAAAGGGTCTCATTTGTTGCAATTTTGGTTCCACATTTGTGGATTTTCCACTCACTATGACTTGCCAGCCAGGCTGGAAAGATATGCACGGATGCCGGTTAAAGTTCTGCATCACACGTTGCATGTTTCTGGAGAAACAGAAGGTATGGATTCCATGGAGATAAAGAGCTTGTGAAAGACGGAGCAGCTGCAGTGGAACGCATTGAGTACCAAACACATGGTGGGGCAGCATTTGTGCCTCTCCCATGGAATGGGAAGAACTGACCAAGCATGTGACCACTGTCTCAAATAATGAAAACATTCACCTTTCTTGTTCAGTGCTTTCATTACGTTTTTCATCAGTTTGAGTTTTATGTGAATTGGAGGCATAAATATCTTTGCAAGATCAACAAGTGGTTCATGTGCCATGATTTTCTGTCCTTTCTTTCTTTTTTTTTCTTTTAACGTAACGTGAAACTTGCACGTCTGTCTCTTTCACATACGTAACAACAGTACTTGGTATATCCAAATGACATTCCAAGAAGCAGAGCTACTACTTTTAGATTTCTACAGATATTCCAGTTGTACTTGGTGTGCTTCAACAACAGTTCCATGTTTTCGTATATTTCTTTCATGGGTGCAGCATAGCCAACAAGTATTGAAGGGTGTACATTTCCATTGTGTAACAAGGCAGCCTCCAGACTGAACACTGATAAATCAATAAAGAGGTGCCACTCTAGTGGCCCATGCTCACAACCCAAATCTGGGAACAAACCTCAAGGTCAGAACAAAAAAAATGAGGTTGTCAACCAGTGCAAATAGATGTGTTAAATCATCTTGGTAGGTTTGAAATTTTTATACCCAGTGATAGCAAACAGAATCCTTGCAATCTTGAGCCTAATAGTTCTGCTTTTGGTTTTGACAAGTTCCTAACCAGATCGTTGAAGTCTGAGATGAGGCTCTCCAGACATACCCAGCTCAAAAACCTGATCATTGTCACTGTCCGTGCCTGGCTGGCAAAAAGCTCAATTTCTTTGGTGGCTTTAGTACTAGCACTTTGTTGTCATGTGGCATTGGTCTCAGGGGCGAAGGCAGATTGGGGTATTCAACTGATTTTTTATTTTTAGCAGAGGAAACAGCGTCATTAGGCCTCTTTCACACTTGTGCGATCTAAATTTGCTGCTTTTTTGACGCAACTTTGATGCAATTTTGCAGTGACTTAAAGCAATGCCTGTGTAATCTTGAGGTCTATGGACCTCAAGTCGCATCAAAGTCAGACCAAAGTAGCGCAGGGACTACTCTGAAGTCGCTGTGACTTGAAGTCGCACAGATATGAATGGAACTCATTGGAAATTATGGGGTACGACTTGTTATGTGACTTTTCAGTCCCAAGGCGCAGGACAAGTCGCACAATTGTGAAAGGGGCCTTAGTCTGACTGAAGTAACATCATTCTGTTCCCACCATATCATCAGGACAGCAAACAACTTTGACTTCCAAGTTCCTCTGAGTCAAGCTCTAAAATTGACAGCACATCATGCAAAACAAATGTGAGGAGCCCAGGCCTTGTCTTGATCACCAAACTTACGACCAAAGTACAGTTCATAAGCCTTCTTAACAAGTCCAGTCATGGCGTGTCTCTGACGCTTAAGCGTGTACTCGCCACAAATGTAGCAGAATGTATCTTGTCTGTGGAGAGACATTTCTGTTGTCACCAATCAGATCATAGCAAGTCTATAACTGGCTTACCTGTTATATAAATTACTTTTACATAGGCGATGCTATGCATTGAAAAAAATTGCATCAAAATACACAGAAACCGATATCTACAAAATGAGTAGCATCTGTGCATGCAAGCAGCTTTTAATGCCTTTCTAGGCAGCATCCATTCAGCCTAAGCATGCCTAGGCATGCCCAAACTGTACCAGTTCCACAAATGTCATGCAGTAGTGAATGTCTGGACATGTATGAACTACACTAAGCATATAATGCAAGCAAAAATTAGAAAACCTAAAATATATATAAGAAAAAAATGAAAAAACAAAAGATTTCTATAAAATGGTATGCAATAGGTTCATTTATTGGTTATTTTTGTGATTAGTAGCCAAAAACCTATAAGATACACCAAAAAGTGTTCAGGATGCCAGATCTTTGGTGTCTAGTTGTTTTCTGAAAATAAATTACATTCAAAGATTAATTTCTAGATTTAAAATTTGTCTGGTGAGTGTCCTTTCCACAATGGAGAAATAAGGAACTACTGGGAATGTATTCACAACAATATTTGGGGGCTTTTTTTGTGGGAATATAGATTAGATCCTAATGTTGATTCTTGCTGAGGAAATGACTGGTGGTGATACTTTTTAAAATGAGGCCTAGTAAAAGCAAATCAATAGTGCCCACTGTCACAGATCAGCTGAGCATGTGCATTTTTTTCTTTTCTTCTTTGAATGAATACATTCAAAATTAAATTTTTATTTATTTTTTATGAACATCCGTCTGTTTTGTCCCTCTCATACTGTCCCTTATTTGTGTCCTTCTAAAAGAGCTTACATACTGTAGTACCAGTCTGTACAAATAATTCACTGTCATTTTTATTTATGGTTTATAGTTTTGTATCTCTATAATTTTATTTATAATTTTTATTTAAAATGTTATATGTTTATAACATTTATGATACGCTGCCATTTAGCAAACTGAACACCATGCAGTTAGGGTTTACATTTACTTTAAATCAGTAAATTTGCATGTTATCCCTAGTTATGCTAAAAAAAAAAAACAACTCGTCTTTAATGGGAAGTTCCATCCGAAAGTGGAACTTCCTCTCATCTGTCTCCTCCCTCCAGGGCCGCATTTGGCACCTTTCGAGAGGGGGGGGGCAGGTACCTGTTTTTGATGACGGTGAGGTACGTCAGAGGTCCGGCTCCCTCCTCCTTCCCCCGTCGCTGGGCCAATAGGAAAGCACAGCGCTCTTTGCGCATGCTCAGTAGGGCCCTGGCCGTGAAGCAGCAATGCTTCACAGCCGGGTTCCCTTACCAGCAATAGTGGCGGCGGCACCCGACAGCTGATGGAAACATCAGCTGCGGTGCCGACATCGCTGGACTCCAGGACAGGTAAGTGTCCTAATATTAAAAGTCAGAAGCTACAGTATGTATAGCTGCTGGCTTTTAATTTTTGAAGGGAACATCGCTTTAAATTATATGTATGGATCAGTTTTGTTTTTAACAAAACAAAATATAAATAATTAGTCTACAGTGCCATCCACTGGTCATTTAATAAAACTGACACTTACAGTATATGATAAAAAAAAAAAAAACTCAGGACTGTACTGCATGGGTAATTTATTCTAAGTGGCAAATTGAAAAAAGGAACTTCCACAGGAGTATAGAAAAGTAATAAATATTAAAAGTGTTAGATATCCATGGTAAGTATAACATGAACCGAACTTTGGCTATTATTTTGCAGGTTGTTCTGTATTTTAAAATCTTTCTAATCTACAGTGCTTAGTAGTGTGCCAACTTTTTTTATGATTTTATGCAGTAAAAATGTGTTCTATTAATACAATATAGTGAATGGGCCCGTAATCTATATAGAAGAATTATGAAGCAAATCACATGCTGTTCATTGTATTTATTAAAAGCAGAGTATATTTTATTATACCCCTCCAGGAATATACAGTGGGGATGGAAAGTATTCAGACCCCCTTAAATGTTTCACTCCATCTCAAGGATGATCAGAAGAAATGGACAGCACCTGAGTTAAATATATGAGTGTCACAGCAAAGGGTCTGAATACTTAGGACCATGTGATATTTCAGTTTTTCTTTTTTAATAAATCTGCAAAAATGTCAACAATTCTGTGTTTTCTGTCAATATGGGGTGCTGTGTGTACATTAATGAGGAAAAAAAATTAACTTAAATGATTTTAGCAAATGGCTGCAATATAACAAAGAGTGAAAAATTTAAGGGGGTCTAAATACTTTCCGTCCCCACTGTATACTCAGTCTTTTTTAAGCCTCATCAACATGGGCACTTACCAGTTCCGGTGTGTTGAGGAGTAAAACTCCTGGCACTTTCTGGGACCCGGGGAGCTGCACGCGGCATGCACAGCTGCCTGGGGAGAAGTGTAAACACCAATGCAGAAGCAATCAGCATTTACTCTAACACAATTGCT
Source organism: Aquarana catesbeiana (assembly GCF_042186555.1). Taxonomy (NCBI): domain Eukaryota; kingdom Metazoa; phylum Chordata; class Amphibia; order Anura; family Ranidae; genus Aquarana; species Aquarana catesbeiana. The sequence continues at coordinate 399,350,880 of NC_133327.1, read as the reverse complement.
TACAAACATTGACCTGTATTGGCGGCTGTATGCAGAACATGCGGCTTCCCAGGGGCCAGAAAGTGCAGAGAATTTTTTGCCTCAGCACACAGGAGTTGGTAAGCGTCCATGTGCATGAGGCCTTAGCTACTAAGACATGGGTGAACATGGTTATGCATCAAAAAACAAAGAATGTCCAGCGCTCTGAATGTCACAAAGACAAATAGCAGCAGTCCAAAGTCAAAATTGAGAGATTTAATAGATATAGATTGTGAAAGCAAATGATAAAACAATATGTAAAAATAGTCCCATAATAACACAGCACTATATTGCACTTGGATTAAAAATATAGCACAGACAGAATGTCCAATCAGCAACAGGCAGCCTAAACGGGAGATCCATCCAACTAACCTAACCCCAGGCTGTAAACAAATTGGAGGGGGTTGGAGGGGAGGTGGAAGCCCAAACGAGCAGACACTGGAGACTCACACTTTCCCCACTGGCTGTGGGATCCAGAGGGGATGGCTCACCGGTTCCAGGGCACGGCTACGTGGATGTAGCATGAAGACAGGCAGTAGTTCCACCGTGAGGAGAGAAGTCTCCCTGAGGCTCCGTGCCGAGGGGCGATGACGTCAGCCCAGCTGGAGGGAGAGGGCGCGGCTTCACACAGGGGAACCGCCGGAGAGTCAGCTGGTAGCGCTGAGCTGCTGGTTCATCGGTCTGTGTCCCCTCTAGGTAAAAAGCCTCAGTAAGAGGCAGTGTCACTCAGTGAAGCCAGCGGTGACATAAATATAGCCAACAAGGAGTGGAATGATGAACAGGGAAGCCACCAGAGAGTGGGCTGGTGATGTTGAGCTGATAACACACCGGTCTGTGTCCCCTCTAAGTGGAAAAGCCTCAAAGAAAGACGGTGTCACTCAGGAAATCCAATGGTAAACATGAACCACCAGCCAGGAGGGAAATGATAGAGCCAGCAATTCAGATGGAAAGCACTGCTGTGGGTAATGTGAAGCTCCCGAGTGTGGATGGATGGGTATTCACCGTGGCATGGTTCTGAGTAGGACCTCTGTCATAAGGTTGCCTTGACGACGCGTTTCGCGCATTAGCGCTTTTTCAGCGCTAATGTGCGTCGTCAAGGCAACCTTATGACAGAGGTCCTACTCAGAACCATGCCACGGTGAATACCCATCCATCCTCGGGAGCTTCACATTACCCACAGCAGTGCTTTCCATCTGAATTGCTGGCTCTATCATTTCCCTCCTGGCTGGTGGTTCATGTTTACCATTGGATTCCTTGAGTGACACCATCTTTCTTTGAGGCTTTTCCACTTAGAGGGGACACAGACCAGTGTGTTATCAGCTCAACGTCACCAGCCTACTCTCTGGTGGCTTCCCTGTACATCATTCCACTCCTTGTTGGCTTTATTTATGTCACCGCTGGCTTCACTGAGTGACACTGCCTCTTACTGAGGCTTTTTACCTAGAGGGGACACAGACCGATGAACCAGCAGCTCAGCGCTACCAGCTGACTCTCCGGCGGTTCCCCTGTGTGAAGCCGCGCCCCCTCCCTCCAGCTGGGCTGACATCATGGCCCCTCGGCACGGAGCCTCAGCGAGACTTCTCTCCTCACGGTGGAACTACTGCCTGTCTTCATGCTACATCCATGTAGCCGTGCCCTGGAACCGGTGAGCCATCCCCTCTGGATCCCACAGCCAGTGGGGAAAGTGTGAGCCTCCAGTGTCTGCTCGTTTGGGCTTCCACCTCCCCTCCAACCCCCTTCAATTTGTTTACAGCCTGGGGTTAGGTTAGTTGGATGGATCTCCCGTTTAGGCTGCTTGTTGCTGATTGGACATTCTGTCTGTTCTATATTTTTAATCCAAGTACAATATAGTGCTGTGTTATTATGGGACTATTTTTACATATTGTTTTACCATTTGCTTTCACAATCTATATCTATTAAATCTCTCAATTTTCACTTTGGACTGCTGCTATTTGTCTTTGTGACATTCAGAGCGCTGGACATTCTTTGTTTTTTGCTTTATATCTGTATCTATCAGTTACGGTTAGTCCAGCTGCACTGATTTCCCCCCCCCCCCCTCCCCCGAGTTCAAGTCATGTTATTTTACACAGTACATGTTATGTACCACATGGTATGTTGATCGTAAACCACAAACTATATGTTATTTTACCACTTGTCTTGATTGAGCTCCCCGGGTGCACACTCATTGGCGCTGGGATATTATTGTTGTTGATGGTTATGCATCAGTTCCTGTACATTGTTAGTCTTAGTCATCCTCTGCATTGCAAGGGTTAACAATTTGTTCTGCCTAAGGGATGAAGAATAGAGCTTATTCTTATTTTTTTTTTTTGCTCCCCTGGTAGCCAATGCTCTCCTCTACTGTCGGTCCTCAGGGTGTGGGTGGGCCTTCAGCATTCTCATGTACAATGCAGAACCACTGGTCCTAAATTGTACATGATGGCATAGGAAAGCTGCCACTGATAAAACCGTGAAGTGGCTTGAAGGGAACCAATCTTTTAGCATTGAGGAAGCCTGCAGGAGAAAGGAACAATGGAAGTATTTAACCTTATTCCTATCCCCCAAGACAAAAAAAACTGTCAAAAAAGTAGAAAAAAAGTCACCAACTTTCAAAAATGAAAATAGATTGGTGATTGTCACTCCTAAATATGCGACATCCCTAAATCTAATAGAAACAGAATGAACCCCCAGGGTGGTACTTTTAAGGCACTCAAACTGTATATATTCCATAAAATTAGAACAATTTATTGAAAAACGTGATTAAAACCTATTTTTTTTTTTTTTTTAATTATGCCCACTCTTTTCTCGCACAAATGCAGGAAGATCTCACCAAGTACCCTTACTTCTATCATAACTGGCATTTCCCCGTAAACAATCTCTCCCCCATCCCCCCCCCCCGGGGTTTTTTTTTTTCTCTCTATCCTATTTCCCTTTTCTATTTTGCTTTTCCCTTAACTGAAGGGATAAAAAATATACTTAAGACACGAATATAGAAGGATTTATATTGACATCATCATTATTATTTATAGCAATTATTATCTACTCAATATAATTTTTCCTCACATCTCACTAATAAATCACTAATACTTTAATATATGCAAAGGAAGGGGGGGGAGGAGGAAAATATATATTTTTTTCGTCTCCTCTTCCCCTTTCCTTTTGGTGGGGGGGCGGGGAGAGGGGGGGTTCCAACAAGATTAGAGGGGTGCCGGGTGGGGCAAATCCCCCCTGCTATCGGCAGGTTTATATAAGATATGATTACTTATTTTATAAATGTCTATTTTTTCTGTTTGTTGTCTATTTCTATGTTTCTATATAAAATATGGAATGTAGATATTGTTTGTAATAAATGAAAATGTTTAAATAAAGATGAATTAATATAAAAAGAACAACATGGAATTAAAGAAATACACTAGAAATGTACATATACAAATATATGGTGCCGATGGATGTCCTCAACCCAACGCGTTGGGTTGAGGACATCCATCGGCACCATATTTCTGTTAAGTATTTTATATATGTTGTTGTTGTATTTTCACTACATTAACAAACTAGAACTTTTTTCAGTTATGTAAGAAGTCATCCTAGACGTGAGTTCAGGGACAATGTAGTGTGATAACGTAGTGATTTATTGAAGTCTGCATTGCAATGTCCAGCTATTTACCTATAAGGCAGTCTCTTGTGCAACAACCTTCTTGCTAGGTTATCATCTGTGTGGTGTGATATTTTCACCATGTGTAGTGGTTGCTACACAAAATATTGGCTTAAAGCACTATATATTATTGAAGAACATCCATTACAGCATTTTGTATAACAACTACATACAACCTTGTAATACTTGAAACAATGGGGAGAAAGCACAGAAATAAATACAAATCAAAGTCAATGTCTGAATATTTTATATTAGGAAACACAAAAAATACTGGATAGGAATTGATCTCCCATAAAGTGTATTTTTTTAGATATATTATGCAATAGTATCCAGCTGCTATAGGACCTGACCAGTGGGAGTCATAAAAAAGGATGCAAACTGTTCAAGAATGTTGGCACCACTGTAACCTCTGTGCCCTTTCAAAGTCATAGCTCAATGAGTCCTCAAAAAGGTAGCCATCGTGCTGCCAAAAAAAATGTTATGCAGGGTGCATGCAGCTTCAACAGCTGGGAGATGGCATCCTGCAAGTTTAAACAGATAGGAGTATGCAGTAAACGCCACTTAATTGCAAGATTACCAAAAGCGCATTCCACAATACTTTATGCCCTGGTGAGGCGATAATTGAAAACCTCTTCTCTACATTCAGTGAGCGATTTTAATAGGGCCTTAGCGGGTGCTTATCCAGGGCAAATGCCTCATCCCTTACAAACACATAGGGTAGTGAAAAATCCCTTGTTCCTGAGAACAGACAGTTCTCTGGTAGGTCTAGTCCATTTTCATGCAGCAGTTGACAAATTGAAGAGTGAAAATACTTACGTCTAAGTTGCTCTCATATGGCCCAGTGTTGATATAGGCAAAATAATAATTTGCATCAGCCACTGATAACAGTACAAATAGCTCCCACACAAATAGGGAAATTGTAACACTCCCAGAAAAGTTAAGCAATATTAGACCATTCTTACTTAGTTGGTTTCTTCATGGCTACATCCTTCAGCACACTCCATATGTCTATGCAGGTTTTGCAGATAATTTAGCTTGCTTTTGATTTTCCCATTATAAACTTATATTGCAGACTATCAAATGAAAGACCAGTCACTAGGTACCTGAAAGGAAAAAGTCATATACTAATTTATGTTTTATATGTGTTACACGTGAAGGGGTATGCAGACGATGGAAAGACAGCTATAACTGCTACCCCTGAAACCTCAGAGAAGCGAGAAGTGGAGATGCTGTCACTGCACAACCTCCATACATCTATGCAAGGGAATTGGATTGTTAAAAACCTGTGTTTGAAATGAGAAAGTAAATTAAAATCTGTCATCTTTTCAGGTTTCCAAAATGGAAAAGCATAATAATGCTGTATTACTAATTGTAACGAGCCCCTTGCTCGCTCGGTTCCACTCTCCCGACACTCCTCTGCAGCTATTGAATCAGATTGCAACGTCTGATGGTTCGGTCATCCGATGCTCCGGGACTAGAACTACAGCTCTGTGCCGTTCTAGTCCAGTTGTGATAGCTCAGAACAAACACCAGGCAGGCTGTATGTAAGTTCAAACAGGAATCTATCTTTATTGACAAAATACAGGCTTTTATACACTCAAAGTGGAAATGCAGACCTCCTGCTCATATTACTCTAACAATACAGCTGTAACCTAATTAACCTAATTAACATGAGCTAATTAACTAATCCCTTTAGACAGCCTAGATGACTCAGACATGACCGTTAGGCCAGACTGGCCGTCTTGTAGTTCAGAAAATCCAATCAACATTATCACAATCAACATAGACTCTTCTTCACACAATAGCAGAGTTAATTAACACAAATAACAATGGGGATCTAATGACTCTTAGATCCCATAGTAGATTTATTTACAATACACATTTTAGCAGACAATAGACAGACAGGTGTTGGAATTTACATCAGCATCTCCTAACAGTATCTGTCCCAGCATTATGAATCAGCCACTATTCCAATATGGCAAATCCAGGGTACCCAGAGTCTGTGTGTCCTGGGGGACCAGGACCCGAATCCACAGTAATACCACCTCAAGAGTCCCCAGGCATACAGCTCACAAAGAGCACCGTTCCCCCAAATGCAAGGGCCCCCGATCGATCGGCAAGAGGCTAGCATACAGTCCCCTCCAAAAGTCTCTCTCCCGGCTAGGTCTGTCACACTAATACACAAAAAATATCTGTATTTGTAGTACATAATCTAGCTGGGAAGACCCCCATGATGATTTTGAGGATGTAGATGAGGATGCAGATGCTGGGATTGCTCATGAGGATGCATGGGACACAGAAACTACAGTAACTACAAGCACCGCCCATTCTGTGCATCCATTACCCAAGTAGGAGGCTGAAGTGGTGCAATGCCTGTTGTAAGGTCTCGTACACTGCAACCCAGATACCCTTGCAAGAGTGAGGTGGCAAAAAAATGTTGACAAGCTCCTCGACATAGTAAATATTATTACATATAAACTTTACCATTCACCATTGTAGGGACACTTCTTCTGCGTTAAGCCAGGTGAGCATGTTCAAGCAAATCCCACCTGAACAAAAAAAATTGCAATGTAGATGGGGGTCTTGCAATACTTTACCTCATTCATTCATCCCCCTTCCCCATCAGCCACACCTGCTATTCAATATTTTCCCCTTGACCAACACCACTTTCAGGTCCATATGCCCCACAAGTAACCCCTCCCCCTCCATTTTCTGCCCATCAAATACAACATACGCAGTATTTTCCTCCAACAACACTCATCCTTCTACGATTATCCCACCATGCAGTATCCCCCATCATGCCCATGAATTCCATATCCCATCCCTTCCCCTCTTCCATCAATACTTGGACCCCCAAATAGCCAGCACCACCACTAGCACCAGTACCAGAACCAACTATCCACTCCTAGTTCTACATTTTCCCACATCCATAACCCAGCAACTCCACATTCCCCTATTCCACCCACCACCACCTTTCTTTTCTATGCAAGACTAATGCCCCGTACACACGGTCGGATTTTACGATGGAAAATGTCCGATCGGAGCGTGTTGTCGGAAATTCCGACCGTGTGTGGGCGCCATTGGACATTTTCCATCGGATTTTCCGACACACAAAGTTGGACAGCAGGAGATAAAATTTTCCGACAACAAAATCCGATCGCGTCAATTCCGACCGTGTGTGGCCTGTTCCGACGCACAAAGTGCCACGCATGCTCAGAAGAAATTCCGACACGGGACAGCTCGTTCTGGTAAACTTAGCGTTCGCAATGGATACAGCACTTTCGTCACGCTGCAATGTAAAAAATGGTTTAATACAGCGCACTCTCTTCTTCTTTATAATGTGACAAGAATTAAGTAGTTTTGCTGCTCATATTCACACACACTTCTCAGAAACTTTTATTTGTGTTTTTTTAGTGGGATTCCCTCAATATATTGTTATTAGTTGTCACATCTGACAGTTTTATATTATTTTTTGATTTTTTTTTTGGTTTTTAAGCCTTTTTTTTTCTTTAATGTTTGTATTTTTTCCAAGGCTGATCTTTGTTCAATGTTATTTTTATTTTTACTCCAGAATATTTTTGGGTGTGTTTTGTGTAGCAAGTTACCCCAACACCATTGATATCTTTTATTATTTAATCTCCAGGAGATTTTTTGTTGTTGGTGTCCCTTGTTCATTTCACATTGTATATTAGAAATGTACCTGAATCCTCACAAACAAACCATCATCAAGTAAAACACATAGGAGAGTATAATTCAAAACAAAAATCCTTTATTAAGGTATCAGAACCAAGCAAAGAGGAAGGCAACACTGGATCAACAAGAGAAATTAGCGAAGCCTGGGACCCCCACGGCAGACATCAATTCTTAAACCTCAAAATTGGTGGCCTGAGGAGTCCATATATAAGGAAGGGCAGTCTGGTCCGGGATTCACAGAGACTTGGATAGCAGCAGATGACATCAGTGTCCCCAGGCTGTGGTACCACAAGAGGCTGCATCTTTTGGCCGACCAGACTGGATCCAGGGCAATCACTCTCTGGTCTTCCTTTCACACTTCCTTCCGGGCTGTGGCTGTGCAGTAGGAGATGTGGCAGGAGGAGGAGTAGGACCTGGAGGAGGAGGAGGAGTAGGACCTGGAGGAGGAGGAGGACTGGGAGGACCTGGAGGAGGACTGGGAGGACCTGGAGGAGAGGGAGGAGGAGGAGGAGGACCATCCCAAAGCTGTGTGTGAGGTGTAAGTTGGCCCCTCACACCTTTCTCCAGAGCCTCTGATATGAGGGCCTGACACATGGCTTGTTGGCCCTCCTCCATCCTCTGCATTTTATAGGCAATGAATGCAGCAATATTCTCCTCCCTGGTCTGTGGTGCTCCCAGGACCTCTGTAGCCCTCCAAAAGAATCTGATAGCCGCCTCCTCTAGGCTACTCCTCCTGCTGCCACTTTCTGTTTTCAGGGTGGGTGGAGGGACCTGCAGATCAGCCACCTCCTGGCTGAGACTTCCCTGTGTATGAAAAAGGGACATGGTTTTAGTTTTGGCATCATCAATCACAATCATAAATTAGTACTCCCAACTAACATCTAGTTAACATCATTGATTGGACAACCAGCAATATTTAGAGGAATGCTATACCTGGCTCAATCTGGGCTCCTCCACATATGGCCTGGAAGGCCCAGGTTGGGCGTCAGAAGCCTCAGCCGGGGGGGAAGGAAGCGTGGAAGGAAGACTTGAGAGGGATGGCCTGGGTTCAGTCTGGCCTGCCAGAAAGTGCAGCCTGTCGTAGTACAACATCCTGGGGACATAGATGTCATCTGCTGCTCCAGATCTCTGTGAATCCAGGACTTTATTGCGCTCCCTCAGATATGTGCTCCTCAGGCCACCAATGAAAATCTTTAAATAGGTGATGTCTGCCGTGGGGATCACCTGCTTCACAATTTCACACAATTGCTCCAGTGCTGCCTTCCTCTTTGCTTGGTTTTTGAAATGGGGGTGGGTAATCTCCCACAGACAGGGCAGCTCCCTTAGCATATCAATGAATAGTGACATGAAGTCAGTATCTCTCATTAAGATATCCATGTTCACTGCAAGACACAACACAAGACAAAGCCTAATGTCAGACCAAACTCTCCTAATCTTGTTACAATATAGGCCTCAATCTAGAAGCAGTATAGGCCCAAGTTTGTCTCTTACCTTCGTTCTTACGATCGGCGCGTCCAATGCTCCTTCCTCCGCTCACATATCGTACGTAATACGCACGCGTGTTACGCTTTATACACACTGCGCATGTGTGTAACTCCGCCCGCCCCTGACGTTCTTTCTATTCTATTCCCCGCCCCTTTTCGTTCGGCGCAGTGGGGGAAGAGCATGATGGCGGAGTTACACCAGGTGCGTGATAATTCGAACAACGAGGAGGAGGAGGAAAGCCCGGATCCAGGCATGTCCCGATCCAGAAGGAGACGTTTTAAGGCCACAAATATGTCGTTTGGGGAGATGTTGGAGACGGTCGACATCATGAAGAAGTCCGACTATGATGGAAAATATGGGCCTTACCCCAACCCCAACATCCAAAAGGCAAAAATCATTGGTAAAGTGGTCCGGAGTCTGGAGAGGAATTTCGGGGTACGAAGATCAAAAGATCAGCTCAGGAAGCGGTGGTCGGACCTGAAGTTAAGAGAGCCAGAGCAGTACCGAAAGATCCGGAGAGTGCTGCAAAAAAGTAAGTAGTTGTGCTGTGTTCATATTCTTTCTGTCTTTATTCCGTTCGTTCTGCTCCATATGCTTTTAGTAATTGTAACGTTTAAAAGGGCAACTTTAATGTTCATGGGCCCATTATTCGTTCGTATCAAACATTTTTCTTTCGGCCTCTAGAACACCATTGTTTAGGCCATATGCATTTTCACACTTATTTTTGGGCCTACTTGGATGCCAAATATTAGTTTGTGTAGATGGGTTTGTTACTAGAATGAAATGCAAACTAGATTGTGTGTAAGGAGAGGACACTGAGCAGCTGTTTTCACATCTGGACACTAGAGCACTAGTGTGGGACCCCAGAACACCATTTTTATTAGGGGGGGCACACAGGTGCTCCAGTGTATACTATAGGGGGGGTTACATCTGTGAAGCTTGTACCAAACAGGTAAAGTATTGCAGCTTGACAAAGGGCACTAAAAAATATACATCTTGGAACTCGGTTAAAATAGACAATTGTACCCCACTTCCAAGCAATGTTTCCTATTTCTATAGTTCTGCCATCAAATATCTGTGTGCTAAGTATACCATTTTTGTTTTACATAGGGGAGAAAAGACTCGGACACCCCTCATCCCAGGAGACCAGAGCCCCCCCCCTCTGGAAGAAGGGGAAATACCAACCCAAGAAGAAGAGCAGGAGGAAGAAGAAGATGTGGTGGAGATTGGCACCACAACAGGTGAGTGTCTGCGACCACAGGCTCAGGTAAAAGAGATGGCTGGTGGCAGATTTTTGAGACCTGTTTTTTTTGTTCTTTATCTCTTTTTAGGTGATCGTGATGTGAGGGAGAGAGAACGTTTTACATCAGAAAGTGCCCAGATACTGATAGGGGAGATCATGGGATGTAATCTCCAATTGCAAAACATCCAGCAACAAATCACTGATGTTATTAAAAAAAATAATAACATCAATGATGTTTTGGGGCGAATTTAAACCCCACAAAATCACCTGTTTTATGTAATTTAAATTTTTACAATGTTTCGAAAAGCCAAATTTGGAGGATGCACACAGTGTGCCAACATGTGCTATCTGCCATCACGGGAGATCAATGGACGCGTTTTGGGGGTGCAACCCCTTCCTCAATTATAAAGTAGCGTTGAGGAAGGGCTTGCTCCCCCAAAACACGTCCCTTGATCCCCCCTGATGGCAGATAGCACATGTGGACATTCGTAAATTGGTGTGCATCTTCCAAATTTGGCTTTTCCAGGGGGTGAGTTCCCCCCATCTGAACGCTATATCAAACCCAGTTCCTAAATACTGATGTCTGATATAGCCTTCAGGTTTTACCTAATGTGAACTTTGTAAGTTCTAGTTTTTTGGCTTTCTTGTTGGTTTTACACAGGCCTGTTTTATCAGAAATGGATATTTTGATTTTTCATAATGCTAATGCAAACATTTTATACAACAAACATGTTGGTTTGTTTTAAAAACCTTGGGTAAATGCGCATGTGATTGTGCAGGTATAAAAAAGTGCCTTACTTAAGAATGTGTGGATTATTGTCTCAACACTACAACACTTTTGGGGTGATGTAATTGATGTTTTATGCACAAATGGGGGTTATTTCCTAAGGGCAAATACACTTTGCACTACAAGTGCAGGTTCAGTGCAGTTGCAAGTGCACTTGTAGTGAAAAGTGTTTTTGCATTTAGGAAGTACCAGCCAACACTGTTTTTTATAAGGTTACCCAATCACGACATTTTCTGCACTCAACACATTTCTGTCAGGGTCAGCTTAAACAAACACAAGCAGGAAATGTCCACCAAGAATAGCTTTTGGTTGTTTTTTATTTGAAAAAGGTGTCACAGATTGTCTGGCATATTGATAGCCCCCCTACCCGCAAAGAACTCCAGGTATCATAACCGGACATCACGGGCATTCAGGGAGGGCAAGCCAGGACGGCCGCTTTCAAGTGCCGTCATTGTTGATGTATTTGGTATTCCGGCCTCAGGCCCAACTGAGCCAGCATAGTTGGCTGAATGTTTTCTTAAAAAATTATGGAGAACACAGCACGCCAGTATAATATGGTTCAGTTTATACTCCGCCATATGGATGGGTGTCAGAAATAGTCGGAACCGGCTGGCCAGGATTCCAAATGTGTTCTCCACCACTCTTCGGGCTCTGGCCAGCCGGTAATTAAAAACCCTCTGTTCCGGGGTGAGGGTCCTCATTGGGAATGGCCGCATCAGGTGGTCCCCCAGCGCAAATGCTTCATCAGCAACGAACACAAATGGGAGACCTTCAACATTGTCCTCTGGAGGTGGCAAGTCCAAACTGCCATTCTGGAGACGCCTGTAGAACTCCGTCTGGGCGATGACTCCACCATCGGACATCCGGCCATTCTTCCCCACGTCCACATACAAGAACTCGTAATTAGCCGACACCACCGCCAACATCACTATACTATTAAACCCCTTGTAATTATAATAGTACGACCCCGAGTTGGGTGGTGGGACGATGTGGACGTGTTTCCCATCAATTGCCCCTCCGCAGTTAGGAAAGTCCCACCGCTGGGCAAAGTGGGAGGCCACAGTCTGCCATTCCTGTGGCGTGGAAGGAAACTGTTGAGGAAAAAACAATAAACATTACTATTTTTTCACATAAACCTGGCAAGCAGATTAGACACAAACATTATGGGTCAACCTCCAGATAGCATTTATTAAGGGGAATTTAACAACAACAAAGTATAAGGTACACCTATCATATTCCCCCTCCCCCCCTCTCAGGGCCATTTCTAACATTATAGGGGGGGGGGGGGAACTCTTGGACAGGTAACCCTCTTCACTTCATTGAGAGATGAATGCCTAAATACAGGGTATTACTTGGAACAGCCCCTCCTTAGTTACACTATTGGCAGACCACTGGACAGGTAAGAAGTGTCATAATACAAAGATATAAATACACACTGTACACATTTGAGCACATTTGGACATTCTGCTATTACCTATCAAGATAATAATAGGATACAAAAACTTTAAACAGTACTATTGGAAAGTATACAGGCAGGCCCTTGCACTACATGCTTTGGGTAATTCAGCCATAAATCTGACCACAAAAGAGATGGGTATAGTGTGTATGGGTTTGGCAAAGTCAGCAGATAGATGATTGAGGATAGAGAATTGGGATCAGCTGACTTAGCAGTTGGGGGAGGGAGGGTTACCAAAAATTTGGGGACACCACAAAAAAAAGCCTCTGGCCCTCTGCCTGAATTTAAATCCAAAATAACATTTCCAAACATTTTAGGGGGTGTTTGGGGTAAAGCACTACTATGGAGCTGATAAAATACATTGTTAAGTGACTACATGAGGTGAATATAGGGCAGGGGACACCATGCTGGAGAGGTTATTGAAGGGCAAATATGTATGAAGGACATAAAATAATAATTACATAAAAATCCAGCATGCATGAGGACAAAGGGGACATTCACAGCATATTACAATCATGGTAATTAGGGAATGAGGAAAGAAATACAATATATTAGCAAACATTCAATACAATAAAATGTGATATAAAAGGATAAAAATCTTACCTTCATATACTCCTTCTGCAGAACCTGGATGATGGCAGAACAGGTCTCTGGGATGATGATACCCAGAGCCTGGGGGGAGATGCCTGTCGAGAACTTCAAGTCCTGCAGACTTCTCCCTGTGGCCAAATACCGCAAGGTAGCGACCAACCTCTGCTCCGCAGTGATGGCTTGCCTCATGCAGGTATCCTGCCTGCTGATATAGGGGGTCAGCGAAGCCAACAGACGGTGAAACACGGGGTCCGTCATCCTGAGAAAGTTCCTGAAATCATCAGGATTATTCTCACGGATCTCACGGAGCAAAGGCATATGACAGAACTGGTCACGCTGAAGCAACCAATTCTTGGTCCATGAACTCCTCCCTCCCCTGTTCATGGACTGGACTTGTGTCAAGGTCAGGACCCCAACACCAAGCCCCCGCACAGCACGAACTCTACGAGGAGTACGCATACGAAACATGGCTAGAAAACGGTCGGCTGCTCAGAACGAAGTAACAGAACGCACTGAAGAACAGCAAGGCCTGTGAAGAGCGACCTGAAAACCAGTAACGAACGAACAAGAATACAGTGACTAAAGTCACGCGGAACTTGCTTGCACACACTGAAGAGCAGATACAAACCCACAAGCACAAACTGAACGGCAGAAAACGATCTGAAAGCCACGAGTCTGAAAAAGCACGAATCGTCTCTCACCAAACTTTTACTAACACGAGATTAGCAAAAGGAGCCCAAAGGGTGCTGCGCTTGGTTCTGAACCGGCCTTTTCTAGTCTCGTCGTACGTGCTTGACGTCACCGCGTTCTTGGCGATCGGAAATTCCGACAACTTTGTGCGACCGTGTGTAGGCAAAACAAGTTTGAGCCAACATCCGTAGGAAAAAATCCGAGGATTTTGTTGTCGGAATGTCCGATCAATGTCCGACCGTGTGTACGGGGCATAAGACTTCAAAACTCCAACTTTGAAAACCGAGTCTTTTTCTGGTGATTATTGATTGTTTTGCTGTATTTTTTGCCAAAGTTATAATAATTGTTAAAATAAATATTAAAATGTTAAAAAAAATATTTGTTGAAAATGTTTATTAAAATCTTTTTTATTCCCCCTCGGCTTTTGGAACTAGATGATTCCTAAGGTGGGGAGCATCACTGAAATGTTTTTGCATGCAATACAATAAATACATGTAAGTTTCTGATTCATCTGGTGTTATTTGTCATTTATGTGACTTTTAATATTTTTTTTGAGAAAAAAATATATATTTAAACAAAAGTGTACAGTACTTTCAGAACATAATGCATGTTTGTTTATTTGGTATTGTATTGCTTCCAGGGGGACAATAGAAGAAAATTATTTTGTGTCCAAATAACACAAATAAAAAAAGTCTGTACAGTACATCAATGATACTTAAAGGTTACGTATCTTTAAGGAAGCGGTGAAGACAACTTGGGGCAGGCCATGGAAGCGCAGAGTGGCGATATACGGTAATGCCCTGTACACACGGTCGGATTTTCCGATGGAAAATGTGCTATCGGAGCCTGTTGTCGGAAATTCCAACCGTGTGTGGGCTCCATCGGACTTTTTCCATCGGATTTTCCGACACACAAAGTTTGAGAGCAGGCTATAAAATTTTCCGACAACAAAATCCAATCGCGTCAATTCCGACCGTGTTTGGACAATTCCGACGCACAAAGTGCCACGCATACTCAAAAGAAATTCCGAGACAGAACAGCTCGATCTGGTAAAATTAGCAGTCGGAATGGATACAGCACTTTCGTCAGGCTGCAATGTTTAAAATTGTTTAATGCAGCGCACTCTGTTCTTCTTTATAATGCGAGAAGAATTAAGTAATTTTGCTGCTCATATTCACATAGACTTCTCACAAACTTCATCAATATATTTTGATTTGTCACATCTGACAAAAAAGATATATGTTTTTTTTGGGGGTTTGTATTTTTTTCACGCCTGATCGTGTTTTTATTTTTTAAATTTTTTTTTATTTTACTTGAGAATATTTTTGGGTGTGTTTTGTGTGTCAAGTTACCATAACACCATTATTATCTTGTATTATTTAATCTCAAGGAGATTGCTTGGTATTGGTGTCTCTTGTTAATTTCACATTGTATTTTTGAAATGTACCTGCTTCCTCACAAACAAACTGTCCTTTTTGAAGGAAAACACACATAGGCGAGTATAATTGAAACAAAAAATCCTTTATAAAGGGCTCATAACCAAACAAAGAGGGAGGCAACGCTGGAGAAACATCATACATTGGCGAAGCCTTTGACCCCCAGGGCACACATCAATTATTTTACAGCAAAATTGGTGGCCTGAGGAGTCCATATCTAAGGGAGTGCAGTCTGGACCAGTAGTCCAAGAGATCATGAAAGCAGCAGATGACATGTATGTCCCCAGGCTGTGGGCATACAAGAGCCTGCATCTTTTGTCAGACCAGACTGAACCCAGGGCCATCACTCTCTGGTCTTCCTTACACGCTTCCTTCCTAGCTGTGGCTCTGGTGTTGGAGGTGTGGCAGGAGGAGGAGTAGGACCTGGAGGAGGAAGAGTAGGACCTGGAGGAGGAGGAGGAGTAGGAGGAGGAGGAGGACCATGGGTGAGCTGACAAATGTGGGTTTCACATGTGAGTTGGCCCCTCAAACCCTTATTTAGGGCTTCCAAAATTACAAACTCACATAAGAGTAGTTGGCCCCCCTCCATCTGCATCATTTTGCATGCAGCTAGCTCTGCAAAATCATCTTCCACACTGTGGGATGTTCATAGGGCCTCAGTAGCCTTCCAAAATAGGTCTATTGCTGCCTCCTCCAGGTTACTCCTCTTCCTGTCACTTTTTCTTTGAAGGCGGAGGGGAGGGACCTGGGTATTGGGCAGCCTGCTTGGCCCGGCCACCTCCTGGCTGAGACTTCCCTGTGTATGAAAAAGGGACATTGTTTTCGTTTTTGGTTCCTAAATCACAATCATAAATTAGTACTCCAAAATAACATCTATTTAACATCATTGATTGGACAACCAGAAATATTAAGAAGAATGCTATACCTGGCTCAAGCTGGGCTCCTCCACATGTTGCTGCCTGGAAGGCCCAGGTTTGGCGTCAGAAGCCTCAGCTGGGGGGGAAGGAAGCATGGAAGGAAGAGTGGAGAGTGCTGGCCTGGGTTCAGTCTGACCTGCCAGAAAATGCAGCCTGTCATAGTACCACAGCCTGAGGACGTAAATGTCATCTGCTGCTCCTGACCTCTGGGAATCCTGGACCTTCTTGTGCTCCCTTAGATATGTGCTCCTCATGCCACCAATTAGGATCTTCAAATAGGTGATGTCTGCCGTGGGGATCACCGGCTTCACAATTACCAGCAAATTATCCAGCGCTGCCTTCCTCTTTGTTTGGTTCTTATATTCGGGGTGGTTTACCTGCCACAGACAAGGCAGCTCCCTGAACATATCTATGAAGATTGGCATAAAGTCATGATCATTGACTAGATCCATTTTCACTGCAAGACACAACACCATCCAAACCCTAATGTCAGCCTAAAGTCTTCTAAACTTGTCCAAATACAGGCCTAAATCTAGAAGCAGTATAGGCCCAAATTTAAATCTTACCTTCGTTATCACAATCGGCACCTCCGATACTCCTTCCTCCGCTCACAGATCGTACGTACTACGCACGCGTGTTACGCTTTATATACACTGCGCATGCGTGAAACTCCGCCTGCCCCTGTCATTCTTTCTAGTCTATTCCCCGCCCCTTCTTGTTCGGCGCAGTGGGGGAAGAGCACCCGGCGGAGATACAGCAGGTGCGTTCTAATTACAGCAACGAGGAGGAGGAGGAGGAAAGCCCGGAGCCAGAAACATCCCGATCCTGGAAGAGACGATTTAAGGCCTCAAATATGTCCTTTGGGGAGATGTTGGAGATGGTCGACATCCTGAAGAGGGCCGACTATGACAGGAAGTATGGACCTTACCCCAACCCCAATGTGGGAAAGGCCAAGATCATGGCGAAAGTGGTCAAAAGTCTGCAGAAGAATTTCAGGGTACGACGATCCAAGGATCAGCTCAGGAAGCGGTGGTCAGACCTCAAATTAAGGGAGCACGATCAGTATAGAAGGATCAGGAGAGTGCTGCAAAAAAGTAATTAGTTGTCCTGTGTTCCTATTCTTTATTTTTATTACATTCGTGATGCTCCATGTGCTTTTCTTTACTGTTGTACAGTTTAAAATGGCAACTTTCATGTTCATGGGCACATTGTTCGTTCGTATGAAACATACGTTCGGTATAGAAAACCCCATTGTTTTGGCCATATGCATTTGAGTACATTTTTTCGGGCCTACTTCTCTTAAAATAATTTTGGAGTCTAGATGGGTTTGTAACTAGAATGTAATGCAAACTAGATTCTGTGTAAGGAGAGGACACTCAGCAGCTGTTTACACATCTGGACACTGGAGCACTAGTGTGGGACACCAGAACACCCTTTTTATTAGGGGGCCCACACAGGTGCTCCAGTGTATACTATAGGGGTGTCTCCATCTGAGAAGCTTGTCCAAAACAGGTAAGTATTCAAGCTTGACAAAGTAAAAAAATATTTCTTCATCTTGGAACTCTGCCAAAATAGACAATTGTACCCCACTTCCAAGCAATGTTTCATATTCCTATTTCTGCCATAAAATATCTGTGTGCTAAGTATACCTATTTTTTTTTACATAGGGGAGAAAAGACTCGGAGGACACCCCTCATCAGAGGTGACAACAGACCCCCCACCTCATGAAGAAGGTGAAATCCGCCAAAGCCAACAGGAGGAGGAGGAGGAAGGAGACGTGGTGGAAATAGTCACCACATCAGGTGAGTGTCTGCGACCACAGGCTCAGATAAGAGATGGATGCCGGCATATTTATAATACATGGTATGTTTTTGTTTCTCTATTTTTAGGTGATCGTGATGTTGTGGATCCAGGTAATTTCACCAGTGAGAGTGCCCAGATCCCGATCGGGGAGATCATGGGGTATAATAGGGACTTGGAAAACATCCAGAAAAACATCAATGATGTTAAAAACAAAATGAAGAACATCATTGATGTTTTAGGGAGAGTTTAAAACACCTCCAAATCCCTTTCTTTTTTGTGGTATTTGTAATGTAAACATATTTAACATTTTTTGCCATTTTATAGAAAAGCCAAATTTTGAAGATGCACACAGTGTGTTAACATATGCTATCTGCCATCACGGGTGATCAATGTAGGCGTTTTGGGGGTGCAACCCCTTCCTCAATAATAAAGTAGCTGAGAGGAAGGGGTTGCACCCACAAAACACGTCCCTTGATCCCCCATGATGGCAGCTACCACATGTTGACATTCGGCAATTTGTGTGCATCTTAAAAATTTGGCTTTTCCAGGGGTGACTTCACCCCATCTGAATGCAATATCAAACACAGTTTCTAAATACTCATGTCTGATATTGCCTTCAATTTCTACAAAAGTTAAACTTTGTAAGTTCCAGATTTGTGTTTTTCTTGTTTGTTTGAAACATGCCTGTTTTACCTTAAAGGGACATTTCAATATTTATTAATGTGACCGAAAAAATTGTTATACAACAAACATGTTGGTTTGTTTTAAAAACCTTTTAGAAATGCACATGTGATTGTGCTGGTATTAAAAAGATTGATACTCAAGAATGTGTGGATTATTATTTCAATGCTCCTAAAATTTTGTTAAGGTAAAATTGGTGTTTTCAGTGACAATGAGGGTTATTTCCTAAAGGCAAATCCACTTTGCGCTACAAGTGCAGTTTCAGTGCAGGCTCAAATTCACTTGTAGTGCAAAGTGTATTTTCCTTTAGTAAATAACACCCAACAAGGCTTTTTAAGGTTACACAATCACGACATTTTCAGGACTCCCCACATTTCTGTCAGGGTCAGCTAAAAGAAACACAAGCAGTAAATGTCACCAAAGATTTTAGTAGTTAAAATTATTTTTTTATTTTCAAAATGTATCAGACATTGTCTGGCATATTGATGGCCCCCCTACCCGCAAAGTAATCAAGGTATCTAAGATGGACCTCATGGGCACTCAGGGGGGGCAAGCCAGGACGGCCACTTTCAAGCGCCGTCAGGGTTGGTCCATTTCCTTGAATTCCGGCCTCAGTCCCAACTGAGGCAGCATAGTTGGCAGAATTTTGCCTTAAAAAGTTGTGGAGAACACAGCACGCCAGGATGATATGATTCAGTTTATACTCCGCCATGTGTATGGGTGTAAGAAATAGGTGGAACCGGCTGGCCATGATTCCAAATGTGTTCTCCACCACTCTTCTGGCTCTGGCCAGCCAGTAATTAAAAACCCTCTGGTCCGGGGTGAGGGTCCTCATCGGGAATGGCCGCATAAGATGGTCCCCCAGCGCAAACGCTTCATCAGCAACGAAGATGAATGGGAGTCCTTCCACATTGTCCTCTGGAGGTGGCAAGTCCAAGCTGCCATTCAGGAGACGCCCGTAGAACTCCGTCTGGGCGATGACTCCACCATTGTACATCCAACCATTCTTCCCCTTGTCCACATACAGGAACTCATAAGTAGCCGACACCACTGCATCATCACAATACTATTGAACCCCTTATAATTATAATAGTATGACCCTGAGTTGGGTGGTGGGACGATGTGGACATGTTTCCCATCAATTGCCCCTCCGCAGTTGGGAAAGTCCCACCGCTGGGCAAAATGGGAGGCCACAGTCTGCCATTCCTGTGGGTTGGAAGGAAACTGTGGAGTCAAACAAGAAAAATAAATTCATAATTTTGCACATAAACAGGGAAAGCAGATTAGACACAAACATTCTTGGCCAGCATCATTATAACATTTATTTTAGGGAGTATTTAAAGACAAAGGTATAAGGTCCACCTATCAGATTCCTCCCCCCCACCCCCTCTCATGGGCCATTTGTAAAATTTCATGGGGGGGAGATGTTTTGGACAGGTAACCATCTCCACTTCATTGAGAGACGAATGCCTAAATAATGTGTATTACTTTGGCCAGCCCCTCCTTACTTTACACTATTGGCAGCCCACTGGACAGGTAAGAGGTGTCATAATACAAAGAGATAAGTACACACTGTACACATTTTTACATTCTGCTATTACCTATCAAGATAATAATAGGATACAAAAACTTTAAACAGTACCATTTGAAAGTATTCAGGCAGGCCCTTGCACTACATGCTTTGGGGAATTCATCCATAAATCTGACCACTAAAGAGGTGGGTATAGTGTGTATGGGTTTGGCAAAGTCAGCAGATAGAGGATCGTTATCAGCTGAGTTAGCAGTTGGGGGGAGGGAGGGTTCCAAATGATTTTGGGACACCAAAAAAAAAGCCTCTAGCACTCTGCCTGAATTTAAAGCACAAATCAAATTTTTACACATTTTAGGGGGTGTTTGGGGTAAAGCAATACTATGGATCTGACAAAATACATTGTTAAGTGACTACACGAGGTGAATATAGGGCCAGGAGAGCATCCTGGGGAAGGCAAATATGTATGAAGGACAAAAATTTTTTTTCAAAGAACCAGCATGCATGAGGACAAAGGGGACATTCACAGCATATTACAATCATGGTAATTAGGGAATGAGGAAAGAAATACAATATATTATCAAACATTCTATACAATAAAATGTGATATTAAAGGATAAAAATCTTACCTTAATATACTCCTTCTGCAGAACCTGTATGATGGCAGAACAGGTCCTCTGGGATAATGATCCCCAGAGCCTGGGGGGGAGATGCCTGTCGAGAACGTGAGGTCCTGCAGGCTTCTCCCCGTCGCCAAGTACCGCAGGGTGGCGACTAGCCCTCTGCTCCAGAGTGATGGCTTGCCTCAGGCAGGTATCCTGCCTGCTAATATAAGGGGTCAGCAAAGCCAACAAACAGTGAAAACACGGGGGTCCGTCATCCGGAGAAAGTTCCTGAAATTATCAGGATTATTCTCATGGATCTCACGGAGCAAAGGCATATGACAGAACTGGTCACGCTGGAGCAACCAATTCTTGGTCCATGAACTCCTCCCCACCCTGTTCATGGACTGGACTTGTGTCAAGATAAGGACCCCAACACCAAGCCCCCGCACAGCACGAACTCTACGAGGAGTACGTATACGCAACATGGCTAGAAAATGGTCGGCTGCTCAGAACGAAGTAACAGAATGCACTGAAGAACAGCAAGGCCCTGTGAAGAGCGACCTGAAAAAACAGCAACAAGCGGACAAGAACGCACTGAATAATCAAATACGAACTCACTGCACGCACTGAAGACCAGATACAAACCCACAAGCACAAACTGAACAGCAGAAAACGATCTGAAACCACGAGTCTGAAAAAGCGAGAATTGTCTCTCACCAAACTTTTCCTAACACAAGATTAGCAAAAGGAGCCCAAAGGGTGCCGCGCTTGGTTCGGGAACTGCCCTTTTCTAGTCTCGTTGTACGTGGTGTACGTGACCGCGTTCTTGGCGATCGGAAGGACAACTTTGTGCGACTGTGTGTATGCAAAACAAGTTTTGAGCCAACATCCGTCTGAAAAATCCATGGATTTTGTTGTCGGAATGTCCGATCAATGTCCAATCGTGTGTACAGGGCATAAGGGTGTTTGCACAATTGTATTGCAGCACCACATTTTGCATTATATGATCCTTTTACTGGTATGTTTCATACTGGGGGATTTCCTGCCATGGCAAGCCCTACCCTGAAAATAAGCCCTATTGTGTTTTTTGATGTCCAAAATTAATATAAGACCCGGGCTTATTTTTGGGGGAAACACGGTAGACGTGTTTCACACTCCTGTAATGAGTAAGCACAGGAGTGTGAAAATGCGTCTACTGATCGGCTGTGAGCTATGTGTATGTCATCATATAACTTTTAATTGATACCTAATAAAGGAATTGCTTTTATCCTTGGATGTGCCGCATACTCTTCTTCCTTCATTGTATTCAGTTGGCTGCAGGCCAAGCAGGCACCCAGGTTTGCCTTGGCAGCTCGGGATCTCTTAGGCTGTCTCTTGAAGACGCGGTGTGTACCCAATACACTTTTCCCAACTACAAGCTGTCTGCCACGGTGGTAGTTGTAGTTCAATGATTCACAAATCCCTGTGAATGAAGGTTGAAACCCTGCATGGCTGCGCTCTTTTTAAATTGCGAAGGTGCAGGGAAAAGTTCCCTCACCCACTGTCAAAGTGTAGATTTAGAGGGGTTCAGTCAGGTGCTCTTTGGTAACATGTTACACCCTAAATAGGGGTGTAACATGTTACCAAAGGTGAACTTATCCTCTACCCCTAAGTTTGTAGTTAAAATTGGGGTTAATTTAAAATAATAATCATCTGTACTCACCTTTTTTACTGACATGCGTGTGTAATTGAAGAACTTTTCCTCATGTGCACAGAAATCATTATACATGATACATGTTCCCTATTTGCAATCACTGGATGGATCCAGTATCTACACTTCCTCTTCTCCTCCTCTTCTTTTCAATGGGACACTGTGGCAGTAGCTGTAGCGACTGCTGCTATGACCAATAACAAGAATATGACAGCTTCGATATAATCTACACAACACTATACATGACAAACCAGGAAGTACAAATATGAAATATGGCGCTTTTAATTTACATCACAGCAGATTATGCTTACCATTGGCCAAAATAAAAAAGCAGCATGAAAAATGCATAGGGCTGCATTCCAATTAGGCCCCCTCCCCCCCAAAAAAGGATAGGCGGATCGGATTGGAAAGTCCACGTGAAAGGTGCCTAAAAAAAGGCTTACGTTTATTAGCAAAGCTGCAGCAATTACAAAATTAGGCATGTGACGGGGGGGGGGGGGGGGGGGGGCGCAGAAGCAATTCCATTTATAAAAGCAATTAGCATATTATTAGTTGCACCTCTAGGTAAAAAAATACAACTATTACAAGTTATTTATAAAAATGTGGCTTTAAACACACACGTCCTCTCGCTGCTGCCTCCAACTCCACGAGACCTCCTGTCTCTCTTGGGTGGAGATGTCTCCAACTGGAAACCATGAGGTATTCCCATACTTTCTACTTTCGTTATAAGGAGTGTGCTCATCTAAGCACACACGTTGCTGGTCCTCCACAAAACCTGTACACAGGGTTGGAGATTCCATCCCACCCAAGACACTATGGAATCTCCCAACTACAGAGCCCCATTCAGGTATACCAAAACCTGGAGAAAGCTGCAAAAGCAGTTTTCTCCACTCCACAGCTACATCCTGTAGTCCTGCACTGAGCCAATGTGCACACTCTATGTCCTTTAAATTACCAATTTTCTCACACTGTCACACTGGATACAATAAAATATATATATAAATATAAATTGCATGGGGAGGGGGTCCCTCTGCTGGAGAAAATTAGGTATGCCAAGCCACTCCAAGTATATTATAATGTAATAATTTACTATATATTAAATAAAAAAAAAATAGAACAGAAATGGTTTTGAACATCAGTTAATCTTATACTGATGACTGTGTCACTATTTAAGAAAACGTATCCTCAATTTTGTTTTAGCATTTGTTCACATCAGCCCTGTTGCATGATATTGTTTCAGTTCACATCAAAGTCCTGCATTGGTGTGCACTGAAAAAAGTAGGACAAATTGTATTTTTTTGCACAGCGCATTGCGACTCATTATAACATACTGCAATGTGCTGACATGAATAGAGCTCACTGAATGTAAAATGAAATAAAGGTAATAAGAGAAAAAATCTAGCACTGTGTTATTGTTACAATGCATCATTGGTGCGCATGCACAATGCATACTGGGGGAGCACGTTTATGTGGGGGCTGGGGGCGTGAATGAGCCCTAAAA